>NC_068912.1:83261626-83564656 GCF_023091745.1 Budorcas taxicolor | reverse complement strand
TTAGAAACCCTTGCCTGAAAACCATTGAGGAGTTCAGGTCCTCTAAGCATTATTTGCCCATTCTCCTGCTTGGCATCCTGCAAATAAATATTGTACTTTACTTTACCACAACCGTATGTCAGTAGATTGACTTTGCTCATTTGGATAAGCAAACTCGAGTTTGGTTCAGTAATAACCTGTGTTTCTGTTGGGAGAGTTCAGTGGTTTTCTTTAATGATTTGGAGCACTTTCAAGCATAAAATAGAATAAACACTCATATCCATTAGCCAGATTCAGAACAAGCATATTCATTTTTCTCATCTATTTCTGCTCTTTTTTCTAAAATGCTGCTGCTGCTGCTAAGTCGTTTCAGTCGTGTCCAACTCTGTGTGACCCCATAGACGGCAGTTCACCAGGCTTCCCCGTCCCTGGGATTCACCAAGCAAGAACACTCGAGTAGGTTGCCATTTCCTTCTCCAATGTATGAAAGTAAATTCCAGACATCATGCCACTTCACCCTTAAAAACTTCAGTCTCTAAAAATATATGGGTGTTTTCTTTTAAAAAATCCAACATTTTTGTCCCAGTTAATAATTTCATATTCTCTAATATTGAATACTCAGTCCATATTAAAAATTTCCTGCCCTTCTACAATTAGTTTATTCAAACTAGGATCAAAATAAGGGGCACACAATTCTCTCCATCTGCTAAACTAGTACAGCTTCTCATTCCCCCAATCATTAAAACATGGAAGCACTGTTGAAGATTCTATCTGGTGGATTTTTCTGGTTGCTTCCTCATTGTTATTCAGTCACTCAGTCATGTCTGACTCTGTGTGACCTCATGGACTGCAGTGCACCAGACTTCTCTGTCCTTCTCTATCTCCCAGAGTTTGCTCAGACTCATGTCCACTGAGTCGGTGATGCCATCCAATAATCTCATCCTCTGTTGTCCCCTTCTCCTCCTGCCTTCAATCTTTCCCAACGTCAGGGTCTCTTCCAATGAGTCAGCTCTTTGCATCAGGTGGTCAAAGTGTTAGGGTTTCAGCATCAACCCCTCCAATGAATATTCAGGGTTGATTTCCTTTAGAATTGCCTAGTTTGATTTCCTTGCAGTGCAAGGAACTCTCAAGAGTCTTCTCCAGCACCACAGTTCAAAAGCATCAGTTCTTCCATGCTCAGCCTTTCTTATGGTCCTACTCTCACATCTGTACACGACTACTGGACAAACCATAGCTTTGACTAGACAGACCTTTGGCAAAGTAATGTCTCTGCTTCGTAATATGCTGTCTAGGTTTGTCATGGATTTTCTTTAAAGGAGGAAGCATTTTTAAATTTCATGGCTGCAGTCACTGCCTGCAGTGATTTTGGAGCAAGAAAATAAAGCCACTGTTTCCTTTTTCTTCCCCATCTATTTGCCATGAAATGATGGGACCAGAGGCCATGATCTTCATTTTTTTAATTTTGAGTTTTAACTCAACTTTTTCACTCTCCTCTTTCTCCATTATCAAGAGGTTCTTTAGATCCTCTTAGGTCCTCCTTTGATTCCTCATAGTAACCTTGATAACTTCAGATGCAGCTCCTATTTTCAGTTTGTTTCATTAAGAAGGAGACAATGAGAGAAGATGGTCACATCCTAGGTCTCAGGCAAGTCTCTGAAATAGGCAGCCAGGTGTGGATCCTTGGCTTCACACACAGAAATTTCAAGAGCAAACATAGTAAAGTGAAAGCAAGTTTATTTAGAGAGATACAATTTCCATAGACAGAATGTGCTCTGTCACAGACTTTGAGAGTGGCCATGGGAGAAATACACTCCACAGAGTGTGAGCCATCTCAGAAGGTGAGAGGTCCCAAGATATGTGAGTGATTAGTTTTCATGGGCTGGGTAATATCATAGACTAATGAGTGAGATCTAAATCAAATCCCTTATGATTATACAGTGGAAGTAAGAAATAGGTTTAAGGGACTAGATCTGATCAGTGCCTGATGAACTATGGACGGAGGTTCGTGACATTGTACAGGAGACAAGGGATCAAGACCATCCATGGAAAAGAAATGCAAAACAGTAAAATGGCTGTCTGAGGAGGCCTTACAAATAGCTGTGAAAAGCAAAGGAGAAAAGGAAAGATATAAGCATCTGAATGCAGAGTTCCAAAGAATAGCAAGGAGAGATAAGAAAGCCTCCCTCAGCGATCAATGCAAAGAAATAGAGGAAAACAACAGAATGGGAAAGACAAGAGAGCTCTTCAAGAAAATTAGAGACACCAAGGGAACATTTCATGCAAAGATGGGCTCGATAAAGGACAGAAATGGTATAGACCTAACAGAAGCAGAAGAAATTAAGAAGGGGTGGCAAGAATACACAGAAGAACTGTACAAAAAAGATCTTCACGACCAAGATAATCATGATGGTGTGATCACTCACCTAGAGCCAGACATCCTGGAATGTGAAGTCAAGTGGGCCTTAGAAAGCATTGCTACGAACAAAGCTATTGAAAGTGATGGAATTCCAGTTGAGCTATTTCAAATCCTGAAAGATGATTCTGTGAAAGTGCTGCACTCAATATGCCAGCAAATTTGGAAAGCTCAGCAGTGGCCACAGGACTGGAAAAGGTCAGTTTTCATTCCAATCCCAAAGAAAGGCAATGCCAAAGAATGCTCAATTGCACTTATCTCACATGCTAGTAAAGTAATGCTCAAAATTCTCCAAGTCAGGCTTCAGCAATATGTGAATCGTGAACTCCCAGATGTTCAAGCTAGTTTTAGAAAAGGCAGAGGAACCAGAGATCAAATTGCCAACATCCACTGGATCATGGAAAAAGCAAGAGAGTTCCAGAAAAACATCTATTTCTTCTGTATTGACTATGCCAAAGCCTTTGACTGTGTGGATCACAATAAACTGTGGACAATTCTGAGAGAGATGGGAATACCAGACCACCTGCCCTGCCTCTTGAGAAACCGATACATAGGTCAGGAAGCAACAGTTAGAACTGGACATGGAACAGCAGACTGGTTCCAAATAGGCAAAGGAGTACGTCAAGGCTGCATATTGTCACCCTGCTTATTTAACTTATATGCAGAGTACATCATGAGAAACACTAGGGGGGAAGAAGCACAAGCTGGAATCAAGATTGCCAGGAGAAATATCAGTAACCTCAGATATGCAGATGACACCACCCTTATGGCAGAAAGTGAAGAGGAACTAAAAAGCCTCTTGATGAAAGTGAGAGTGGAGAGGGAAAAAGTTGGCTTAAAGCTCAACATTCAGAAAATGAAGATTATGGTATCTGGTCCAATCACTACATGGTAAACAGATGAGGAAACAGTGGAAACAGTGTCAGACTTTATTTTTGTGGGCTCCAAAATCACTGCAGATGGTGACTTCAGCCATGAAATTAAAAGACGCTTACTCCTTGGAAGAAAAGTTATGACCAACCTAGATAGCATATTCAAAAGCAGAGACATTACTTGGCCAACTAAGGTCCCTCTAGTCAAGGCTATGGTTTTTCCAGTAGTCATCTATGGATGTGAGAGTTGGACAGTGAAGAAGGCTGAGCGCCGAAGAATTGATGCTTTTGAACTGTGGTGTTGGAGAAGACTCTTGAAAGTCCCTTGGGCTGCAAGGAGATCCATCCAGTCCATTCTGAAGGAGATCAGCCCTGAGATTTCTTTGGAAGGAATGATGCTAAAGCTGAAACTCTAGTACTTTGGCCACCTCATGCGAAGAGTTGACTCATTGGAAAAGACTTTGATGCTGGGAAGGATTGGGGGCAGGAGGGGTAGGGGACGACAGAGGATGAGATGGCTGCATGGCATCACTGACTCATTGAACATGAATCTGAGTGAAGTCCGGGAGTTGGTGATGGACAGGGAGGCCTGGCGTGCTGTGATTCATGGGGTCGCAAAGAGTTGGACACTTGAGCGACTGAACTGAAGGAAAAAAAAATCAATAACTGATAATCATTAATCTTAAGCCCATACATCTGGTCCAGTGTAAAATGGCCAGGGGACATGAAAAAGGGTGGTGACTTAATCTGAAGATCAAGAGAAGCCATAAAGATGTTAAGCTAAGTATCTTGATCTTTAAACTGACTGATTAGAAACAGTGATTTAAGAACAGGAGCCAACCAAAAATGTACAGATTAATAATGGTAAAGATATAAAACTGCTGTAATCCCTGCCTTTTGGGGGACGCTTTACCCATCTCTGTGTCTTTGCTGAGGGCTTTGTACTTTCCTCCTCTCTAATATATCCTATTGGCTTGCTACTGTGAGTGCTTGCGTGTTCACGGATTCCATTCTTGGGCTCCGTGAATAAGAACTTGGATTCCCATTTCACTTGCAGAACTAAAGAACTTGGGATGTGGGCTCACCTTTCCACCCATTAAATCTTTTTTCTCCTCTGGTGGTGGTGGTTTAGTCGCTAAGGTGTCTGACTCTTGCAACCTCATGGACTGTAGCCCGCCAGGCTCCTCTGTCCATGGGGTTTTCCAGGCAAGAATATTGGAGTGGATTGCCATTTCCTTCTCCAGGGGATCTTTCCAGCGCAGGTATTGAACCTGGGTCTCCTTCATTGCAGGCAGATTCTTCATGTTTTCAACTTCTTATATTCAACATAGCCATTGATTCATTCAGGTTAAATACCCTTTATCACATATTCTTGGAGTTTCCAGTGCTTATTTTTTAATTTTGTTTCATTTCTTTGACCAATATTTGCTTCCCAGCTGACTCAGTGGTAAAGAATCTGCCTGCCAATGCAGGAGACATAGGAGATGCGGGTTCAATCCCTAGGTTAGGAAGACTCCCTAGAGGAGGAAAAGGCAACCCCCTCCAGTATTCTTGCCTGGAAAATCCCAAGGACAGAGGAGCCTGGCAGGCTACAGTCCATGGGGTCATAAAGACTTGGACAGGACTGAGCACTTATTCTTAATGTAGTTAGCTTTAAGTCACTTTGAAACAGGCATATAGAGGGCAGGGCACAAACTTTAAGAGAATAACATAGCCTGAGGACAAGATACAACCTGATTAGAACCAAATAAGTCCTTTATTTTCTTGGGCTTCAAAATCACTGCAGATAGTGACTGCAGCAATGAAATTAAAAGATATTTGCTTCTTGCAAGGAAAGCTATGATAAATCCAGACAGCATATTAAAAAGCAGAGGCACCACTTTGCTGACTAGCATCTGTCTAGTCAAAGTTATGATTTTTCCAGTAGTCATGTATTGATGTGAGAGTTGGACTATAGAGAAAGCTGAGTGCAGAAGAATTGATGCTTTTGAACTGTGGTACTGGAGAAGACTCTTGATAGTCCCTTGGACTGCAAGGAGATCCAACCAGTCCATCCTAAAGGAAATCAATCCTGAATATTCATTGGAAGGACTGATGCTGAAGCTCCAATACTTTGGCCACCTGATTTGAAGAACCAACTCATTGGAAAAGTCCCTGATGCTAGGAAAGACTGAGGGCAGGAGGAGAAGGGGATGACAGAGAATGAGATGGTTGGATGGTATCATTGACTCAATGGACATGAGTTTGAGCAATCTCTGGGAGAGAGACAAGGACAGGGAAGCCAGGCTTCTGCAGTCCATAGGGTTGCAAAGAATCAGACACAACTGAGCAACTGAATGACTGAACAACAGCAACAACAAAATAAGCCCAAGATGGCTGTGTCAACTTCCGCTAGACCTTGAGCCTCAGTAGATGCTCATCATAACATATCAGCAAGTTAAGAGACACACCCACACACTGTGGCAGTTTGGAGGTCAATCATCAAAGCCAAACTATGGGCGGTGGCCCAATTCTTGAAAATCCCCACTTCTCCTCCCAAAATGCGAGATAATCGTCTCACTCATTACCCTATGAAATTGTTGTTGTTCAGTCACACAGTTGCGTCTGACTCTTTGTGACACCATGGACTGAAGCACATCAGTCCTTTACTATCCCTGTCCTTTACTATCTCCTTGAGTTTACTCAAACTCATGTCCATTGAATCAGTGATGCCATCCAGCCATCTCCTCCTCTGTCTCTCCCTTCTGTTGCTGCTCTCAGCTTTTCCCAGCATTAAGGAGTTTTCCAGTGTTTGCCTCAGGTGACCAAAATACTGGAGCTTCAGCTTTAGCATCAGTCCTTCCAATGAGTATTCAGGGTTGATTTCCCTTAAGATTAAGTGGTTTGTTTTCCTTGCTGTCCAAGGGACTCTAGAGTCTTCTCCAGCACCACAGTTGGAGGGCATCGATTCTTTGGTGCTCTGCCTTCTTTAGAGTCGAGCACAACCGTATGTGACCACCTGGAAGACTATAGCCTTGACTACGTGGACCTTTGTCAGCAGAGTAATGTCTCTGCTTTTCAACACACTGCCTGCATTTGTTGTAGCTTTCCTGCCAAGAAGCAATGGTCTTCTGATTTCATGGCTGCAGTCACCGTCCACAATGATTTTAGAGCCCAAGAAGAGGAAATTTATCACTACTTCCATTTTTTCCCCTTCTATTTGCCATAAAGTAATGGGGCCAGCAGAGAAGGCAATGGCAACCCACTCCAGTACTCTTGCCTGGAAAATCCCATGGATGGAGAAGCCTGGTAGGCTGCAGTCCATGGGGTCGCTAAGAGTTGGGCATGACTAAGTGACTTCACTTTCACTTTACACTTTCATGCATTGGAGAAGGAAATGGCAACCCACCCCAATATTCTTGCCCGGAGAATCCTGGGAACAGAGGAGCCTGGTGGGCTGCCGTCTATGGGGTCATAAAGAGTCGGACACGACTGAAGTGACTTAGCAGCAGCAGCAGCAGCAGCAATGGGGCCAGATGCCATGATCTTAGTTTTTTTAATACTTAGTTTTAAGCTGGATCTTTCACTCTCCTCCTCCACACTCATCAAGAGGCTCTTTAGTTCCTCTTCACATTCTGCCACTAGTGTGGTATCATCCACATATCTGAGGTTGTTGATATTTCTCCCACCTATCCTGATTCCAGCTTGTAATTCATCCAGCCTGGCATTTCTCATGATGTGCTCAGCATATAGGTTAAATAAACAAGGTGACAGCATAAGAGCCTTATTGTACCCCTTTCTCAATCCTGAACCAATCAGTTGTTCCACACAGAGTTCTAACTGTTGCTTCTGATCACATGGACCACAGCCTTGTCTAACTCAGTAAAACTATGAGCCATGCCGTGTAGTTCACGCAAGACAGACAGATCATGGTGGAGTGTTCTGACAAAATATGGTCCACTGGAGAAGGGAATGGCAAAGCACTTCAGTATTCTTGCCTTGAGAACACCATGAACAGTAGGAAAAGGAAAAAAGATATAACACTGAGAAATGAACTCCCCAGGTCAGTAGGTGCCCAATATGCTACTGGAGAAGAATGGAGAAATAACTTCAGAAAGAACGAAGAGCTGGAGCTACAGTCCATGGGGTCACAAAGAGTCAGACATGACTGAGCAACTAACACTTTCACTTTTCACTTTCAAAAAGAGAATAAGAAAGCAAAGGTAGAAGTTCAGAGATTGAGAAGCCAGAAAAATGTGCACCTTAAACTTATACACAGTATTATATGTCACTGTATCTCAATAAAATTTTTGACCTGAAAATGGTAATAAATAAATAATTTTTTAAAAAGGACAAAATTCAACTGAAATAGTTAGAAATAGCAGAATGCAGCAAGATAATGCACTGTGGAGCATCCTATCAAGTGGGCAGGGGGAACTGGGGATGTGGATGTGGGTTCTTCTTCATCTGGATGGTGAGGGACAGGAAAGCCTGGTGTGCTGCATTCCATGGGGTCACAAAGAGCTGGACACGACTTGGCAACTGAACAACACAACAAGCTTGGTCCTGGCTCCAACTCCAGGTATTCATTAAAGGCCAAGGCTGTGGGCTTTTTAACCCCAACTCCTACAGGCTGTCTTTGTCCTTGCCCTTCTTGAGGGTTATACAACCTCACTATTGCTCTATATGCAACAATGAGGGAATCTTCTTTTCTTACCTTTGAGACATGTATGCTTAAAATAGTTTGATCCCAAATATTTCAAATAATATTCTGTCTAGCATTTCTATATTTCAAGCATGGAAGGGGGTGTATTCAGTTCAGTTCAGTTCAGTTGTTCAGTCGTGTCTGACTCTTTGCGACCCCATGAGTCACAGCACGCCAGGCCTCCCTGTCCTTCACCATCTCTTGGAGTTCACTCAAACTCATGTCCATCGAGTCGGTGATGCCATCCAGCCACCTCATCCTCTGTCGTCCCCTTCTCCTCCTGCCCCGAATCCCTCCCAGCATCAGAGTCTCTTCCAATGAGTCAACTCTTCACATGAGGTGGCCAAAGTACTGGAGTTTCAGCTTTAGCATCATTCCTTCCAAAGAACACCCAGGGCTGTTCTCCTTCAGAATGGACTGGTTGGATCTCCTTTCAGTCTAAGGGACTCTCAAGAGTCTTCTCCAACACCACAGTTCAAAAGCATCAATTCTTTGGTGCTCAGCCTTCTTCACAGTCCAACTCTCGCATCCATACATGACCACTGGAAAAGCCATATCCTTGACTAGATGGACATTTGTTGGCAAAATAATGTATCTGCTTTTTAATATGCTATCTAGGTTGTTCATAACTTTCCTTCCAAGGAGTAAGCCTTTTTTAATTTCATGGCTGCAATCACCATCTGCAGTGATTTTGGTGTATTAGATTATGCCAATCTATCATTTTGATCTAAAACTTTAATAGAAGTTATTTTTAGTAAAATACTACTTTTTAGTAATTTTTAAAATAATCTCTTTACTCGCCTCTTTTATTTATTTTTTGAGCAGACTCAAGTTGTTTCTGGGGTTCGATTTTTTAATTTTTTTTAGATATATAGTCATATCAGTAAATAACGACAGTTTTGTAATCTCCTCTCTATAATTTACAAATTTTAATTAAATCCTTTTCTAACTGTATTGGCAGGAACTTCAGCTTCAGCACCAGTCCTGCCAATGAATATTCAGGATTGGTTTCCTTTAGGATTGACTGGTTTAATCTCCCAGGCTTCCCTGGTGGCTCAGAGGTTAAAGCGTCTGCCTCCAATGCGGGAGACCTGGGTTCAATCCCTGGGTCGGGAAGATCCCCTGGAGAAGGAAATTGCAATCCACTCCAGTATTCTTGCCTGGAGAATCCCATGGACGGAGAAGCCTAGTAGGTTACAGTCCACGGGGTCGCAAAGAGTTGGACACGACTGAGCGACTTCACCTTACCTCACCTTACCTTACAGTCCAAGGGACTGTCAAGAGTCTTCTCCAACATCACAGTTCAAAAGCATCAACACTTTGGGGCTCAGCTTTCTTTCTAATCCAACTCTCACATCCATACATGACTACAGGAAAAACCATAGCTTTGACTAGATGGACTTTTGTCAGCAAAGTAGTGTCCCTGCTTTTTAATATGCTGTCTAGGTTTGTCATAGCATTTCTTCCAAGGACCAAGCGTCATTTAATTTCATGGCTTCAGTCACTATCTGTCGTGATTTTGGAGCCCAAGAAAATAGAGTATCTCACTGTTTTCATTGTTTCCTCATTTATTTGCCATGAAGTGATGAGACCAGATGCCATGATCTTAGTTTGCTGAATGCTGAGTTTTAAGCCAACTTTTTCACTCTCCTCTTTCACTTTCATCAAGATGCTCTTAGTTCCTCATTGCTTTCTGCCATTAGGGTGGTGTCATCTGCATATCTGAAGTTATTGATATTTCTCCCAACAATCTTGATTCCAGCTTGTGCTTCATCCACCCCAGCATTTTGCATGATGTACTCTGCATTTAAGTTAAATAAGCTGGGTGGCAATATACAATTTTGCTGTACCCTTTTCCCAATTTTGAAACAGTTCATTGTTTCATGTCTGGTTCTAATATGGAACTACCGTTAATCTCTTGATTCCAGAAATGAACCTCATTTGGTTTTGGCATGTTATTCTTTTAATGAATTTCTAGTTTGATTTGATACATATAATTTATATGTGGAGATATATATTTTTAACCCTTTAAAAATCTTTATTTCTATTCACAAGTAAAATTAATTTATAGCTTGTCTTTATTATGTTTGTAGATTAATGATTTGTCAATTGCAAAAAATTGATTATTTCTATATTTTAATAATAATAATTAAATTAAATAATCTAAATAGTTTTCTAATTATTTCTGTATTTCTCTGCTCTTGAAAAGTTTAAACAGTATCTTACATATATGTTAGTTCAATATTTTAAGGATTCACATGTGAAATGATCTGGGACAAGGTTTTTTGAAAATAATTTTCTTAATGTCTTCCATATTATTAACTTCTTCAGGTTTATCATCTCTTTCCAATTCAATTTGGTAATTTATAGAAGAAAGCATCAGTTTTATTTGGGTTTTCAAATATATTGTTATAATAGTATGTAATAGTCTCACACCTATCAATATTTCCTCTGTATATGAGCCTTTCCCTTTATCCTAATTAGGTGTTTTTATGCTTTTCCTCCTTCTGCTTCCTCTTTAAAGGTAGCTACTGACAGCCATATAGTTCAGTAATCCAGCTTTTAGATTTACAAATCCACTTTTAATAATTAAATTCTTATTTTAACCTGGTTGCTTCCTTGTTTTATTTTCTTTGGGTTTCTTTCTTTTTTTAAACCATTTTTTAACTTCTTAGAATAGATGATCTTCAAGCATTTTTTCTGTAGTGGCAGTTATTGTAACTGGATTTTTCTCTGAGGTGGTGGATGTATGTATGTGTGTATTTAGTTGGTCAGTCATGTCCGACTCTTTGCAACCCCATGGACTGTAGCCCACCAGGCTCTTCTGTCCATGGGATTTCCCAGGCAAGAATACTGGAGTGAGTTACCGTTTCCTTCTCCAGGAGATCTTCCCAGCCCAAGGATCTAACCTGAGTCACCTGCATTGCAGGAGGATGCTTTACCATCTGGGCCACCAGGGAAGTAGGTATGAGCCATCTATTGATTTTCCAAGATACTACATCCACTAGAGATGGCCTTTTTGAAATTTATTACATACATTTTCCAGGCTTCCCTGATGCCTCAGCAGTAAAAAAAAAAACAAAAAAAACAAAAAAAAAACTCGCCTGCAGTGCAGGAGACTCAGGTTAGATCCCTGGTTTGGAAAGATCCCCTGGAGAAGGAAATGGAAACCCAGTCCATTATTCTTGCCTGGAAAATCCCATAGACAGAGGAGCCTGGCAGGCTATAATCCATGGGGTTTCAAAAAGTGTTTGACATGACTTAGCGACTAAACACAGCAATAATGTGTACTTTGCAAGATATTTTGGTACCTTAAACCCAAAACACTAGATAAGAACCCTGGGTGAGATCTGAATATGCAGAAATTGGGCATGAAAAGATTGTAATCACTGAGATAAAATTGTAAGATGGTCTCAGATGTGGGGGAAGTTTAGGGGTATTGTCTAGCTGGAGGGTTTAACCATAGGATGGTGGTAGACTTTCAGAATCCATACTGCACTGGATCTTGAATCCAAGGCTAAAGCTGAGTAGCATTTCTGTAGGCTGAGAGAAGTCCTTAACAGACTTTTTAAGGATAGAATTCTATGACTTTGAAGGGGTCTGGCAAGTGCCAGGATGAGGGTGCCAGGCCTAGTGGACAGTGCAGAATGTTGGGGATGCCTGCATGATCATAATTCAAGTCAGAGGGGATGATTGGAGCTAGGGGTTGGGAGGGAGGTGCAGTAAGGGCAGAGAAGCAGAAAGTGGTTTGCATGGAAGTAATCACAGAAGTCCTGAGTGTTCTAAGTGGGTGGAGGGAAGAGAGGAAGAGTTGAAGATGAAACTGTATATAAAGGGATTTAAAGAGAAGAACCCGAGATGTGGATCTGGAGGAGGAGACCATGGAGAGCAATTATAGAAGCTGAGGGGCAGAGCTGCACTGAGCTACAAGGAGGCACCAAAGCGAAGCTGAACACCAGTGGAGGAGGGGGGAATGTTGGTGAAGACCTCTTTTTCTAGATGGTGCCCTCACTGGTAGTACTAAACTAGTGAGCATTAGAGAGCAGAATGGAAGCACTGATAGGAAGTAAATTCTGGAGAGAATGGAATCTTCATCCCTCAGATTTTTTCATTTTATTCATAATTAACAAACAAAATACTAGAAAATGGTGGTTGCTGTTGCTTGGACTAGAAGGTCAAATTTCACCTTACCTATCTGGGTAGTGTGTATTCAGTGGAAAATATTAACTGATGTCTTCAGTCAAAGAGAAGTCAATTAGAGGAGAAAACAAAACAGAGGAGGTATCCTTCATTTTAGAAATTTGCTACAAATTTCTTTTAAACAGAGATCTGTCTTAGAGTACTGAAAATATTCAACTTACAAAGATTTCGGATTTGCTGAGCTTTTCCACGAAGTGAAGTGTGCAAAATGCCTTGTTGCTATTTAGTCACTAAGTTGTATCCAGTTCTTTTGTAACTCCATGGACTGTAGCCCACCAGGCTCCTCTGTCCATGGGATTTTCCAAGCAAGAATTCTGGAGTGAGTTGCCACTTTCTCCTCCAGGGGATATTCCCAACCCAGAAAACCCATGTCTCCTGTGTCTCTCACTCTAGCTGGTGGATTTGTTTGTTTGTTTTGTTTTGTTTCGTTTTTACAAGTGAACCATTTGTGAAGGCCCTCAATAAATGTTAGTTACCCGCCTCTCCCACTTCCCACTCCCAATACATATCTAGGCAAATCAGGCACGGTGCTCTGTCACAGGGAGCTATGTTCTTCCTGCTTAGAAATTAGATTAGTGCTTCTTATCTGGGGCCAGATGCCTCTTTGTCTCTCTTAACCAGAGGCTGTGTGCTCACCAGTGTTGACCTTTCCAACATGAATCAGCATTGACCGCTTCTAGGCCTGCTCATTTTGACTGATATCTGCAACAGGATAATCACTTTGGAAGCTTATGGGCTGATCTCCTGGTCCTGGAGGGGTGTGGAAAATGTCACGTGTGCAGTCTTTTGTGACTTGGCTACCAGCAAATACTCACACTGGCTGTGGTGGCTCTGGGACAAAAGGGGAAGCCTAACCACTCAATATACCAGCAAATCTGGAAAACTCAACAATGGGCATGGGGCTGGAAAAGATCAGCTTTCATTCCAATCTCAAAGAAGGGCAATGTCAAAGAATGTACAAACTATTGTGCAATTGCACTCATTTCACATGCTAGCAGGGTAATGCTCAACATCCTTCAAGCTAGGCTTTAACAGTACATAATTTGAGAACTTCCAGATGTACAAGCTGAATTTAAAAGAGGCCAAGAAACCAGAGATCAAATTGTCAACATCTGTTGGATCATAGAAAAAACAAGAAAATTCCAGAAAAAACATTTACTTCTGCCTCATTGACTAAGCTAATGAAGCTAATGAAGCTTTGATTGTGTGGATAACAACAAACATGCTAAATCTTAAAGAGACTAACTTACCTGCCTTATTTGCAGCCAAAGACGGAGAAGCTCTATACAGTCAGCAAAAACAAGACTGGGAGCTGACTGTGGCTCAGGTCATGAACTCCTTATTGCCAAATTCAGACTGAAATAGAAGAAAGTGGAGAAAACCACCAGACCATTCAGGTATAACCTAAATCTAATCCCTTATGATTATACAGTGGAAGTGAGAAATAGGTTTAAGGGACTAGATCTGATAGACAGAATGCCTGATGAACTATTGACGGACATTCATGACATTGTACAGGAGACAGGAATCAAGACCATCCCCAAGAAAAAGATGCAAAAAGGCAAAATGGCTGTATGAGGAGGCCTTACAAATAGCTATGAAAAGAAGGGACGCAAAAAGCAAAGGAGAAAAGGAAAGATATACCCATTTGAATGCAGAGTTCCAAAGAATAGCAAGGAGAGATAAGAAAGCCTTCCAAACTGATCAATGCAAAGAAATAGAGGAAAACAACAGAATAGGAATGACTAGAGATCTCTTCATGAAAATTAGAGATACCAAGGGAACATTTTATGCAAAGATGGGCTCAATAAAGGACAGAAATGGTAGGGACCTAACAGAAGCAGAAGATATTAAGAGGTGGCAAGAATACACAGAAGAACTATACAAAAAAGATCTTCATGACCCAGATAATCATGATGGTGTGATCACTCACCTAGAGCCAGACATCCTGGAATGTGAAGTCAAGTGGGCCTTACAAAGCATCACTACAAACAAAGCTAGTGGAGGTGAAGGAATTCCAGTTGAGCTATTTCAAGTCCTGGAAGATGATGCTGTGAAAGTGCTGCACTCAATATGCCAGCAAATCTGGAAAACTCAGCAGTGGCCACAGGACTGGAAAAGGTCAGTTTTCATTCCAATCCCAAAGAAAGGCAATGCCAAAGAATGCTCAAACTACCGCACAATTGCACTCATCTCACATGCTGGTAAAGTAATGCTCAAAATTCTCCAAGCCAGGCCTCAGCAATACATGAACCATGAACTCCCTGATGTTCAAGCTGGTTTTAGAAAAGGCAGAGGAACCAGAGATCAAATTGCCAACATCCGCTGGATGATGGAAAAAGCAAGAGAGTTCCAGAAAAATATCTCTTTCTGCTTTATTGACTATGCCAAAGCCTTTGACTGTGTGGATCACAATAAACTGTAGAAAATTCTGAAAGAGATGGGAATACCAGACCACCTGACCTGCCTCTTGAGAAACCGATACACAAGTCAGGAAGCAACAGTTAGATCTGGACATGGAACAACAGACTGGTTCCAAATAGGAAAAGGAGTACGTCAAGGCTGTGTTTTGTAACCCTGCTTATTTGACTTATATGCAGAGTACATCATGAGAAACACTGGGCTGGAAGAAGCACAAGCTGGAATCAAGATTGCTGGGAGAAATATCAATAACCTCAGACATGCAAATTTCACCATCCTTATGGTAGAAAGTAAAGAAGAACTAAAAAGCCTCTTGATGAAAGTGAAAGAGGAGGGTGAAAAAGTTGGCTTAAAGCCCAACATTCAGAAAATAAGATCATGGCATCTGGTCCCATCAGTTCAGTTCAGTTCAGTCACTCAATCATGTCTGACTCTTTATGACCTCATCAATTGCAGCCGCCAGGCCTCCCTGTCCATCACCAACTCCCGGAGTTCATCCAAACTCTTGTCCATCGAGTCAGTGATGCCATCCAGCCATCTCATCCTCTGTCATCCCCTTCTCTTCCTGCTCCCAATCCCTCCCAGCATCAGAGTCTTTTCCAAAGAGTCAACTCTTCATATGAGGTGGCCAAAGTATTGGGATTTCAGCTTTAGCATCAGTCCTTCCAAAGTACATCCAGGACTGATCTTTAGAATGGACTGATGGGATCTCCTTGCAGTCTAAGGGACTCTCAGGTGTCTTCTCCAGCACCACAGTTTGAAAGCATCAGTTCTTCGGTGCTCAGGTTTCTTCACAGTCCAACTTTCACATCCATACATGACCACTGGAAAAACCATAGCCTTGACTAGACGGACCTTAGTCGGCAAAATAATGTCTCTGCTTTTGAATATGCTATCTAGGTTGCTCATAACTTTTCTTCCAAGGAGTAAGCGTCTTTCAATTTCATGGCTGCAGTCACCATCTGCAGTGATTTTGGAGCCCCCAAAATAAAGTCTCATCCCATCACTTCATGGCAAATAGATGAGGAAACAGTGGAAACAGTAGCTGACTGTTTTTCTGGGCTCCAAAATCACTGAAGATGGTGATTGCAGCCATGAAATTAAAAGACACTTACTCCTTGGAAAGAAAGTTATGACTAACCTAGAGAGTATATTAAAAAGCAGAGACATCCTTTTGTCAAGAAAGTTTCATCTAGCCAAGGCTATGGTTTTTCCAGTGGTCATGTATGGATATGAGAGTTGGACTATAAAGAAAGCTGAGCACTGAGGAATTGATGCTTTTGAACTGTAGTGTTGGAGAAGACTCTTGAGAGTAACTTGGACTGCAAGAAGATCCAACCAGTCCATCCTAAAGGAGATCAGTCCTGGTGTTCATTGGAGGGACTGATGTTGAAACTGAAGCTCCAATACTTTGGCCACCTGATGTATAGAGCTGACTCATTTGAAAAGAGCTTGATGCTGGGAAAGATTGAGGGAAGGAGGAGAAGGGGACAACAGAGGATGAGATGGTTGGATGGCATCACTGACTCAATGGACATGGGTTTGAGTGGACTCTGGGAATTGATGATGGACAGGGAGGCCTGATGTGCTGTGGTTCATGGGGCCGCAAAGAGTCGGACACAATTGAGCTACTGAACCGAACTGAAGTGAACCTGCCTTCTGAGAAACTCGTATGCAGGTCAAGAAGCAATAGTTAGAATTGGACATGGAACAACAGATGGGTTCAAAATTAAGAAAGAAGTACGTCAAGGCTGTATATTGTCACCCTGTTTATTTAACTTCTATGCAGAGTACATCATGTGAAATGCCAGGCTAGAGCATGCTCAGGCTGGAATGAAGATTGCCGGGAGACATATCAACAACCTCAGATATGCAGATGATACCACACCAATGGGGAAAAGTGAAGAGGAGTGAAAGAGCCTCTTGATAATGTTGAAGAGGAAAGTGAAAAAGCTAGCTTGAAACTCAACATTCAAAAAACAAATATCATGGATTCTGGTCCCATCACTTCATATCAAATAAATGGGGGAAATAATGGAAACAATGATAGACTCTCTTTCCTTGGGCTCCAAAATCACTACAGATGGTGACTACAGCCATGAAATTAAAAGACACTTGCTCCTTGGAAGAGGAGCTATGAAAAAGAAGGAAAATAGCTATGACAAAACTAGACAGTGTATTAAGAAGCAGAGACATCACTTTGCTGACAAATGTCCATATAGTCAAAGCTATGGTTTTTTCAGTAGTCCTATAAGGATGTAAGAGTTGGACTGCAAAGAAGGTTGAGCATCAAAAAATTGATGCTTTCAAACTGCGGTGCTGGAGAAGACTCTTGACAGTCCCTTGGACTGCAAGGAGATCCAACCAGTCAATCCTAAAGGAAATCAACCCTGAATATCCATTGGAAGGACTGGTGCTGAAGCTGAAGTCCCAATACTTTAGCCACCTGATACGAAGAGATGACTCATTGGAAAATACCCTGGTGCTGGGAAAGACAGAGCAGGAGTAGAAGGGGCAGATAGAGGAGGAAATGATTGATTGGCATTATTGAATCAATGGACATGAGTCTGAGCAAACGCTGGGAGATAGTGAAGGGCAGGGAAGCCTGGTGTACTGCAGTCCATGGGATCCCAGAGAATTGGACATGACTTAGTGACTGAATAACAACAAGAAGATTTGGGGCTTCCCCAGGTGGCACTAGTGATAAAGAACCCACTTACCAATGCAGGACATGTAAGAGATACAGGTTTGATCCTTGAGTTGGCAAGATTCTGTGAAGGAGGCATGGAAATCCACTCCAGTATTCTTGCCTGGAAAATCCCATGGACATAGGAGCCTGGTTGGCCTGCAATCCATAGCATTGCAAAGAGTCTGACATGACTGGAGCGACTTAGCAGGCATGCACAATCAGATTTTAGACAGCTATCTAGCCCTGTGATTGAGTCAAGGCTACACCATAACCAGAAGGAGAGGGAAAATGGAAGAGAAAGATCAAAGAGTTTCCCCTGGAAACAGCGGTGAAAACTCAATGCCAAGAGAACAGTGAGCATACATTCATATGACATTATTGTGTTATGTGGTTATGAGGGACAAATATTTTTCATTGAAAGTATTTCTTTAGCATCATGGTAATCACTGCAGATGGCGATTGCGGCCATAAAATTAAAAGACGCTTACTCCTTGAAAGAAAGTTATGACCAACTTAGGTAGTATATTTAAAAGCAGAGACATTAGTGTGCCAACAAAGGTCCATCTAGTCAAGGCTATGATTTTTCCAGAGGTCATGTATGGATGTGAGAGTTGGACTATAAAGAAAGCTGAGCACCAAAGAATTGATGCTTTTGAACTGTGGTGTTGGAGAAGACTCTTGAGAGTCTGTTTGACTACAAGGGGATCCAACCAGTCCATTCTAAAGGAGATCTTTGGAAGGACTGGTTGTTCTTCGGAAGGACTGATGCTACAGCTGAATCTCCAATACTCTGGCCAATTCATGTGAAGAGTTGACTCATTGGAAAAAACTCTGAGGCTGGGAGGGATTGTGGGCAGGAGGAGAAGGGGACGACAGAGGATGAGATGGCTGGATGGCATCACTGACTCGATGCACACGAGTTTGGGTGAACTCTGGGAGTTGGTGATGGACAGGGAGGCCTGGCGTGCTGTGATTCATGGGGTCACAAAGAGTCAGACACGATTGAGCGACTGAACTGAACTGAAGCAACTGATCTTGTCTGGGCCCATCAGATCTGAACATTCTCCACTCTTTCCTGCCTCAGGTGGGTCACCTGACTCAAGGGAACTAAAACCATCTACACCCACATAGAGACTGTCTACAGTAACAAAATTTTCCTATTTCCCTCTTTGTGTCAACATAAGTTGACTCTTTCAGGGAACTCTTGCCCAGAAGGTGAAAGCTGAAGTAACTATTGTTTGTTCCTGGAAGTTTCAAAAAAAAAAAAAAAAAAGCTTTAAACGATCATTCAGTTATTCAACTTTTTAACAGAAAACATCAACAGACAATTCACTTCCCAAGATTCTCTGAACCCTTGCTGCTTCTCTGGCTGTGGCCATCAGTCTCAAACTCTAAATTGTGATCCTTCACTTCAGTTAAGTCGCTAAGTTGTGTCCAACTCTTTGCGACCCCATGAACCGCAGCACACCAAGCCTCCCTGTCCATCACAAATTCCTGGAGTCCACCTAAACCCATGTCCATTGTGTCGGTGATGCCATTCAACCATCTCATCCTCTGTTGTCCCCTTCTTCCCCTTCCCTCAATCTTTCCCAGCATCAGGATGTTTTCAAAAGAGTCAGCTCTTCGCATCAGATGGCCAAGTATTGGAGTTTCAGCTTCAACATCAGTCCCTCCAATGAACACCCAGGACTGATCTCCTTTAGGATGGACTGGTTGGATCTCCTTTCAGTCCAAGGGACTCGCAAGAGTTTTCTCCAACACCACAGCTCAAAAGCATCAATTCTTCAGTGCTCAGCTTTCTTTATAGTCCAACTCTCACATCCATACATGACCACTGGAAAAACCATAGCCTTGACTAGACGGACCTTTGTTGGCAAAGTAATATCTCTGCTTTTTAATATGCTATCTAGGTTGGTCATAACTTTCCTTCCAAGGAACAAGCGTCTTTTAATTTCATGGCTGCAATCACCATCCATGATGATTTTGGAGCCCAGAAAAATAAAGTCAGCCACTGTAGCCACTGTTTCCACTCTTTCCCCATCTATTTGCCATGAAGTGATGGGACTGGATGCCATGATCTTCGTTTTCTGAATGTTGAGCTTTAAGCCAACTTTTTCACTCTTGTCTTTTACTTTCATCAAGAGGCTCTTTAGTTCTTCACTTTCTGCCATAAGGGTGTTGTCATCTGCATATCTGAGGTTATTGATATGTCTCCTGGCAATCTTGATTCCAGCTTCTGCTTCCTCCAGCCCAGCGTTTCTCTGACTTACTGTGCATATAACTTAAATAAGCGTGATCCTTACCCAATCTTAATCAAGCCCTTCCATGAAAAAGCTTTTGAAACCAGACTTCAAAACCTTATACACATCCTGACTTTGCCTTCTTCTGTCCAAGACTAAGATTCTGTCTCACTGAGAAAAGAATGAACTCAGTCCTGTCTTAACAACAGGTTGTCCTGGTGCTATTTGGTGGGAAGGCAGCATTCGACAATCTCATCTGTCATCTCTATCTCCCTACAAGTTCTGAAAGCCATTTGGAACTCAGAGAAAGAGAATATGGGATATGGATTCTGATTGAGCAGAAGGAAGACTTCAGTCTTATGTTCAGCATACAGGGCTCTAGGTGATCTGCTTGGCCTTACAGGTATATTCAATGTATTATTGTCTACTGTTTGTCAGGTCAGATGCTAGACATGGGAATTTAAACCTGAAGATATACGGAGTAACCCTATCTGTCTTCAGTGAATACACTATTAGTGGGAAGAGAGTCACTTAAAGGTAAAATACATTGTATTATGTGCAGTGATGTTATGCAGAATAGTGCTTCTTAAACAATGTGTGGTTAAAAAGAAATGCCCTTCCACCTCCAAATACATTGTGGATCAGTGCTTTTGTAAAATGCCATTGTGTTCATTATCTATGGCTGCTACAACACATTAACACAAATTGAGTTACTTATATGAACAGAAATGCATTCTCTGGCAGTTCTAGAGCCCAGACATCTGAAATCAAGATATTGGTAGGGATATACTCCTTTTGGGATGACCATTCAAGCCATAACATCCATAAACATGAATAAGTAGGAAAAGGAAATTAAAAAATAGACACAATAGAAACCCATTGACTGTACAGCATCAAGTTACTGTAAAGTACTAGCCACATTTTGAGTGGCACTGATGTGAAGCTTCTCAAGAGGCAGGTCAGGTGATCTGGTATTCCCATCTCTCTCAGAATTGTCCACAGTTTATTGTGATCCACATAGTCAATAAAGCAGAAAGAGATGTTTTTCTGGAACTCTCTTGCTTTTTCCATGATCCAGCGGATGTTGGCAATTTGATCTCTGGTTCCTCTGCCTTTTCTAAAACCAGCTTGAACATCTGAAATTTCACGGTTCATGTATTGCTGAGGCCTGGCTTGCAGAATTTTGAGTATTACTTTACTAGCATGTGAGATGAGTGCAATTGTGTGGTAGTTTGAGCATTCTTTGGCATTGCCTTTCTTTGGGATTGGAATGAAAACTGACCTTTTCCAGTCCTGTGGCCACTGCTGAGTTTTCCAGATTTGCTGGCATATTGTGTGCAGCATTTTCACAGCATCATCTTCCAGGATTTGAAATAGTTCAATGGGTATTCCATCACCTCCACTAGCTTTGTTCATAGTGATGCTTTCTAAGGCCCAGTTGACTTCACATTCTGGGATGTCTGTCTCTAGGTGAGTGATCACACCGTCGTGATTATCTTGGTTGTGAAGATCTTTTTTCTATAAATTCTTCTGTGTATTCTTGCCACCTCTTCTTAATATCTTCTGCTTCTGTTAGGTCCCTACCATTTCTGTCCTTTATCAAGCCCATCTTTGCATGAAATGTTCCCTTGGTATCTCTAATTTTCTTGAAGAGACCTCTAGCCTTTCCAATTCTGTTCTTTTCCTCTATTTCTTTGCATTGATCACTGAAGAAGGCTTTCTTATCTCTCCTTGCTATTCTTTGGAACTCTGCATTTAGATGCTTATATCTTTCCTTTTCTCCTTTGCTTTTCACTTCTCTTCTTTTCACAGCTATTTGTAAGGCCTCCCCAGACAGCCATTTTGCTTTTTTTTCATTTCTCTTCCATGGGGATGATCTTGATCCCTGTCTCCAGTACAATGTCACCAACCTCAGTCCATAGTTCATCAGGCACTCTGTCTATCAGATCTACTCCCTTAAATCTATTTCTTACTTCTACTGTGTAGTCATAAGGGATTTGATTTAGGTCATACCTGAATGGTCTAGTGGTTTTCCTTACACTCTTCAATTTAAGTCTGAATTTGGCAATAAGGAGTTCACGATCTGAGCTACAGTTAGCTCCCAGTCTTGTTTTTGCTGACTGTATAGAGCTTCTCCAACTTTGGCTGCAAAGAATATAATCAATCTGATTTTGGTGTCGACCATCTGGTGATGTCCACGTGCAGAGTCTTCTCTTGTGTTGTTGGAAGAAGGTGTTTGCTATGACCAGTGCATTCTCTTGGCAAAACTCTGTTAGCCTTTGCCCTGCTTCATTCCGTACTCCAAGGCCAAATTTGCCTGTTACTCCAGGTGTTTCTTGACTTCCTACTTTTGCATTCCAGTCCCCTATAACGAAAAGGACATCTTTTTTGGGTGTTAGTTCTAAAAGGTCTTGTAAAAAACCTATGTGGTTTTGAGAAACCTATATGCAGGTTAGGAAGTAACAGTTAGAACTGGACATGGAACAACAGACTGGTTCCAAATAGGAAAAGGAGTACATCAAGGCTGTATATTGACACCCTGCTTATTTAGCTTATATGCAGGGTACATACACCCCACTCCAATACTTTTGCCTGGAAAATCCCATGGATGGAGGAGCCTTGTGGGCTGCCATCTATGGGGTTGCACAGAGTTGGACATGACTGAAGCGACTTAGCAGCAGCAGCAGCAGCAGCAGAGTACATAATAAGAAATGCTGGGCTAGAAGAAGCACAAGCTGGAATCAAGATTGCTGGGAGAAATATCAATAACCTCAGATACGCAGATAACACCACCCTTATGGCAGAAAGTGAAGAGGAAATAAAGAGCCTCTTGATGAAAGTGAAAGAGGAGACTGAAAAAGTTGGCTTAAAGCTCAATGTTAAGAAAATGAAGATCATGGCATCTGGTCCCATCACTTCATGGGAAACAGATGGGGAAACAGTGTTAGACTTCATTTTCATGGGGAACTCCAAAATCACTGCAGATGGTGATTGAAGCCATGAAAATAAAAGATGCTTACTCCTTGGGAGGAAAGTTATGACCAACCTAGATAGCATATTCAAAAGCAGAGACATTACTTTGCCAACAAAGGTCCATCTAGTCAATGCTACGGTTTTTCCAGTGATCATGGATGTGAGAGTTGGACTGTGAAGAAAGCTGAGTGCTGAAAAATTGATGCTTTTGAACTGTGGTGTTGGAGAAGACTCTTGCGAATCCCTTGGACTGCAAGGAGATCCAACCAGTCCATTCTAAAGGAGATTAGTCCTGGGTGTTCATTGGAAGGACTGATGCTAAAGCTGAAACTCCAATACTTTGGCCACCTCATGTGAAGAGTTGACTCATTGGAAGAGTCCCTGATGCTGGGAGGGATTGGGGGCAGGAAGAGAATAGGATGACAGAGGATGAGATGGCTGGATGACATGACTGACTCGATGGACATGAATTTGAGTGAACTCCAGGAGTTGGTGATGGACAGGGAGGCCTGGAGTGCTGTAATTCATGGGGTTGCAAAGAGTCAGATACGAGTGAGCTACGAACTGAACTGAACTGATGTGAAGCTTATGAGAGCTGCATGTCATCCCTCCAGATTTGTATCTGCGGTGGTCCTGGGGGCAAAGTCATGGAAATCTTCCTAGAGGAGGTCATGCTGACGTATAATTTTAAGAAATGTTAGGCATTGCTGTGAGGAAAAGTGAGGTCTAAAGGGAAGAGCATGTTTAGAAGAGAGGAACAAAAGCATATGTTATGTGTTGAATTGTGTCCCCCTCTTTCCCCCAAAAGATATACTGAGTCCTAACCCCTAACACCTCACAATGTGAACTTATTTGGAAACAGTTCTTTACAGAGATAATCCAGTTAAAATAAAATACTTAAGGTTGTCCCTGATTCAGTATGACTGGCACCCTTATAAAAGAAAACCTTTGTATGTAGAAATAGACATTCATGGGACTTCCCCGGTAGCACAGTGGTAAAGAATCCACCTGCCAATGCAGGGGGTGGGGATTTGGGAAGATCCTCTGGAATAGGAAATGACAACCACTCCAGTATTCTTGTCTGGGAAAACCCAGGGACAGAGGAGCCTGGCAAGCTACAGTCCACAGGGTCACAAAGGGTCAAACACAACTGAGCATGCCCATTCACAATAGACATGCACAGAAGGAAGATGACGTGATGACACACAAGGAAAATCAGTCCCATGAAGGAGGAGACAGAGACTGGAGTCATGCTGTCAGGGGCCAAGAGGCCCCTAGGGCCACCAGAACCTGGGAGAGAAGCCCTGGCTGAGCTGATCTCTTGGGTCCCGTGTCTGTTCCTTGTTAGGGCTATGACTGCTTTTAAGCCTAGATCGTGTCAACTGGGGGTAGCACTCAGGTGGCTTTAAAACCATGTCAGCCTGAATTCTCACCCTCCTTGCTCCCTGGCTGACAGCCCCCTTGGACCACTGACTCTCTCCTCCTGAGTCCTGGATGGACTCCTGATGTGCAAACCTTGCTCCTTTGTAGGGTCTTCATTACTTATATCTCAGTTCTGCACATCCTGACCAGATCTCTGAACTCTGAGACCCAGATACCCCAAATTACCCTCCAGTGAAGCTCTGTCCTACCTTACCCTGACTCAGAGCACCCTCTTCTAGCCATCTAGGGGAATCATTGTGTCATCTGTGAATGGCTCCTCCTGAAACACAGCAGCAGAATATGATGTTCACTAGTTACACTGAGACAACACTCCCTGGAGTTGTGCAACAGAAGTGACTGGTAGCACTGTAGGCTCAAACATCCTTTGAGTGTGGCAGTGCCTCCTTCAGACAAGATTCCTTCATTTGCTCCTGGACCCCGCCCCTCTTTTCCACTCCACTTCACCAACTGTATCAGACTGGACCACATCCACAAGACCAATGTGCTGACCAGGGAGTGAGGGGAACTTGGAGCAGGAATTTCGGGGCAATACATTTTGTTAATTTTCACATTTCCCAAGCTGGAAAACAACTGGGAAATGAGACACCAGAAATGTCAATTTTACAACTGATCACAACTGGAAAGAAGGACATAGCTTCCCGGTGGTTCCATGGTAAAGAATCAGCCTGCTGATGCAGAAGATGAGATGAGAAGATCCCCTGGAGAAGGAAATGACAACCCACTCCAGTATTCTTGCTTGAGGAACCCCATGGACAGAGGAACCTGGTGGGCTACAGTCCATGGTGTAGCAAGAGTCGGACATGACTTTAAACAACAATAGCTGGAAAGAAGGATGTGACTTACGTATCTCACACTTGAACCCAGAATCCCATGTTCACTCTGGTCACAGGCAGAGGTGCAGTGCCCTTTCCATTTAACTGTGATATTGTGACTTTACTAAAAAATATATGTTGGACTTTGTTCCATTTGTGGCACAGGGCTACTAAAACCCTTGAATCTCCTAAGTGATGAGAGCTGTAAAGGGGTCTTTTGTATGTTAATGAACAACTTTTGGATGGCACCTAAGGGTGGAGATTGATTTTCAGGAGAGCCAACCATATAATTTAAGGGTTGGAACATTCAGTCTTACTCCTCTGACCTCCTGACTTCTGAGGAGATGAGAGGGGCTGAAGACTGAGATCTATCACCATTGGCCAATGATTTGATCAGTCACGCCTATGTAGTGACATAACAACCCAAGGACCAAGGTTCAGAGAGCTTCTCGGTTGGTGAACCTCTGTGGAGATGCAGACAGCAGTGCGCTCCGAGAGAATAAGGAAGCTCTGTGCCCTTTCCCCATTCCCTACCCTACACTTTCTTCCATCTGGTTGTTCCTGAGTCCTTTTATGATAAATCTGTGATCTAGGAAGTAAATCTTTCTGTGAGTTCCTTAAGCTGCTCTAACAAGTTAATCGAACCCAAGGAGAAGGTCATGGGGATCTCTAAGCTATAGCCTGTCAGTCAAAAGAACAGGTGACCACCTGGGCTTGTGACTGGCATCTGAGGTGCAGGGCAGTCCTATGGGACTGAACCCTTAACTTGTGATATCTGATTCCATTTGTAAGCACATAGTATCATACAAGTTGAAAGGTAGGACACCCAGCTGGTGCCTAAGAACAGCTTGGATGAGGGGAACACTCTACACACTGTAATTGGTGTTCAGAGTCTTAGTACCCTAGTGATGCATGGCTGGGCCTGTCTGCTGAGGCAGCAGTAGGTAGAAAACAGACATGCGTTAATCCTCTCTGGGGGCAGGCAGAGCAGAAACAGGTCCTGGCCTTTGCTCCCACACTGCTCCTGATCCACAGTTCCCTGGGTTACACATAGGACCCTGTTGTTTATCCATCCTATAAATAATAGTTTGTATATGCTAATCACAAACTCTCAGTCCTTTCCTCCCCCACCACCTTGCAACCACATGTCTATGTCTATGTCTATGAGTCTGTTTCTGTTTCATAGATAAGTCATTTGTGTAATATTTTAGATTCCACATAAAAGTGATATAACATGGTGTTTCTGTTTCATCGATAAGCTCCTTTGTGTCATATTTTAGATTCCACATGTAAGTGATACGATGTTTTTCTACTTCTGACTTTCTTTGCTTAGTGTGATAAACTCTAGGTCAATCCATGTTGCTGCAAATGGCATTATTCCATTCTTTTTATTGCTGACCCGGGTTTCTATATAACACATATATGTGTGTGTGTGTGTGTGTATATATATATATATATATATATATATATATATATATATATATGTATATATGTACACCACATCTTTATTTGTTCATCTTTCAATGTACGTTTAGGTTGTTTCCATGTCTTGCCTAGTGTAAACAGTGTTGCTAATGAACAAAGCATGGGTGTACCTTTGCAAATTACAATTTTATCTGGATAAACTCCCATAAGTGGGATTGCTACGTAATCTGCCAATTCTAGTCTTAGTTTTTCGAGGAACCTCCATATTGTCCTCCATAGTGGCTGTACCAATTTACATTCCCATCAACAGGGTAGGGGAGCTCCCCTTTCTCCATACTCTCTCCAGCATTTGTTATTTGTAGATTTTTAAATGATGACCATTCTGACTGGTGTGAGGTGGTAATTCTTGTAGTTTTGATTTACATTTCTCTAATAATTAGTGATGATGAGCATTCATTCACATGCCTATTAGCCTTCTGTATGTCTTCATTGGAGAAATATCTATTTTGATCTTCTGCCCATTTTTCAAAAGGGATTTGAGGGGTTTTGTTATTGACTTGTCTGAGCTGTTTGTATATTTTGGAAATTAAGCCCTCAACAGTCGCATCATTTGCAACTATTTTCTCCCACTTGGTAAAACCTCAGCTTTAGACTGTTGAGACTGCCATGGGATTCTGAGTGCATTTTTCAAGTTCCTCCTACAACAGAGATCCCAAATGTGCAATGGAGTAAGCAATCTAAAGAATTATTTCTTGTTCATATATCAAGTGGGGACTAAACAGTCAGGAGCAGATTCAATGGCTTTACAATGTTGAGGGCCTAAACTTTATCTAACTTGTTATTCTATGATCCCTAGACTGTTGGCCTAATCATGGATCAAAATTTATCACTACCACATTCTAGCCAGTGGGTAGGGAGAAATGCATTTTCCTTCTTTAAATGCAGGAGTTAGAGTTTGCACACATACACAATGCTTCACTCACATCTTATCAGCAGGAGCTTAGTTATATGGCTATATCAAGCTGTGACGGAGATGTACAAGTGAGATGTGTCTACTAACCTTCTTCTCAAATCTCCTCTCTTGTCACTTGTCCTGTGCAACCTAAACTCAAGTCTTCCTGAAATGACTCTGAAAGAGTGGGCCCTGCTCTTTCACACTCCACGTCTTTATGCCTGCTGTTCTTACTGAAAGGCCTGAGCAAACTCTTTTGCATATTCATGTGTGTGTAAGTGCGTACTTGGTGGCTTCAGTCATGTCCTACTCTTTGTGACCCTATCCACCAGGCTCCTCTGTCCATGGGATTTTCCAGCCAAGAATACTGGAGTGGGTTGCCATGCCTTCTTCCAGGGGATCTTACCAACCCAGGGATCGAACCTGTGTCTCCTGCTTCTTGCTAACCGTTCTGTTTCCCTTAGTAGATGAAATGGCTGTCTGAACTGAATCACTGTGATGTCTCTAATTCGAGCCCAGCAACTGCACACAGTGGGTGCTCTAGAAATATCTGTGCAATGAACTGTGCTATCTGGTCTTATTCTTTCCTATTAGCAAGTGTGTTTTGTTGTCCTAAAGCAGATTTCAAGGTGTGAAGGCAGAGAGGGAAGCTGAAATACCTGTAAATCTCTCCCCACCCTGTGCTTAATGCCTGTCTCCAGGAAGCCTGATTTATGCTGCTTGGAAATGGTGCTGTCAGGCACTTGACAAATGTATCAATCAGTGGAACCTTGGTTTAATGTCTGGTCAGCCTGGAATTCAGATCATGGTAACCCTAGACACTGAAAAGCCAGTACTGGAAACAATGTCAGGCATCTGGTCAGTCTCAGCAGGTATTTGTGAAGTGAGTTCTAGAGCAGTGACAGTGTAGGGAGGCAGGCTGTGCTTGTTCATCTCACCATGTTCTGGGCTCAGACATTCCAATGGAATGGCATGATTATAAGGGCTGAGATCATATATTCACTTTCCAGACTCATGATGAAAAGAAACTTATTTAAAATCTCAGAAAGGGTGGACAAAGTCTTTTTGATAATGACTCAACTGCTTCGAGTTCTAGGAAAGCAATTTGCTTCTAGGGTAAATGGGGCTTCCCTGGTGGCTCAGATGGTAAAGAATCTGCCTGAATTGTGGGAGACCCAGGTTAAGTCTCTGGGTTGGGAAGATCCCCTGGAGAAAGAAATGGCAACCTACTCCAGTATTCTTGCCTGGAGAATTCAATCGACAGAGGCTATAGCCTGTGGGACTTGCAAAGAGTTGTAAATGACTGAGCAACAAACATTTTCACTTTCTATGGTAAACAAGCCATATTTAACAGCTGGACTCCAATGAGATAACTTTTAAAAATGTGATCAAATACAAGCTGCCACCCAACAAGATGTGGAAACAGACTCTAAATAGGCAACATGGGACACGTTGCCTATTGCCCTCTGCAGAACCACAACAGAAGACCCACATTACAAATTCTGTAGAGCTGAAACCAGAGAAATGCAAAGAAACTGGAGACAAAAGGCAGAGAAGCAATGGAGAAATGTCTATTTATTTCTTTGGCCCATTTTTTTGATTGGGTCATTTATTTTTCTGGAATTGAGCTGCATAAGTTGCTTGTATATTTTTGAGATTAGTTGTTAGTCAGTTGCTTCATTTGCTATTATTTTCTCCCACTCAGAAGGCTGTCTTTTCACCTTGCTTATATTTTCCTTTGTTGTGCAGAAGCTTTTAATTTTAATTAGATCCCATTTGTTTACTTTTGCTTTTATTTCCAGAATTCTGGGAGGTGGATCAAAGAAGATCCTGCTGTGATTTATGTCAGAGAGTGTTTTGCCTATGTTCTCCTCTAGGAGTTTTATAGTTTCTGGTCTTACATTTAGATCTTTTATCCATTTTGAGTTTATTTTTGTGTGCGGTGTTAGAAAGTGATCTAGTTTCATTCTTTTACAAGTGGTTGACCAGTTTTCCCAGCACCACTTGTTAAAGAGATTGTCTTACTCCATTGTATATTCTTGCCTCCTTTGTCAAAGATAAGGTGTCCATATGTGTTTGGATTTATCTTTGGGCTTTCTATTTTGTTCCATTGGTCTATATTTCTGTCTTTGTGCCAGTACCATACTGTCTTGATGACTGTGGCTTTGTAGTAGAGCCTGAAGTCAGGCAAGTTGATTCCTCCAGTTCCATTGTTCTTTCTCAAGATTGCTTTGGCTATTCGAGGTTTTTTGTATTTCCATACAAATCTTGAAATTATTTGTTCTAGTTCTGTGAAAAATATTGCTGGTACCTCGATAGGGATTGCATTGAATTTGTAAATTGCTTTGGGTAGTATACTCATTTTCACTATATTGATTCTTCCGATCCATGAACATGGTATATTTCTCCATCTATTAGTGTCCTCTTTGATTTCTTTCATCAGTGTTTTATAGTTTTCTATATATACGTCTTCAGTTTCTTTAGGTAGATATATTCCTAAGTATTTTATTCTTTTTGTTGCAATGGTGAATGGAATTGTTTCCTTAATTTCTTTTTCTACTTTCTCATTATTAGTGTATAGGAATCTCCGATGCAGGATACAGCATGCTTGGGGCTGGTGCATGGGGATGACCCAGAGAGATGTTATGGAGAGGGAGGTAGGAGGGGGGTTCATGTTTGGGAATGCATGTACACCCGTCGTGGATTCATGTCAATGTATGGCAAAACCAATACAGTATTGTAAAGTAAAATAAAGTAAAAATAAAAAATTTTTTAAAAAGGGCAGATAAGCAGCATTTTAATATATAAACAGTCAAGATAGGCCAGAGTCTTGCTGCTCCAGACGTGGTGTGGCCCAGCAGTGTCAGCATCCCCTGAGAACTGGTTAGAAAGTTCTAACAGACTCTCCAGCCCCCTTCCCTCCTAGACTGACTGAATCTTCCAACAATATCTCCAGGTGATTCGTACGTACATCAAAGTTTGAGAAACACTAAGCTAGAACATTAGTAATGTGGGATTCTGCTCTTAAAATGTGCTTTGAAATCAAAGTGAACCCACTTAAAGCATTTTAGACCACTCTTTGCTCCATTCTCGGGGCAACACCATCGCACATCAGTGTCCTGCTCTGGGACTTTAAGCCTTTCTTATGTATGAGTCACAGAGTTGTTATGACATTGGCTGTGCCATTTCTGTAAGACAGTCTGCTTGGATTACAAATTGGATTCCAAGACTTTCTTCAGCTATTCCTTGCCCAGCACCCCAAGGAGGTAGGTTATATGATGCTCTCCATTTTTAGAGATGATGAAACTGGGGCCCAGGGAGGTTCCATGACTCACCCAAGGGGCACCAAACTCTTGGTATCTGAATCACAAGAGAACTCAAGATTTTGAGGTTCACTGGAGGTTCACTCAACTTTGATGTCTTTACTTTTTGTATAAAAGGAATAATTTTGTGTGAGAGATTTTTGAGAAAGAACAAATTCATAGATTAAAATCATGCATATTTGGGCCCCTGGGATTGTGGAAGTTTTAGAACAAATTTCCAGGTAGAGAGACATGTCAGTGCAGAGCAGGCCCTGCCCAGCCCAGCTTCCCCATTCCTGCATCAGCCCAGGAATGCTCTGTCTCCAGAACCACCAGCCTGGTCCAGGGCACCATCATTTCCTGCCTGGAGCTACTTCTAATTGCTCATTCAGTTTTCAGTCTTTCAACCTTCAATTCATACTGCTTTGAATTGAATAGCTTTTTGAAATGTTCATAGGCCCTTGTAACTTCTTCCCCACCCTTGCTTCAAACCCTTCATTGACTTTAGGATAAATTCAGCTTCTCTTAATGTGGCCTAGAATGATCTGTTCTCACCAGCATTTCCCAGGCTGTTGCAACCACTCTTTCAGTTCCTCTTGACCCAAGCTCCTGACTCATAACCTACATTCAAAGTCTTCTTGTCATTTTTGTGCCTGACTAACTCTTCCTCTTTCTTTAATTCCAGAAGTTACGTCTCCTCAGATGGGTCATTCATGACACCAGCATAATCTCCTTATCCTGGTATTTTTATATCAATCCTTAGCTCCTTGTCTTTAGTGTGTGCATGTGTACTCAATCGCTTCAGTCATGTCTGCCTCTTTGTACTCCTATGGACTGTGGCCTGCTAGGCTCCTCTGTCCATGGGACTCTCCAGCCAAGAATACTGGAGTCAGTGGCCATGGCCTCCTCCAGGGGATCTTCTTGACCCAGAGATCGAAGCCATGTCTCCTGCATCTCCTGCACTGTAGGCGGATTCTTTATCACTGAGCTACCAGGGAAGATCCTGTTTGTCTTCAGTACACTTAGGCAATTGTGTATTCATTTGTGTTTTTATGGGTTTACTGTATGGCTCTCCCACTAGATTGTGTAGTGTAAAACAAAGAATGTTGCCCATTTTCTATTTCTACAAGGATAAAATCATTAGCTACTATAGTCAATGACCAACCGTGCACCCTGAAGGGAATTCAGGATGAAGAAAAGAATGAGTCACTCTGTATTACCAAATTCAGATTCAAATTGAAGAAAGTAGGGAAAACCGCTAGACCATTCAGGTATGACCTAAATCAAATCCCTTATGATTATACAGTGGAAGTGAGAAATAGATTTAAGGGCCTAGATCTGATAGATAGAGTGCTTGATGAACTATGGAATAAGGTTCGTGACATTGTGCAGGAGACAGTGATCAAGACCATCCCCCTGGAAAAGAAATGCGAAAAAACAAAATGGCTGTCTGGGGAGGCCTTACAAATAGCTGTGAAAAGAAGAGAGGCAAAAAGCAAAGGAGAAAAGGAAAGATATAAGCATCTGAATGCAGAGTTCCAAAGAATAGCAAGAAGAGATAATAAAGCCTTTTTCAGCAATCAATGCAAAGAAATTGAGGAAAACAACAGAATAGGAAAGACTAGAGAGCTCTTCAAGAAGATTAGAGATACCAAGGGAACATTTCATGCAAAGATGGCCTCAATAAAGGACAGAAATGGTCTGGACCTAATAGAAGCAGAAGATATTCAAAAGAGGTGGCAAGAATACACAGAAGAACTGTACAAAAAAGATCTTCATGACCCAGATAATCATGATGGTGTGATCACTCACCTAGAGCCAGACATCCTGGAATGTGAAGTCAAGTGGGCCTTACAAAGCATCACTACAAACAAAGCTAGTGGAGGTGATAGAATCACAGTTGAGCTGTTTCAAATCCTGAAAGATGATGCTGTGAAAGTGCTGCACTCAATATGCTAGCAAACTGGGAAAACTCAGCAGTGGCCACAGGACTGGAAAAGGTCAGTTTTCATTCCAATCCCAAAGAAAGGCAATGACAAAGAATGCTCAAACTGCCACACAATTGCACTCATCTCATATGCTGGTAAAGTAATGCTCAAAATTCTCCAAGCAAGGCTTCAGCAATACATGAACCATGAACTTCTTGATGTTCAAGCTGGTTTTAGAAAAGGCAGAGGAACCAGAGATCAAATTGACAACATCTGCTGGATCATGGAAAAAGCGAGAGTTCCAGAGAAACATCTATTTCTGTTTTATAGACTATGCCAAAGCCTTTGACTGCATGGATCACAATAAACTTTGGAAAATTCTGAAAGAGATGGGAATACCAGACCACCTGTCCTGCTTCTTGAGAAATCTGTATGCAGGTCAGGAAGCAACAGTTAGAACTGGACATGGAACAACAGACTGGTTCCAAATATGACAAGGAGTATGTCAAGGCTGTATATTGTCATCCTGCTTATTTAACTTCTATGCAGAGTACATCATGAGAAACACTGGACTGGAAGAAGCACAAGCTGGAATCAAGATTGCTGGGAGAAATATAAGTAACCTCAGATATGCAGGTGACACCACCCTTGTGGCAGAAAGTAAAGAAGAACTAAAAAGCCTCTTGATGAAAGTGAAAGAGGAGGGTGAAGAAGTTGGCTTAAAGCTCAACATTCAGAAAACGAAGATCATGGCATCTGGTTCCATCACTTCATGGGAAATAGATGAGGAAACAGTGGAAACAGTGTCAGACTTTATTTTGGGGGTCTCCAAAATCACTGCAGATGGTGACTGCAGCCATGAAATTAAAAGACGCTTACTCCTTGGAAGAAAAGTTATGACCAACCTTGATAGTATGTTGAAAAGCAGAGACATTACTTTGCTAAGGTCCCTCTAGTCAAGGCTATGGTTTTTCCTGTGGTCATGTATGGATGTGAGAGTTGGACTGTGAAGAAGGCTGAGCACCGATGAATTGATGCTTTTGAATGTGGTGTTGGAGAAGACTCTTGAGAGTCCCTTGGACTGCAAGGAGATCCAACCAGTCCATTCTGAAGGAGATCAGCCCTGGGATTTCTTTGGAAGGAATGATGCTGAAGCTGAAACTCCAGTACTTTGGCCACCTCATGCGAAGAGTTGACTCATTGGAAAAGACTCTGGTGCTGGGAGGGATTGAGGGCAGGAGGAGAAGGGGACGACAGAGGATGAGATGGCTGGATGGCATCACTGACTCGATGGATGTGAGTCTGAGTGAAGCCTGGGAGTTGGTGATGGAGAGTGAGGCCTGGCGCGCTGCGATTCATAGGGTCACAAAGAGTCAGACACGACTCAGCGACTGAACTGAACTGAATTGAACTGTGCTTTGGAAACAAGACTGTAGAAAGTTAAAATCTATACATGTGTGTGTGCTAAGTTGCTTCAGTCATGTCCAGTTCTTTGTGACTCTATGGACTGTAGCCCACCAGGCTTCTCTGTCCATGGGATTATCCAGGCAAATCTAACATGTATATATATATTAACATTGTTATAAAATTTTTATGGACTCTTTTACCTTTCCAAGCCTACAAAAGCACTAAAATCATTTCCTGAGATACTGTCTAGCACAACTGGCAGTGACCTGTTGTTGAGATCTATGCTTGACTTCATGTGTTCTCTATCCAAGACTGTATTTATACTGACTTCTCCCCCTTCCTCTTTGGAGCAGTTTCTCAGCGCTGTATGAGGAACTCTTCTCAGGCTATAGTTCTCAGTAAGGTCCCAGAATAAAACTGAATCTCAAAACTCTCATGTTGTGCCTCTTTCTTTAAGTTGACACAAACTTCGTGAAGACAGGAACCATGACTATCTTTTTCAGTATTGTATATTCACCCAGCTCTTTGCACATTGCTTGCCAAGTAGTAGTTACTCAATTAATATTCGTTGAAAATATTAATTTTTAAAATAATTCTTGATCCTCCAGAGTTATCATCCTCCTTTTGTTACTGAGTCCAAGCTTGCTCTGCTCATGAAAAACCGGCCAATAAATCTGAGATAAGATGTTAAGGAAGTGTCGTCACTCAGGGAGCCGACAGATGGAAAAGATGTCAGTGTAGTGCCTCAAAATAACCATCTTGTAGGGGCCTGGATGCCAGGTTCTTTAACAGGTCAGAGATGGGAGGGAGGTGAAGAAACAAAGTTAAAAAAACCATCGCATTCTTCCAAATGTCTCCTAAAGTGGCAAGTTTCAGGCAGTGGAATGTGTTTCACTTCCTTACAGTGCTTCGCAGGTGGACAGGGTCAGGCAATCTCCCCGAGGCAGGTCATTATGTATGCCTACAGTAACGAAAGGGGCAAGATAAAGGATAAATTCACAGAAACAGATCCAATATGGATGAACAATTATCCGTCCCTAGTTGCACTGTCCTGCTACAGAGAGACGGGGCTCTTCGGTGGTCATGTGCATGGACTCTAGGAGAGGGACGTCTAGACTCATACCCTGGCTCTGACAGTTTTGAGCGAGCTCCCTGCCTGGCGTTCCCATCTGTAAAGTCGGGAAGACGATGATGATAATGATAACAATAACTACTTTATAAGATAACATAGGCTCTAGTGGTAAAGAGCCAGCTCAGGAGATCTAAGAGATGTGGGTTCGATCCCTGGGTCAGGAAGATCCTCTGGAGGAGAGTGTGGCAACTCTCTCCAGTATTCTTGGCTAGAGAATTCCATCAATGTACAGAGGAAACTGGAGGTTCTATGGTCCATAGGGTCACAAAGAGTCGAACATGACTGAAGCAACTTAACACACACAAGATAACAGAGAATAATTAAGAGAGTTGACATAGATGTAAAAACAGCAGTTCTTGGTTCATAGTAAAATTAACTATTATTGCAATATCTGTACCTTGTTCATTGCTTTAATAGTGCATGCATCACTTCCTTTTGTAATTATTTTCATACCTATGTCATTCTCTAGGTCATGAATTAGATTGTTGTTCAGTTCATATTCAAGAAGTCTCATATAGTGCCTGGTCAATTAAGCACTCAATAAAATTGAACTTAACTTGGTATAGTATATAACATTCAATTATGAAAAATGTATATCTTTTTCTCACTATATGTATGCTTAGTTGCTCAGTTGTGTCCGACTCTTTGTGGCCCCATGGACTGTAGCCTGCCAGGCTCCTCTATCTGTGGGGATTCTTCAGGCACGACTTCAGAGTGGGTTAGCATGCTCCCCTCCAGGGGATCTTCCCAACCCAGGGATCGAATCCAGATCTCCCACATTGCAGGTGGATTCTTTACTGTTCGAGCCACCATGGAAACTATACTCTCCTGGTACTAAACCTCTTCATTAAAATTAGGGTTATAATGAATAACAATCAAAATGCAAGATGTTTTTTACATTGTGGAAAAGAAAAAGGGGAAAACAAGAACACAAGTAAAAAGAGATACATGAGAAGGAAAAATAGCTCTTGGATTGCAAAATTCCATTAAACATTTTGAAGGACAGGCTTTATGATTCTAATTAGAGATTGTTGTGCTTGTAGAGGAACTGACTCCTTTCATTTATGCAATTCCATGTTTTTTACATTCTGCCTAATGTATTAAACCTGGAAACAATGAGCTGAGAATATTATCAAGAATCAATCTGTACCATAGTCTTTCCTAGTGTACCCTAAGAAAGTGAAGGGAAGTCACTCAGTTGTGTCCAACTCTTTGCGACCCCATGGTCTGTAGACTACCAGGCTCCTCAGTCCATGGAGTTTTCCAGGCAAGAGTAGTGGAGTGGGTCGCCATTTCCTTCTCCAGGGGATCTTCCCAATCCAGGGATCAAACCCGGGTCTCCTGCACTGCAGGCAGATTCTTTTCCATCTGAGCCACCAGGGAAGCCCCTGGTGTACCCTAGGTTTAGTGTACCCTAAATAAGTAATCAAAGTTGTACACAAAGATTAATGTAAATGGATGGTCATACAAATACTATACTATGATTTCTAACAGAGAAATCAGCCTAAAGATCTTCCATAACCCAAGTGGGAACAGTTAAACATGACGTGGCACAAAGTCACCCGCGGAAAATGATGCAGTTAGTTCAAACCATATTTTCAAAGGAATTTTTGTTGCAGATGCAAAATTAAATGGAACAAAAATTGAATTATAAAGTGATACTTTTATCTGGTGTTTATGTGATTTTAATTTCCATCTTTAATGTTCCTGCACTTAAAAAAGTGTGTTTTTATTGTTTGATTTTTTGTTTTGCCACGCAATGCAACTTGTGGGAACTTAGTTCCCCCATCAGGGATCAAATCCAAGCCCACAGCAGTGTAAACACTAAATCATAACCACTGGATAAACAGGAAATTCCCCAAAAAGTCGTCTCTTTTTTCATCATAAAATATTTTTAAAAATCCATAATCATTTACATTTTGACATTTGACCCATTATTTTTACTGTTTCTCAAGAGTGTTGTCCGTGAACAGCTTACACCAGATCAGGATCCTGGTGCAGGCAGGTGTACACTTAGGGATCAGAATCTGACTTTTCACCTAACTCAGGTAAGTCTTCACTGAATACATGTTGAAGTTCACAAAACTTTAGATTTAGCAACTAGAAAAGAGAAACCTGTATTTAATATTAAAGAACTATAAATGGAGCATAAGCTTTAAAAATGTGAATCACTATACTGTACACCTGTAACTTATCTAACATTATACACCAAATATATTTCAGGTATGGCAAAACCAATACAGTATTGTAAAGTAAAATAAAGTAAAAATAAAAATAAAAAAAAAAGATTATTTGGGTAAATAAAGCTAGACTTTGAACCTTCCCTCCCCCCGCCCCCCCCCCCCCCCCCACACAAAAAAGAACTTTTCTAGACACCTACTCACACACATGGCCAGAAGATGGCGCAGGTTTTCCATTACCTGATTCACATCATCAGAATGAAATCTCCTTCAAAAGAAATTGATCTCAAATACAGGAAAGAGTCCTCACTCTGAAATGAGAGCTAGAATTTTTAATACAGGATGGAATTAGGCATCCTTTCTTCAGAGAAACCACTTTCCTCTAGAGAAAGATTACTAGGTTAGGATATGTCCTCTGGGCTAAAACAGTGCTACACCCCAAAGGAAAGCCCTATGTTCGCTGCAAATCTCTGTGGAATTTAGGAGCAACAGGAGTGAAAAGCAAAGGAACAGGGTATCGAGTCCCAGGGCGGGTAGAGATGAATGCAGCAGACGCTCTAACTTTTCTCTTCTTTTGCCTCCACTTTGACTCCTGGCATCAGTGGTAGAACCCACCACTTTGGCACATCCACTGAACAGGAGTTAGGCAGTGATGGGAACACAGTACCAACAACAGGTGCAAAAGGCTTTGACCTTGAGAACCCAGCCCCCTCTGACTGCTTCCAAGAAACTTGCCCAGACAACCCCTGCAAGTGTGGCTGACAGCCTTCTCTGCCATTCACAGAACCCATTCACAGTAAGCTTGCCTTTACTTTTTCAATTAACCTGTTGTGATAAAATTAATCTGTTTCCAAGATCTCTCTTTCCCAGGAGATGTTAGACTGTGCGCTACTAGCCACAGGCTGTCAGCTACTACTTTCCAATTTATCAGTCATAGACTGAGGGTGGGGAGGAAATATATCATTTACAATGGTGGTGAAAATAATTATTACCCAGGAATCAGTTCAGTTCAGTCGCTCAGTCGTGTCCGACCCTCTGCAACCCCATGAATCGCAGCACGCCAGGCCTCACTCTCCATCACCAACTCCCAGGCTTCACTCTGACTCACGTCCATCGAGTCAGTGATGCCATCCAGCCATCTCATCCTCTGTCGTCCCCTTCTCCTCCTGCCCCCAATCCCTCCGAACATCAGAGTCTTTTCCAATGAGTCAACTCTTCACATGAGGTGGCCAAAGTACTGGAGTTTCAGCTTTAGCATCATTCCTTCCAAAGAAATCCCAGGGCTGATCTCCTTCAGAATGGACTGGTTGGATCTCCTTGCCGTCCAAGGGACTCTCAAGAGTCTTCTCCAACACCACAGTTCAAAAGCATCAATTCATCGGCGCTCAGCCTTCTTCACAGTCCAACTCTCACATCCATACATGACCACAGGAAAAACCATAGCCTTGACTAGATGGACCTTAGCAAAGTAATGTCTCTGCTTTTGAATATGCTATCAAGGTTGGTCATAACTTTTCTTCCAAGGAATAATCGTCTTTTACTTTCATGGCTGCAGTCACCATCTGCAGTGATTTTGGAGCCCCCAAAAATAAAGTCTGACACTGTTTCCACTGTTTCCCCCGTCTATTTCTCATGAAGTGATGGGACCAGATGCCATGATCTTCGTTTTCTGAATGTTGACGGTTAAGCCAACTTTTTCCACTCTCCTCCTTCACTTTCATGAAGAGACTTTTTAGTTCCTCTTCACTTTCTGCCATAAGGGTGGTGTCACCTGCATATCTGAGGTTATTGATATTTCTCCCAGCAATCTTGATTCCAGCTTGTGCTTCTTCCAGTCCATTGTTTCTCATGATGTACTCTGCATATAAGTTAAATAAGCAAGGTGACAATACACAGCCTTGACGTACTCCTTTGCCTATTTGGAACCAGTCTGTTGTTCCATGTCCAGTTCTAACTGTTGCTTCCTGCCCTGCATACAGATTTTTGAAGAGGCAGGTCAGATGGTCTGGTATACCCATCTCTTTCAGAATTTTCCGAAGTTTATTGTGATCCACACAGTCAAAGGCTTTGGCATAGTCAATAAAACAGAAATAGATGTTTTCCTGGAACTCTCTTGCTTTTTCCATGATCCAGCGGATGTTGACAATTTGATCTCTGGTTCCTCTGCCTTTTCTAAAACCAGCTTGAACATCAGGAAGTTCACAGTTCATGTATTGCTGAAGCCTGGCTTGGAGAATTTTGAGCATTACTTTACTAGTGTGTGAGATGAGTGCAATTGTGCAGTAGTTTGAGGATTCTTTGTCATTGCCTTTCTTTGGGATTGGAATGAAAACTGACCTTTTCCAGTCCTGTGGCCACTGCTGAGTTTTCCCAATTTGCTGGCATATTGAGTGCAGCACTTTCACAGAATATCTTTCAGAATTTGAAATAGCTCAACTGGAATTCCATCACCTCCACTAGCTTTGTTCGTAGTGATGCTTTCCAAAGCCCACTTGACTTCACATTCCAGGATGTCTGGTTCTAGGTGAGTGAATACACCATCGTGATTATCCGGGTTGTGAAGATCTTTTTGTACAGTTCTTCTGTGTATTCTTGCCACCTCTTTTGAATATCTTCTGCTTCTGTTAGGTCCAGACCATTTCTGTCCTTTATTGAGGCCATCTTTGCATGAAATGTTCCCTTGGTATCTCTAATTTTCTTGAAGAGCTCTCTAGTCTTTCCCATTCTGTTGTTTTCCTCAATTTCTTTGCATTGATTGCTGAAGAAGGCTTTATTATCTCTTCTTGCTATTCTTTGGGACTCTGCATTCAGATGCTTATATCTTTCCTTTTCTCCTTTGCTTTTTGCCTCTCTTCTTTTCACAGCTATTTGTAAGTCCTCCCCAGCCAGCCATTTTGCTTTTTTGCATTTCTTTTCCATGGGGACAGTCTTGATCCCTGTCTCCTGTACAATATCATGAACCTCCATCCATAGTTCATCAGGCACTCTGTCTATCAGATCTAGGCCCTTAAATCTATTTCTCACTTCCATTGTATAATCATAAGGGATTAGATTTAGGTCATACCTGTATGGTCTAGTGGTTTTCCCCACTTTCTTCAATTCAAGTCTGAATTTGGTAATAAGGAGTTCATGATCTGAGCCACAGTCAGCTCCTGGTCTGCTTTTGCTGACTGTATAGACCTTCTCCGTCTTTGGCTGCAAAGAATATAATTAATCTAATATCGGTGTTGAACATCTGGTGATGTCCATGTGTAGTCTTCTCTTGTGTTGTTGGAAGAGGGCATTTGCTATGACCAGTGCATTTTCTTGGCAAAACTCTATTAGCCTCTGCCCTGCTTCATTCCACATTCCAAGGCCAAACTTGCCTGTTACTCCAGGTGTTTCTTGACTTCTACTTTTGCATTCCAGTCCCCTATAATGAAAAGGATATCCTTTTTGGGTGTTAGTTCTAAAAGGTCTTGTAGGTCTTCATAGAACCGTTCAACTTCAGCTTCTTCAGTGTTACTGCTTGGGGCATAGACTTGGATTACTATAACATTGAATGGTTTACCTTGGAAATGACCAGAGATCATTCTGTCGTTTTTGAGATTGCAACCAAGTACTGCATTTCGGACTCTCTTGTTGACCATGATGGCTACTCCATTTCTTCTGAGGGATTCCTGTCCGCAGTAGTAGATATAAGGGTCATCTGAGTTAAATTCCCCTATTCCAGTCCATTTTAGTTAGCTGATTCCTAGAATGTCAACGTTCACTCTTGCCATCTCTTGTTTGACCACTTCCAATTTGCCTTGATTCATGGACCTGACATTCCAGGTTCCTATGCAATATTGCTCTTTACAGCATCGGACCTTGCTTCTATCACCAGTCACATCCACAGCGGGGTATTGTTTTTGCTTTGGCTCCTTCCCTTCATTCTTTCTGGAGTTATTTCTCCACTGATCTCCAGTAGTGTGTTGGGCACCTACTGACCTGGGGAGTTCCTTGTTCAGTATCCTATCATTTTGCCTTTTCATACTGTTCATGGGGTTCTCAAGGCAAGAATACTGAAGTGGCTTGCCATTCCCTTCTCCAGTGGACCACATTCTGTCAGACCTCTCCACCATACCCGCCCATCTTGAGTTGCCCCATGGGCATGGCTTAGTTTCATTGAATTAGACAAGGCTGTGGTCCTAGTGTGATTAGATTGACTAGTTTTCTGTGAGTATGATTTCAGTGTGTCTGCCCTCTGATGCCCTCTTGCAACACCTACCATCTTATTTGGGTTTCTCTTACCTTGGGCGTGGGGTATCTCTTCATGGCTGCTCCAGCAAAGTGCAGCCACTGCTCCTTACCTTGGATGAGGGGTATCTCCTCACTGCCACCCTTCCTGACCTTCAACATGGGATAGCTCCTCTAGGCCCTCCTGTGCCTGCACAGCAACCGCTCCTTGGACGCTCCTTGGACGTGGGGTGGTTCCTCTTGGCTGCAGCTCCTGGTCTCGGAGTCGTGGTGGCTCCTCCCTGCCGCCGCCTCTGACCTTGGATGCCAGGTAGCTCCTCTCAGCTGTTCCTGTGCCGTTGCAGCCTGGCACTCTCAGCTGCTGCCCCTGACCTCAGACGTGGGGTAACTACTCTTGGCCTCCACCCTTCGGACATGGGGTCCTCCTGGCTTCTGCCCTGACCTCGGATGTGGGGTCGCTCCTCTCGGCCACAGTTAGTGCGCTGGTCACACAAAAAAAAAAGAAAGAAAGAAAATAGGTGAGAATTATTTGAGAAAAAATACAGCCAAGTTTAAACAAATGATAGTAGCAATATAATAGCAAACAATTATAGGAGGCTTACATCTCACTGGAGAAGGCAACGGCAACCTACTCCAGTACTCTTGCCTGGAAAATTCCATGGATGGAGGAACCTGGTAGGCTGAAGTCCATGAGGTCGTAAAGAGTCGGACATGACTGAGCAACTTCACTTTCACTTTTCACTCTTATGCATTGGAGAAGGAAATGGCAACACACTCCAATATTCTTGCCTGGAGAATCCTAGGGACAAGGGAGCCTGGTGGGCTGCCATCTATGTGGTTGCACAGAGTTGAACACAACTGAAGCGACTTAGCAGCAGCAGCAGCTACATCTCACTATTCTAGCATTTTTTTCATATTTTACCTCATTTAATCAACAATCTATGAGGTAGGTAGCACAGAATTTCTCATTTTATAGGAAATGGAGGTAAAAAGAGCTTAAGTAACTTGCTGGATGAGATTTCATCTTCACTGTTGGAAAACTTGAATTATATCTTACACTTCCCCAATTGTTTTTTATATTTCACTGAAGTCTCATGAAAATCCCTAAAGAAGGAAAGTTCACTGTTATAAGAGGTTCATATTTTATGTAAGCAACATAAGTTCTAGGAAAAAATCCAAAAGAACACGCATCAAATGTTGAACGTATCTTTGATTCTTTTTACTTTCACGTATATAACAAACGTTGCAATATGCATGTATTACTGAATTCTAAGCATCATGAAGGATATTTTACCTGAATTTTCTCTAAGTTCTGCCAACAACATGAGGTAGGTACTACTTTGCCTGCTTCATTTATTTTAGAAATGGAATCACAGAGAGGTTTCCTAACTTACTGTATTAGGTTGCACGGCTAGCTGGTAGAGCCTGAATCTGGATGGATGAGTGCCTTAATAGCAGAAGTCCAGGGTGCTGGGACTCAGAAGAGTTGGAATGTATGGAACCTGAGATCCTGGAAACTGAGCCTCTTAAACTCTTTGGGGGCCATAGCATAGGGGCAGGGGCCTATAGCATAGGGTGCGGGCCACACAGTAGGGGTGGGGGGCCTTGGCTCCAGAGTCTTTCCCTTAGTTTTCCTCCCTCATGCTCTTGCACAGACTCAAAACTGACCAAGGAGGAAGTAGAAAATTCACTGTGGCTGTTGCTAGAAAGAGCAAGTCATTAGTGCTCTGTTCTTTTACCTTTCTTTAACCTTTTACCTGTTCTTTAACCTCCTACCTGTTCTTTAAGCTTCTAGTTTGGCACCATACTATAACTTGTGAAGGCTTTTTATCCCTGAATGCTGGTTAAACTTCATAGGCTTAATCTACTGGCCTCGAAAATATTGGGCAGTTGCATTACCTGTCTACCTGTCTATTAACTAATTATAATAATTGGCTGTGTGCATTTTTAAAAATTAACATGATAAGTACCTCACCACTCAATACCATTCGTATAATCACAGAAGAAATACCAAGAAAAAGCCATCTCAGCATTAATAGCTGATTCCTATCAAAAGAGTGAACTAAATGTTCTTTCTTATAGTCAAGGAACTTTACAATGAAAACTGAATGCAGATATATGAACATTAAGCATTTATAAATTTTGGCATTATATGTTTGACCATAATAAATTTGACTCTCTTCTTGAGATGTATTGAGATGTGAAACAAAATGTAAATTGAACTTCTTAGAGTAAATACCATTAAAAATATAAATGTTCTCAAATATTAGTTATAAATTATGTCATGATATAATTTCTTTTGTGTTATAATTTCTATTCATCTTGTGTGAAACTTGTTAGACTTTAAGCTAAGTTAAGTGTTTTAAGCCTCAGTAGCCAGGGTGAAATTCCACGGGTTTTTTTTGGTCTTGAAAATTCGGCTGGAGGACTGAGGGATAAACTGAGGGAAGTTTGATGGGTGACACAAGTCACTGGAGCAGGAGAAGCAACTGATGAGTCAAGGTCCCCTCCCCAAGGGTAAATGTTATTCCTTAAAATGAGACGCGTCACTGAGGACCTGACCACCTGCTGAGAGCTGCTGCAGATGGACACTGCCAGAGGCCCTGGGAGCGGAGGCCCACTTCCCGCTCACACTGTCTGGAGACCCACTGCAGACAGCAGACCACTGCTCCTGCCGACATGTCTCCTGCCCAGACTTCTCCTTGGAGAGGTTCCCTACCCTCTTTTCTATATTCCCAAATCTGACTAGTGTGTCTGGCAAGCTAATTGCTTGTAATAAACCAAGTGATTTGTGAACTGAATATTGGCCATGTTTTTTCTGTCTCCAAGCCATGATGCTTGCCTGTCCTTACTGCTGGGCCTTGTGACAACCACTGGGAGCTGTTACTGAACCAAACTTGGGTCTGCCTCACCTGCATGCAGTGAAGCCAATTTACTGACACCTGGTTGTGGTGAAGGAAAGTGCAGAGCATCAGGCAAGAGTCCAAGGCAGCTAGTGCTCAAAATACTTGAACTCCCTGATGGATTTCCGGAAAGCACTCTTTTTGGAGTAGGTAGCATTTCTAAAGGCCATGTTGGGGGGTGGGAGGGGGTGAGTGGTCACAGGGAATGTAATCAGGTTGTTTATAATTCTCTGATTTGTTGGCTGTAAGGTGACAGGACAGTATCACTTTGTCAATCCTCTGGCTCCAGTAGGTCTGGGGGGCTGTGTGTTCATGGTCTTCAAGTGGTTAATTTTGGCAGCTACCAATTGACACTTGCCATCTACCTCTACAAGGGTTAAATCATGTGCTGCTGCAGCTGTTGACTTTCAACACTCCATGAAAGGAGTTCTGGGTGGAGAGCTGAATGAGGCACTCTGTGCTCTGGAAAAAACTGACAGGTTTTTAGACAGATATTTTCAGAAGATGGCCTTATAAGCCCAGTTCTTGCATCTTCTCATATCCAGAAGCTTTCATGAGACTAGCAGAAAACTTCTACAAAAATGATGCAGTTGATTGCATGGACTCCCCCTTCACCAAAATCACATCTGTGCTGACCTTCCCCACTACCTCTGTGGAGCAGTTTATCAGAGCTATCTAAGGTGCTGTCTCCCAGGCTACAGTCCTACAGTTTTTGCTCCCAATAAAACTTAACTTACAAATTTCACATACATTTTTTAAAGTCAATAACTTCCATTATGTGGGGATTTTAGCATCTGTACAACAGTTCTGGAAATATGCATCAAATATTGTTTTCTGGGAACCTCAGAGAAGAGTTAAAACAGAATACATAGTAGGACTCTGCCCCAGGAAAGCTGCATAGAGTCATATGTAACTACAGAACCATGGAGGGAGAAAGAAGTGGACAAATTCAAAGGTTTGAGCATGATCATATGTGGGGATTGAAGAAAAGGGAGAAGTCAAGGTTGACTCTTGGGGCTGTAGCTGAATAATTTGGTAATTAGTGTTGCCTTCATTGCCTTGAGGGGTCTTCCCAGTAAAGAATCCAGCTGGAATGCAGGAAACCCAGGTTCAATTCTAGGGTCAGGAAGATTCCCTAGGAGAAGGGAATGGCTACCCACTCCAGTGCTTTTGCCTAAATTCCATGGACAGAGAAGCCTAGTGGGCTGTGTAGTCCATGAGGTCATAAAGCATCAGACACAACTAAGGGATGGACAGTTTCCTTTTTTTTTTTTTTTCATTTTTATTTCCTTGAAAGCCTGGAATCCTGGCAGTTGGGGAGTGGGGGAGAACCAGAAATGCCCAAGAATTGGACCTGAAGGTGGAGCTCGGTGGTTATGGATAGAAAGTCAAGATTGGAAGTCAGCAGTGGCTTCATGGTTCATGAGATGTCAGGAGATAAGGTAGGGAAGGAGTGGGATTTAAAAGGGGTTGGGCCTAGAGATTTACAAACTCTGCAAGGGGATGGAGGAGACAACATAAGATCAGCCTGGATCAGCTGGTCAGCTGGCTCAGCCCTCTAGCCTCTTTCCTTCCTCTGCTCCGGGTTGAGTCCTAGGGCTGGAACCCTTCTCCAGGTAAGGCTGACAGAAATAGGGGGCATGGGGCAGATGCTGTCCTGGGCTCCCCTAGCTTTATATCTGCTCTGTCTTTCACTGGCCCGTGAGAAAGGCACCTTCCTAGGTGTCTGTTATTAGGAAATTGGGAATATGAAAATAGTAGTGCCATGAGAGGAGAAAATGAAGACCAGGAGGAAATGAGGAAGGACTAAAGTATTTGCTTTAAAAACATGGTTGGGAGGTGAAACTGGCAGTGTCTTTGGAGGCAGTGATACAAGCGAGAGCTTCAGAACTTAGGGAACCCGGACTCTGATCCTTTCTCCGCCATTCGCTAGACATGAGGCCTGAACTTAATCTCCAACCTATATCTTCAGATTTTTTTCTGACTGGGGATAGAGTTGGAAGTAGTAACTCTTTCTATATTTCCTTCATTGTTAGAAAATTGAGCTCTTTTTCTAACAACAAAAGGAAAAACATGTTTACTATTACAGTCAAAAATTTAAGCAAATGCATATCTAGAAAAATACCTTTTTTTATTTTCTGAGTACAAAATGGAGGTACTTATCTGCATACTGCTGCTACTGCTAAGTCACTTCAGTCATGTCCAACTCTGTGCAACCCCATAGATGGCAGCCCACCAGGCTCCCCCATTCCTGGGATTCTCCAGGCAAGAACACTGGAGTGGGTTGCCATTTCCTTCTCCATTGCATGAAAGTGGAAAGTGAAAAGTGAAAGTGAAGTCGCTCAGTCGTATCCGACTCTTCACAACCACATGGACTGCAGCCTACAAGGCTACTCCGCCCATGGGATTTTCCAGGCAAGAGTACTGGAGTGGGTTACCATTGCCTTCTCCACTTATCTACATACTAAACCTTAAACTTTGAATTCTGTATCAATGGCTTTGCTTGAATTCTAGCTCCGAATCACAGCTGCACAGGAGACCAAGTCCTGCTCTGCAGAGAACTCATCCTTCTTCCAGAACAAGGACCTCTGTAGGTGAGCAGAGGTGTAAAACAAAACTCAATCAATTTGAAGGTCAAATTGGGGAGTATCCCCACTAGCCCTTAGGGAAATAAAAGATTATTTTTTGGCCAGGACATCTTTTGAGGGAAAAGAATGGCAGCTTCATCATGTAGACCGCTTCTTGCTCTGGGGGCAGGCAATGGAGAGGGCCCACAGAACAGATAACCTCTTCAGTGCCAATCAGAAAATTCCAATCTGGCTGGCTAAGGTTATATTTCTGGGGAAGGTGAAAACTGCAAGTAAGTTAAGTGCAGAGTCTTGCTAGGATATCATGTGTTCCATCTAGATTTTTTTCTTTATTACCGTACATTTGCTGATGTATCTTTTAAAATCCTCACACTGACTCACTTTATTTTAAATTTAAATTTATTTATTTTAATTGGAGGCTATATACTTTACAATATTGTATTGGTTCTGCCATACATCCACATGAATCTGCCACGGGCATACACGTGTTCCCCATCCTGAACACCCCCTCCCACCTCCGTCCCCATACCATCCCTCCAGGTCATCCCAGTGCACCAGCCCCAAGCATCCTGTATTGAACCTGGACTGGCAGTTCCTTTCTTATATGATATTATACATGGCTCACTTTTTATGCTTAATTTTGCACATGGTTATTTTTTCTCTTTAAGGAAAATCCTTACTTGGCTTTTGCTTTTATTCTCATAGTTTTCTCTTAAATTTCTACTTTTAGATCAGCATTTTGTCTTTTCTTGATTTTGTCTTGGCGATGTTTCTTGGAACACAAAAAATTTTATACTTCTGGATTGCAATAACTGAAAATGTTTCTTTGTTTCATTTCTTTATTTTGACTTGGATTATGCTATATTAGTCAGTGCTTTAATTTTGTAAGCATTTATATGTACAACTTTGTCCTTATTTTCAGTTTTCCTTGATATTTGCTTTAATGGTATTTGTAGGACATATAGGGCAGTTTTGTTACTGACCTGAACTTGGATTCATTCACCTGATGCACAGCAGTCAATCTACTGACAGTGGGTCATGCTAAAGGAAAGTACAGCATTTATTGGCAGGGCACCAAGCAAGGAGAATAGGCACCTAATGTTCAGAGGACCTGAACTCCTTGCTTGATGACCTGCAAATTAACACTGTATGGTGGGCAGAATGGGGAAGAGGGGCAGGGGCCGTAGATCCCATAGCAACAAATGCACCTTCACCTGCTCAGGTAGAAGCTGAGGAAGGAGGAATTGTTTCCCTCTTATATCCGACAGAGCACCCATATTGGTCAGAGAACTGCTTATGTTCAGGCCAGGCATTCACACTGAGGCAGATTCTCATTGGAGGAATAAATGCCCAAGATCAGCCAGCAGGATTCATGTGGACATGCTCTCCCTTTTCAAATTCAGACTTGTTTAATTGGAAAATTAATATACCAACCTATTGTGATGACCGTACCAGGATGGAAAATGCATTTTCCTCCATCTTTGCCACCCACAGTCCAAACTGGGTCAGAGCTTCCTAACTACCCCATTGGCTGAGGAAGAGATAAGGATGGTAATAGAAAACGCTAGCGAAGAGGCAGGTAGAATGCATGTTGCTATCTCGGGCAATCCTCTCCCAGCACCAGCAGCAAAAGCAATTCCCACCACAGATCCAGACTGGGAGGAGAATGACCTAGGAGATAAAGCTGGCATTGAGTATCACAAAGAGTGCATCATGGCAGGACTCCAAAAGAGAGAACCAATACAGGAGTTTTCATAAGGTGCAAGGAATGTGCAAACAGCCACAGTAAAAACCCTGAGTTTGGGGAGAGAATGTACAGGGCGTATCACCAATATACAGATGTGAATCTAGATAATCTGGAGAATTTCAAGGTAATTAACCAGACCCGGTGGCTCAGAGTGCCCCAGACATCTAGAAATTGTGCAAAAGATACAAGGTCTTTTTCTGCTTCTGATACCTCTTTTGGTGTAATAGAAACTGCTTTCAGTTTCTCACAGTCAGGAGGGCATACAAGAACAAAAAAGACCCTTTAAATGAAGCAGCAGATGCCCATTTTGGCAGCGAAACTCACTGGGCAGAGAAACAGGGAGACAAGAAATCTGAGCAGAAGATAAGATTCCAGGGACCCAAGAGAGTGAAGGGTAGCCCTCAGAAAAGAGACCTCTAAAGGGGATATGTTAAAGTGCATCCCCAGCAGTGCTTATTGAAAGCCAAGAAAGCCACTGAAAAAAAAATCTGTCCCAACTTAAAAACAGAAACCAGAAGAGGAGGAGAAATCATTCTTCATGCTGGAGACAAGAGAGAGTGAGGAAAGCCAGGGAGTTCACTTGGGGAAACAGGCCCCATCCCATCTCCCACCAGGAGTGCCAGGTCACCCTTTCTTGGGAAACAGACAACTGACTTTCTGATTGGTACTGGAGCCACTAGCTCAGTTTTGAACACGAGTTAACCCCATAACAAGAGCCATGTCAAGCGGAGTCTACAGAATGCCTCTCCCAAAACTGGTTTGCAGCCCCTAGATTGAGGTGCTTAGCTTAAAACACACTTTTATATACATGCCAGAGAGCCCAGTCTCATTGTTGAGGTGAGATTTATTATGCTAAAATGATGTTCACTCTGAATATAGAGGGAATATATAGACTGAATATACAGGGAATACCAGAACAAGCCTGTGCCTTGCAGGCAGCCATCCTGTCAAGGGATGGAGCCACTTGCACCCCTGAAGACATCCTGTGCCAGGGAAGCCTGAGAGCATAGGCTGATTAGGGGGCAGGTACAGCAAGGAAGGCCATAGCAGTGAAGGTGAAACTGAAAGTGGACACTCAGGCTCTGAGCTTAAGGCAATACCCTTTAAAGGAGCAAGCAAGACAGGGATGCAGACTTTGATAAACTGGATTTCAAAAATACCTGCTTGTTTTCCTCCCGCAGTCAACTTACAGGCTTCCCATGTGTCAGTAGCGGTTAATCTGCCTGCCAGTGCAGGTGATGTGAGAGACATGGGCTCAATCCTGTGTTGGGAAGATCCCCAGGAACCCACTCGCGTATACTTGCTTGGAGAATCCCATGGACAGAGGAGCCTGGTGGGCTACAGTCCACAGGGTCGCAAAGAGATGGACATGACTAAAAGCAGCTCAGCATGCATGCAGGCCTTCACCGTATAATACTCGCATCCTGAATTTACGAAGCCAGGCACTGAAGAACACTGATTCATTCAGGACATAAGAGCCATAAATCACATAGTGAAAGATACCCAAACTGTATTTGAATACTTATATTCAAATTGACTATCTTAACCTAAAGATTATTGTTAGACTTAGCAGAGGTCTTTTTCTATCTAACTTTGAGTCTTGAATCCCAAGAGTTATTTGCATTAGTAAGGAAGATCAGAAAATCAAAGCAATCAACAATCTCAACTCTCTGGCCAAATGAAGCTCTAAACTCTCTCGGAAAAAGGCCAAAATTTCACAACTCTCAGGGAAATATCTAGGAATCAAACTGACCAAAGGCCAGAGGAATTGCTCCAGGACTGCCTGGAGACAGTAGCAGAGTAACAGTGTCTAACACCAACGACAGTAGCCTTGGTTTCTGGAATGTCAAGATTCTGCTGCACACGAGTCCCCAACTTAAGCTAATAGTTGGACAGTTACATGAGGCCCTAAAGTAAGTCTGACAATAAGCCCTCAAGGGGAGAGGAGAATGTGAAAAACCTTCCAGTCAATGAAGGGAAAACTACTGGCTGCCCCTGTTTTGGGTTTGCCACATTTGAAAAAGTCATTTGATCCCTTTAAACATAAAAGACAGGTAGTGAGACTGGAGATATTGACCTACAGTCTGAGAGCACAAAATGCCCAGTATCCTATTTCACAAAGGCTTTGGACATTATAATCCAGGGTTGGTCAATGTATCTGAGCATCATAGCTGCTGCTCTGGATTGGTGCAAGAAGCAGAATTCACTCCAGGACAGCCAACTCTGGTGTTTACATCCCACTATGTGTTGCTGCCGTTGGAACTAAAGGGTGGATATTGGCTCACTTCAGACAACCTAGGAGGATATCAGTCAATTTTATTTGATAATCCTAACTTGACCCCAAAGACCATGTCCTTTGTGAATCTGGTCTCATTGCTCTCCACCCTTTTGGGTTGCCCATGCGTCCAGGTTCATGCATTATTGTTTGCAGATTGTTGAGCAGCTGTTTGGGCCTGATTAATGATTCTTTGGGAGATCTAGGCATCAAGAACTTCTCAAATGGAAGTAGTTTCATGGACCATGGAAACTCAAAGAGCAGATACACAGTGATAACCTTGCAGGAGATCCTAGGAATGGAAGCTTTGCCATCACATACTTGGCCCAAAAGGTTAAATTATTGTTCTCACTTGACTTTTCTGTCTCTGTGAGGTTAAGACAGTTAACATCTATACTGACTCAAAATATGCCTTTTCAGTTGTGAATGCATATGGAGCAATTTGGAAAAATAGATTGCTCACTTCTGAAGAAAACAAAATCAAACATGCCCCCAGGAAGTTTAGAAACTGCTAGACACAGTGCTCAAGCCAAAGGAGGTGGGAGTTGTGCGTTGCCCAGGATAGTCAGCCAAAAACACCTTTAGTTACAGCACGGACTCTAAGTATAAGCCTGACCCAATTTAACCTGACATACTGAGAACCTTGAAAGGTCATGAGAATAAGTACTAAGTCTTATGTATCTAGGAGCAAGTGGAAAACAACCAAAGAGTGTTTTAATTCATGTATTTCTCATGGAAGAGGTTATTGGATCAGTATACCTGAGCACCCATCATGGACAATAGATATAGGATTACATTAAAAGATCAATATGCAGAGGACACTTTAAAGAATATTATGAAAATGTATCTTTTGTGCCAAAAGTAATTCTAAGTCTGGAACTCCCCCACCCTGTATGGAGTCTAAGATGGAGGGGAGAGCCTGAGTGAAGATTGGCGAGTAGATTTTAGAGTGATGCCCAAAGTAAAAGGAGAATTTCACTACCTACTAGTGATGGCTGACCTTAACAGGCTGCTTAGAAACATTTCCTTGCTGGATTGAAAACACTTCAGAAGTAGTGACGGTCTTGACCTAGGAGATAATCCCTAGATTTGGGCTACCCAGCTCAATCCAGAGCAATACTGGAGATGTCTTCATTGCTAATATGATTCAGGAGGAATCTAAAATACGGGGAATAAAAAAGAGTTTGCATGCATCTTAGAACCTGTGACCAACCAGAACCACACATTAAAGAAGACAATGGCTAGAATCTGTCAAGAAACTGACTTAGCGGGGGTTAAGTTGCCAGTGGCATTGCTTAGAGTTAGAATGTGTCCTAGAAGTAGACGCCGACTGAGTCCTTATGAAATGCGTGTGGGAGATCCTTCCTCTATTCTGAGCAGTTAAGTGGTCAGACATGTGATTGAAAGATGAAAGAATTAGACACTATGAGATGTGTGTGAACACTGGGGTAAGTTTGAAATACTATTTCTAAATTTGGTACTAATAGATAATGGTTCCCATAGATGTCCTCTTCCAGTGTTTTTGAACTGGAGACTGAGTGATCCTAACAATGAGGAAGAATATACAGCAAAGAACCAACTCCAGTCTCGGAGGGTGAAGCCTTACCATGTTCTACTGCTAACTAGCTCTTCTGTTCAATTGACAGGAGTCAAGATCGCTTCTGACCCAACTACAAATCTACAGTCCTCAGCAGTTACAGAAAAGACACACACAAAGCTGAGCAAAGTCAGTCTGCCTTTCTACAAGTCCACAGTGGGACTTCAGTTAAATCAAAGAAAATATCTTTTATAAGTTGTGAATGACTTGTGACTATTTATCATAACATTTATAATTGGCTGGAGTGTTTCTCTGTTTTATTATTTGCTAACAGTTTTTTCTTTGCTTCTGGATTCCTCTAATCATTTTACCTGTGATTATATTGTAGATAATCAAGCCCATCATTTGCTGTGATATTGATAACAAGATATATTTAACTTTTGCTCTATTTTAATTTAAACCTTGTGATAATACAGTTAGTACCGAAGTTTAGGGCCATTGCTATTTTCCCACATAAGAGCTTGGCCCCAGCTATAATGATGGCTCTTACTTTTCTTTACTGCCTCATCCCACTGGTGTCTGCTGCTTCCTGGAGGGAAAATTCTCTAATTATGTTATCTCAGAATATAGTCACAGGTGAGAATGTAAGTAATTGTTGGATATGCCATTTGGCATCTGAAGTCATCCAAACAGACTATGTCCCACTTATAGTCCCCAAAACTAACTTTAGTACTGTTCCAAACCCCATGACCTACTATCATCTTCCTCCTCCAGGCCGCACATTCAAAGTCAGGCTAATCAGATTACCTAAGAGTGCCCATACCCTTTGTTTGACCTTGTCTAGGAAAGTTTTCACTGGATCAAGAGTTAAGACTGGTCCACCGCGGTCTCTTGACTTTCTCCTGAAAAAATGTGATGAACAAAACCCCCTGATATGTACTCATGACAAATGTGAAAGAGGGAAAAGTGACACTGATTCATGCCAGAGAGTCAGAAAAGTTCAATATAGTGTAGCGGGAATATGGAGGGCTTGCACTGGTAGTGATCCCTGGCTAGAGAACATAGTGTCTGTGCTCCCCCAAAAAGACAGTATCAATTTTACTACCCTGGGAGGTATAACTTGTGCCCCTCCAGGATATTACTTTGTCTGTGGCACAGGGAATACCCCAAGAAGGGAAGGGAGGGCATATCGCTGCTTAGACAGCTGGCAAATAGAAGGGTCATGCCTACTGGGATATATAAAGATGCCTTTCTCCTTGTATAACCAGGAGAACATCTCTTCCCTCGCTAAATCAAACACCTATAATAAAAGAATGATATTGGCAGTGTATGAGGACAATATAGGACAAAGCCCTTTTGGCAACCTCACACCAACTGCCAGAGTTTATGTCAACAGAGATACGATTCATAACCTCTCTGCCACAATTGGACAAATTGCTGAGGACGCAGCTGAAAGTATTGCAGCCCAACACACATCTTTGTATTCATTGACTTGAGTGTTCCCAGGCAGTAGAATAGTCCATGATTTCTTATTAGCAAAAGAAGGAGGAGTGTGTGTAATGGCTAATACCACATGCTGCATATACATCAATTCCTATGGAGAAGTTGAAATCCGAGTAAACACAATACTTCAAAAGGCTACCTGGTTATAGGATGTACATAAAGAGGATTCACATCAGGACTTATTTCAGAACACATCTGAAATAGGGGGAGGTTTTTGAGTACTGTTACAAGGCTCCATTTGATCATCATCTTTCTAATGTGTTTCTTAATTTTCAATTATTTGTTCAGATGCTATGACAAAGTGGTCAAAGAGAGAAATCATGTTTTCATAATTCAAAGTACGATGCTAGACTTGGGACTTGAGAATTCTTTGAAATGAAGATCCAAGACTTTTGCTCTTCTAATTCTGAAGAATTAACTTCGCCCCTGTTCAGCAGGAAGTAGCCAGAGCGGTCGTCGCCCCTGTTCCCCTCAGGATGAGGAGTATCAAAGAGCAGAGGGACCTGAAATTGAGCAGGACCCTGCAGGGTCTTCCTGGATACAATCTCCTATTGTCCCCACTTCTTGTTTGTAGAAAAAAGTTGAGATTTTTAAGTCTTCTCAGAGTTCCAAAGAGTAGACTCAAGCATTTAATGATTACAGAAGTGAGGAAATGCAGGAACAAAGGAAAAGCAATCAAGCAATAAATGTTTAGCCATAGAACAAAGTCACAGGATTCCTAGATTTTTTTCAAGGGATATAGATAATAAACTGATGCAACATATCTTTGAGTTGTTTTCTGGAAACCAGCATCTCATGATGAAACCCAGTGACCACAGCCAAACAAGTTGGAACCAGAAGAATGATGATCAAGATGCCAGATATCACTTTGTTGATTAAAACCCCATCAATCAGAAGAATCTATGAGATGATCACACACTTAAGCTCCTTACCCTTATTTTTAATCTAAAAATCTCCTGTCTGAAAGTCACTGGGGAGTTCAGATCCTTTAAACATTTACTGCCCGTTCTCCTTGCTTGGCACCCTGCCTTTAAACATTTACTGCCCGTTCTCCTTGCTTGGCACCCTTGCTTGGCTGTACTTTCTTTCACCACAACCCTGTCAGTAGATTGATTTTGCTTATTTGGGTAAACAAACTCAAGTTTGGTTCAAAAACAACCTGTGTTTTGATTAGGAGAGCTCAGTGGTTTTTCTTAATGAGTTATCAGTTTATTGAATGTTAGGAGCACTTTCAAGCATACAAAAGTATAAATTCATATCTATCACCCAGATTCAAGAAGAACTGTATTCCTCATTTGTCTAAACTGTTATTCTTTTTGTTCAAATATTTTAAAGCAAATCACAGACACCATGTCATTTCACCCTTAGAAACTTCAGTATCTATCTTAAAATATAAATGTTTTCTTAAATAACCAGAATATGATTGTCCCAGCTAATAAATTTCATATTCCATAATATTGAGTACACAGTCTATATTGAAAATTTCCTGGTCTTCCTCAATTGATTTATTCCAGCCAGAATCTAAATTAGGTGCACACAATTATCTTACTCTGCTAACCTAGAAAAGCACTTTATTCCCCAAGTTATTAAAGTATTGGAGTCCTATTGAAGGTCCTACCTGGTGGATATTTCTCACTACTCCTTCATAGTCATCTTGATAGCTTCAAGTACAACAAATTTTTTCCATCTTTCAAAACTGAAACTCTACTCATTAAACACTATTTCTCTATTCCCCTCCCTTTGCCTTCCCCACCCCAGCCCTTGGAAATACCTGTCTACATTGTTTCTCTCTGAATATGACTATTTTAGGTACCTCATATAAGTGGATTCACACAATATTGGTCTTTCTGTGACTGGCTTATTTTGCTTAACATGATATCTTCAAGGTTCACCCATGTGGTAACATGTAATATTTTCCTTCCTTTTTAAGACTGAATCCTGGAGTAGGAAATGGCACCCCACTCCAGTATTCTTGCCTAGAAATCTTTTTGGACAGAGGAGCTCAGTGGACTACAGTCCTTGGGACCACAAAGAGTCAGACATGAATGAGCAACTGAGCACAAAGCTGAATAATCTCTTGTGTGTATATATATATATCTCATATTTTTATCCACTCATCCTTTGAAGGACACTTGATTGGTTCCATTTTTTGACTACTGTGAATAATGCTGCTTTGAATATGATTGCATAAATAAATAACTTTTGTCCCTACTTTTAGTTCTTGTGTGTATGCACCCAGAAGTGGAATTGCTGGACCACATGGTAATTCTATAGCTAATTTTTTGAGGACCTTCCCTTCTTTTTTCACAGTGACTTTCATTGCACTCTTGAATAAATCAAGTTGATCTTGGTGTATCTGTTTAAATAACTTGAATTTGATTTTTTGCTTTTTTCTTTAAGATTTTGCCATCTCTATATATTTAGGAGTTTGAGGAAATCACTTTTATATTTATTGTCCTCTGCTTTGTTATTGAATAGCCTCCTGGAGCATATTGAAATATTGCCTCTTTTCTGTTCTATAGAAGAGTCTAGGTATACCAAAATAAAAGTTGTGTCTCAATTTTCAAATTTAATTGTGAAAGTTCAATAATATTCCCTTTTATTTATCTGTGACTGTACTCTCTTTCTGTTCACTCTGTTATTTGTACCTTTTCTTCCAGGTAAGTCCATGTAACTGAAAGTTTCAATGTTGTCAACTTTCTGGGTCCATTTGGTTTATCTTGCAATTTATCTCAATTTTCACCTATTCTAGTTTTCTAATATTTTAAGTCTGTAAATTTCCCCCAATTTTCCACTTTTACAAGAGGCAGTTATTATTATTGATATCTAATAGTTTCAATTTTCCCTTAGGTTTTGGCTGATGAGTGTTTTTAGAATTTAAATAAATATCTTTTAGTATTTAAATGCCAAACGTAGAAATCATTATCTTTTAATTTTATGCCATCTTAATTTTTCTTGGTTTGGTTTATATGTAATGGAAAATTTTGAACTTCTTGATTCTAAGTATAATTCTTTCCTTAATATTGACATTAATGCTGTTAGATGTTCGTATGAATCTTACATCATAGTCATTAAAAAAACTTTATTTATTTATTTATTTGTAGCTTCACTTGGTCTTTGTTGCAGCACGTATGATTTCATTGCAGTGGCTTCTCTTGTTGCAGAGTACAGGCTCTAGCGGTACAGGCTTCAGTAGTTGAAGCACATAGATTTGATTATTGTGACTTGTGGTCTCTATAGCACAGGCGCAGTAGTTATGGCATGGGGATTTAGTTACTCCATGGCATTTGGAATCTTCCTAGACCAGGGATCAAATCTGTGTCCCCTGATTGGCAAGTGGATTCTTATCCACTGCACCACCAGGGACGTCCCATCACAATCTTTTTCTAATACAGTAAGTCCCCTCCATATGAACGTGTTCTATTCTAAAAGCAAGTTTCCAAGTCCAATTTGTTTGAAAGTCCAGGAACGTTAGCCTACATAACCAACAAACACAATTAGCTATCTAGTACTGAACTGTGAAAGTGAAGTCGCTCAGTCATGTCCGACTCTTTGTGACTCCATTGACGATAGCCTACCAGGCTCCTCAGCCCATGGAGTTTTCCAGGCAAGAGTATGGAATGGGTTGCCATTTCTTTCTCCAGGGGATCTTCCCAACCCAGGGATCAAACCCAGGTCTCCCGCATTGAAGGCAGATGCTTTTTACTGTACTGAAGTAGGTTTATAATAATTTTCACACAAATAACATATTTTTAAAAGCAAACACACAAAAATAAAACATTTTTAATCTTACAGTACAATACCTTGAGAAGTATAGTCATATACAGTACAACAGCTGGCATACAGGGGCTGACATCAAGTGAAAAGGCAGAAGAATTACTGACTGGAGAGGGGAGAGGAGGGGAGAGAAGCAAACGCTGAAGGATCATGAGAAGTAGAAGTTTGAGGGAGAGCTGCAATTTCACTCATGTCTCAGGTCCTGGTTCTTTTCTGGATTCAATTCTATCTACCCTCTTAAAATATGTCCAGTGATATCTGGGTAGTAGCTCTGTTTTTCTCATCATAGATGCTATAATAGTGCTGCATTGCATTCTGAACAGCTCCTGCAACCTTCCTATACCATCCTAAATTCAGGTCCCATACCGCAAAAACTAACAGTGCCTTCTCCAAGAAATAAAATCCCCTCTCCATTTCCTGCATCCCGAATCTCTGGTTCTTCAGTTACTTCTTCTTCTTGTCTCTTTTTGTCCTTTCTCTGCACCTCCAGTTCCATCAAGTATTCATTAGTAAGCTCCTCGTGTTGCACAGCAAGGGGTTCAATGAAGTGTCCCTCTTGCAGTTCTAGCTTGAAATATAGATGTTGGGATGCACATTCATGAAAATGTAGGCCAGACTCATGGACTATAATAACTCATGTGATTGGACATGCAAACCCACATTTGCATCTTTTAAAGTTGACAACTTCAAGGTTCATATGTAGGGGACTTACTGTAGTCTCTAGTGTTCTAGGTTTTAGACTTCAGCATCAGTCTGAATAAGAGACTCTCTTCAGCATCAGAGAATAAGAGGCAATATGTCTTATTCTCAATCGTAAAAAATCAATAGTTAATGTTTTTTTGAGCAGCTTATGTTTACAACCAATTGAGTGAAAAGTACAGAGAATTCCCACACACTCCAAGCCCTTACACAAGCACACTCTCCTCCTCCTCATCCCACACCAGAATCACAGTTGTTACAGTCCATGAACGTACATGATACATCTTATCACCCAATGTCTATAGTTTACAGTAGGGCTCACTCTTCATGTTGTACGTTCTGAGTTCGGACAAATGTGTGACTTGTATCCACCATTGTATCATATGGACTCATTCCACTGTCCTAAAAATCATCTGTGCTCTGCCTAGTCATCCCTCTTTCCCAGTCCCTGTGAAGGACTGATCCTTTCACTGTCTCCACAGTTTTGCCTTTTCAGGAATGTCATATATTGGAGTCTACAGTATGGAGCTTTTTCAGATTGCCTCCTTTCACTTAGTAATTGTATTTCAGTTTCCTCCCTGTAATGTAGGCTGTTTTCTATAACATGGCCTCCAATCCAATGACTGGTGTCTTCATAAGAAAACAACACAGAGGACATATGCACATACACAGTGGGGAGGCAGTGTGAAGAGAAGGCAGAGGCTGGAGTGATGGACCTGCATGCCAAGAAAGCCCACGTGCTTCGGGCACCCCCAGAAGCTGGAAGAGCAAGGAAGGGTTCTTCCCTGGACCTTTGAAGGGGAGCATGATCCTGCCTATACCTTGATTTCAGACATCTACCCTGGAGCGTTGGGAGACAATGTTTTTGTTTTAAACTACCTAGCTGGTGGTACTAGGAAACTTAATACAATGGTCATGAACTCCTGTCAGCTTCGGAGCCAGTGCTATTATTCCCGAGAATAATAACCCATTCCTGCCTAGATACAAGAGGAGAAGGACTGGTGGAGGTCAAGCTGTAAGAGTCTGCTGACACATTTAGTTGCAGTAACCAAATTGAGAGACAAGCCTTGTGCAGAATCCTCCAATAAGGATGTTTACATTGACATAGCCGCACAAACTCAAGACTCCTTGTCCTGTGAGATTTACTTGGGGATAGTTAGTAAAAAAATTTTTCTCCAATACTTGGAGAGAGGTAAGAATTTCTACTAAAAAGTAAACAGCTGATAACATCCTTATAATACTTTTTAGCCGCTGCTCCTCTATCATCAAGTATACAAAAGATCCCTCTCCAATTTTATTTTCATCCTCTATCTTCACTTGCACTTCCCATTCCCCAGTATTTGTCCGCACTAATGTGTGTTGTGTAAGTCCTTGGATTCATGTGTTTCTACCAAAATATGTCATTCTGTGAATGACTGTGTCTTTAGTTTATGTAAATCTAATTATGCTTTACACCTCAATTATACTCAGCATTCTTTTTAAAAGATCTATGTAGGTTTCCATGCACATACAATTCATTGTTTATACCTTGAATTTTACTGTATGTATCCACCAGATTTTATTTATCAGTTTCTCTAGTGATAAACACCAAGCTGCCTCTGACTTCCCACCACTGCAACAATGCTACCTACGAAGAGCATTTAGGGATCAGGGTGAGAGTCTCTTTGTTGGCTCCTAAAGTAAGTTTATGTTTGATTCTGCTGTGTATTGCCAATTTGTTCGGGGTGACTCTGGCATTGTGAAAATGGAGAATCATCCACATAATTTCTATTTGTTCCATCTTGGGGAGAGGCCTCTCTCTGCCAGGTCTAAGTCACCCACAGCCCAGTTCCACAGGCTTGAAACATTCAGGGAAACAGAAAGCCCCTTAACTTCTTTGTTTTTGTGTGTAGTTGAAGCATGTAGAGACTAGGACAGAGAGTTGTATTTATGACCTAGAAGGTTGTCAGTTTAAATACAACACTACATTTCTCAAAAAAAGATATATATATATATATATATATATGTTTGAACTAATATACCACATATTCTTTATCCATCTGTCTGAACATTAGGGATTTTTATATCTCTTGGCTGTTGCAGATAAGGTTGCAATAAATGTGTGCGTGCTTTGTTGCTCAGTCATGTCTGACTCTTTTTTACCCTGTGGATTGTATCCTGCCAGGCGCCTCTGTCCATGGGATTCTCTAGGCAAGACTACTGTGTGGATTGCTATTCCCTTCTCTAGGGGATCGTCCCAACTCAAGGATTGAACCTGGGTCTCCTGCATTGCAGGTAGATACTTTACTGCCTGAGCCACTGTGGAAATTTACAGTGCAAATACCTCTTTGAGATATTGCTATGAATTCTTTTGGATATCTACCTAGGAGTGAGGTTGTTGGATCATACAGTACTTGCATTAAAAAAAAAAGTTCAGGAAGTCTGGTGCTGTTTGACATAGCAGCTGTACCATTTTACATTCCCAACTACTTTCAGATTTTTTAAGAAACGTGAACACCCTAGGGACTAAATCCTTACCCACATAGTGTCCTTGTCTTTACAGACAGGATGTGAAGAGAGCAGAAGGCATCTGTGGTTCTGACAGTCGTTAAATGGTTTCATCCATTCTCAGAATTTAATTGCTCCATGCATAGATGCATAGTCTGGTGAGTCAAAACTTTGTTGTTCTCGTTCAGTCACTCAGTCATGCCCAGCTCTGAGACCCCATAGACTGCAGCACATCAGGCTTCCCTGTCCTTCACTGTTTCCTGGAGTTTGTTCATATTCATGTCCATGGAGTCGGTGATACCATCAAACCATCTCATTCTCTGTTGCTCTCTTCTGCCCTCAATCTTTCCCAGCATCAGGACTTTTCTGTTGAGCCAGCTCTTTAAATCAGGTGGCCAAAGTACTGGAGTTTCAGCTTCAGTATCAGCCCTTCCGATGAATATTCAGGGTTGATTTCATTTAGGATTGAGCGGTTTGATTTCCTTGCTGTCCAAGGGACTCTCAAGTGTCTTCTCTAGCACCACAATTTAAAAACATCCATTCTTTGGCCTTCAGCCTTCTTTATGGTCCAACTCTCTCCTCTATACATGACTACTGGAAAAACCATACCTTTGACTATACCAACCTTTGACAGCAAAGTGATGTCTCTGCTTGTTAACATACTGTCTAGGTTGATCATAGCTTTCCTCTGAAGGAGAAAGCATCTTTTAATTTTGTGGCTGAAATCACCGTCCACAGTGATTTTGGAACCCAAGAAAATAAAATCTGTCATTGTTTTCACTTTTCCCCTTTCTATTTGATAGGAAGTGATGCTACTGAATGCCATGATCTTAGTTATTTGAATGTTAAACTTAAAGCTAAGTTAAAGACAGCTTTTGCACTCTCCTCTTTCACCTTCAACAAGAGGCTCTTCGGTTCCACTTCGATTTCTCCTGTTATGGTGGTATCATCTGCATATCTGAGATTGTTGATATTTCTCCTAGCAATCTTGATTTCAGCTTGTGATTCATCCAGCATGACATTGCATACGAAGAAGTCTTAAAGGTGGTGTTATCTCACACTAAGCCTTGAAAGGTCCTAGAAGTTAGCTGGAGCAAGACAGCAAGAAGGGCTTCCAGGTTGATAAGGCAGCCTGGAAAAACACAGAGAAGAGAGAACTTGACTCATACAGAGATTTCCTGATTCTTCAGTATGACTGGGGCTTAGAAATCTTATTAAAATCTGCAATTTTGATTTTCTATTTAATCATTAGCTTTTCTGTGGCATATGTAGATGTTTAAACATTTTATGTACTAATCTCCCTAGTCAGTCAGCAAGGCTGGGCTGTGATGTCCATCTTTCTTTTCATTGTAACAACAGAAGTTGCTAACTGAATACCAAAGGTATGAATATCTTCATTACACTAAGAGACACTCCTTGACTTCATACAGTTTATGGTCTTAGTGGGAAAAGGTAGTGAAATTGTTGGTCACTCAGTCGTGTCCAACTTTTGTGACACCATGGACTGTAGCCTGCCAGGCTCCTCTGTCCCTGGCATTCTCCAGGCAAGATCCCCTTTTCCAGGGGATCTTTTGAACCCAGGGATCAAAGCTGGGTCTCGCACTTTGCAGGCAGATTCTTGACCATCGGAGCCACAAGGGAAGCCCCTTAGTGGGAAAGCCAGGCATTAAAGAAGGATTTGTGAATTTTATAAATAAGAACTGTATGCTGTACACTGTATGCTCTGGGAACCTGTAGAAAATGAATGGAGGAGACTCAGAAGGTTTATCTGGTGAAATGGAAGCAGATAGGCTAGATGGTCTTCAGAGGAAAAGAGTCAGGTAATTTTAGTGTAGGAGAAGCCATTTTAGGCCGTAAGCTATTTTATGATCTAAGCCTGGCCACAAAGTTCACCCTTGAACAGGCCTTAGTAATAATGTTCATAAGAGAATAATATTACTGTTATGAAACAAGAGAAGCAACAATAGAAAATATAGCAAATTAATGTTTGCTAATTGAAGTCACAAAATTCAGGAAAGGTCAACATCATCATCCCTTTATTGTAGTACTTCAGTCACTAAGTCATACCTGACTCTTTGTAACACCAAGGACTGTACATGCCAGGCTTCCTGTCATTCACCCTCTTGACAAAATGGCAAACTGAAAAAAGATTTCCAATTCTGTTTCAATGATATAGATTAGCATAAAGCACTTTCTTAAGGTTTATTGCAGAATTTTGACCCTTCCTCCAGCACTCAGTCATTAGAGCAACAGAAACCTAAGGGATGATGACTCTTGAAAGTTTCTTGGTCAGAAAGGAGATCAAGCAAATCAATCCTCAGTGAAATCAACCCTGAATATTCACTGGAAGGCCTGATAATGAAGCTGAAGCTCCAATACTTTGGCCATCTCACACAAAGAGCTGACTCTTTGGAAAAGACCCTGATACTGGGAAAGACTGAGGGCAGGTGGACAAGGGGGTCAACAGAGAATGAGATGGCTGGGTGGCATCACTGACTCAACAGACATGAGTTTGAGCAAGCTCCAGAGGAGGGTGAATGACAGGAAGCCTGGCATACTACAGTCCTTGGTGTTACAAAGAGTCAGGTATGACTTAGTGACTGAAATACCACAATAAAGGGATGATGATGTTGACCTTTCCTGAATTTTGTGACTTCAATCTACTAGAGCTTGGGACTTTGTCAACCTTTGCCCAAATTCTCTGCTGATTTCTCTCTGCTCAGGTCCTTTAATGAGTATGCATATACACTTTTAGTTTAAAACTTCCCCAATTTTGCTGTTCCTGGAAACACTGCTTTGGGAAAGAGCTCCAATGGTCTCCTTACTTGCTGCAAGTAACAAACCCTTCCTTCTCCTTATCTCTGGTTTGGTTGACATCCATCAAGAAATGAACCCAGTTTGGGGATAACAAAGGGAAGAAGAATAACACCTAATTTACTGCTGAAACATCATAGCTGTTATTAGAACATCAATTTTTTTTTTAAATGATGAGTTATGTCCCTCACATAATTTTAGAGCACAGTGAATTTTATTTTCAGCATATGTCTCCTAGTAAATTGTCAGCAAGCATTTAACAGGAGGCTTCCTGTGTACTGTTTTGGATCTGTCAGGAATTCTCTGTTCCTTATTAATTCCTAAATATTCAGGTATTAAGAGGAGAGGTAGGCCTCTCCGGGGGGCTGAGGAATCTAGGCATTTCCTTCGTTTTTCTATACAGTGACAAGTACCCTCTTCCTTTTTATGAACCATATGGTAAAAGTGATTATTTACAACTCTCTCTTTAATATGGATCGCCTATGTTTGGTAAGTCTGGAATTTTAATCTTTATCTTTGCTGAGAATAACTACAGTATATATGCTCATACCATGTTGATTAAAACACCTTTGCTCCATCAGAGCTTTGGTCCCCCTGCCTTGCTTTCTCTCTCTCTCTCTCAGGCTATTTCTTTGGAGCACAGAGGTCCTCTGGGTTCACTTTCTTGCCCGGGCTTCTAAGACCCTCTCGAGAAGGTGCTCTGCACCTTCACCCCATCGAGAGGGCGCCTGAGGCCTTCATGAACAGAGCAAGCCCTGTGCAGGGGCTTTATTGGCTTTCTGTGTAAACCAAGGAATATCGGCCTCTTTTTCTCTCCTTTACTTTCTTATCGGTCGACTCTGGACCACCAGGTTCCAGTCCATTAAAGGACCTCAACAAGTGGCGCCCAGAACAGGAGCTTGATACACGTAGGCAGATTTGGACGGAGTGACCCCAGGGCTTATTAAGGCCAGTAAGTACTAAGACAAGGGTAAAATGGCTGAAAAGCCCCATCAGTTTTCTATTTTACTTCATCACTTGTTTAAAGTTCAGGGACTTAATGAACATATGCTGATTTTTAGCTAGATTACAAGCTGCTATTTCCCATACTGTAATTGGAGAAGAAGCCAAAAGACAACTAGAGAAATTACTTGATTATGAAAATGCAAATCAGGAATGTCAAAAAGCTATAGCTCCAATTCCTGAGACAGGGACTATTATTGATTATTTGAAGGCTTCTCAAAATCTAGTATTAGAAACTCAAAAGATGCAAATGCTAGTTGAAACAATGGTTGCTGCCTTAAGAAAGGGAAATGAAGGATGCTTTATATGTGGAAATAAGAACCATTTAAAAAGGGACTTCCCTAAGAAAGCTGGAAAAAATAAAAATAAAAAACCTCCAAAAATCTGCCCTCGCTGCCATAGAGGAATACGTTGGGCCTAAGATTGTAAATCTATTTTTGACCTTAAAGGGAAACCTATTCCGAGAAACTCCAAACGGGGAACCCCCAGGTCCCCTTCAACAGAAACCTGGGGCAAATTTCAATGTTTTTCTTCAAACTCTCAACATCCAGCAGTGCTGCCATCGATATACCAGCTTTGTTTTTAGACAATATGTAGTTAATGAGCTCTATTTAAATTCAAATTCAGGTAAACTAAAAAATATTTAATATTAAATATAATGTTTATTTAAGTATAAATATAATTTAAATATAATTTTTTGCTAATCTAATTAGGACTTGTCTTAAGTCATCAACATTATATAACACTTTAAGGTAAGCTAATTGGTCAACAAAAAGGTAACACTTTATATATATATATATATATGAGATAAAAACTTTTAGATAAACTCTATTAAAAATAATTATATTTTTAATAGAATAATCTATTATTATAATCTAAAATAATCTCTTGGGTTGGGATAACTTAAATTTCTAGAGTTGTACTAAACTAAATAATAAAAGTTTATTTAATAGTTAGGTGATTTCCAAATAAAATAAGACTTTAAAATATTAATTACTAAACATTAACTTCCTCTTACAGAAAAACTGAAGAGATTTTAAACTATTAATAAATATATCATATAATGTATAATATATTGATATATATAAGTATATATAATATATATTATAATATGGTATAAAAAAATAAATTCACCAATCTATAAAATGCTAATATACAAGGCACTTCATAGTTGCTAAGGAAAAATAAGATATATGCTTTTAATAAAAAGATATAAGATATGACAAACTCAGATATATATTCCTCATTTTTCCTGGGGGCCACTGCTCACTTAAGAAACAATAAATTACTAAAATAATTTGGAAGTATGACAAGCCTATTTGGACAGAGCAGTAGCCGCTCATGAGAGAGAAATTACAGGTGGCTGAGAAACCTATAGATACAGCTAAAATTAAAACATATTGAGGAATCTTGTTCTCTTTGAAACTCTCCAGTTTTGTTATAAAAAAGAAATCTAACAAATGGCATCTCCTAACAGACCTTGGAAAAGTTAATGCATCTGTGAAACCTATGGGTGAATTACAACCAGGAATCCCATCACCTACCACTATTCCTCAAAATTGGCATATCTGGAATATTCTGGAGGAATTTCATTTCATTATCCTTCTGATAAGCTATGGAATTCTTCAAAAATACTGAATTTATTATTTCTCACATTATCAGCTCACAGCCTATACCACAGGCTGAGGAGTTTTTTTTTATATAAGCTCAGTTTAGTTCAGTTGGTCAGTCGTGTCCAACTCTTTGTGACCCCATGAATTGCAGAACGCCAGGCCTCCTGTCCATCACCAACTCCCAGAGTTTACTCAGAATCATGTCCATCGAGTCGGTGATGACATCCAGGCATCTCATCCTATGTCATCCCCTTCTCTCCCTGCCCTCAATCCCTCCAAGCATCAGAGTCTTTTCCAATAAGTCAGCTCTTCACATGAGGTGGCCAAAGTATTGGAGTTTCAGCTTTAGCATCAGTTCTTTCAAATAACACCCAGGACTGATCTCCTTTAGAATAGACTGGTTGGATGTCCTTGCAGTCCAACGGACTCTCAAGAGTTTTCTGCAACACCACACTTCAAAAGCATCATTCCTTCAGCGCTCAGCTTTCTTCACAGTCCAACTCTCACATCTTTACATGACCACTGGAAAAACCATAGCCTTGACAAGACAGACCTTATCAGCAAACTAATGTCTCTGCTTTTCAATATGCTATCTAGGGTAGTCATAACTTTTCTTCCAAGGAGTAAGCTTTTTTTAATTTCATGGCTGCAGTCACCATCTGCAGTGATTGTGGAGCCCTCCAAAATAAAGTCTGACACTATTTCCACTGTTTCCCCATCTGTTTCCCATGAAGTGGTGGGACCAGATGCCATGATCTTTGTTTTCTGAATGTTGAGCTTTAAGCCAACTTCTTCACTCTCCTCTTTCACATTCATCAAGAAGCTTTTTAGTTCCTCTTCACTTTCTGCCATGAGGGTGGTGTCATCTGCATATCTGAGGTTATTGATATTTCTCCCAGCAATCTTGATTCCAGCTTGTGTTTCTTCCATTCCAGCGTTTCTCATGATATACTCTGCACAGAAGTTAAATAAGCAGGGTGACAATATACAGCCTTAACGTACTCCTTTCCTATTTGGAACCAGTCTGTTGTTCCATGTCCAGTTCTAGCTGTTGCTTCCTGACCTGCATACAGATTTCTCAAGAGGCAGGTCAGGTGGTCTGGTATTACCATCTCTCTCAGTATGTTCCACAGTTTACTGTGATCCACACAGTCAAAGGCTTTGGCATAGTCAATAAAGCAGAAATAGATGTTTTTCTGGAACTCTCTTGCTTTTTCCATGATCCAGCAGATGTTGGCAATTTGATCTCTTGTTCCTCTGCCTTTTCTAAAATCAGCTTGAACATCTGGAAGTTCATGGTTCATGTACTGCTGAAGCCTGGCTTGGAGAATTTTGAGCATTACTTTACTAGCATGTGAGATGAGTGCACTTGTGCAGTAGTTTTTTGTTTGTTTGTTTGTTTTTTGCATTTCTTTTCCATGGGGATGGTCTTGATCCCTGTCTCCTGTACAACATCACGAACCTCATTCCATAGTTCATCAGGCACTCTATCTATCAGATCTAGGCCCTAAATCTATTTCTCACTTCCACTGTATAATCATAAGGGATTTGATTTAGGGCATACCTGAATGGTCTAGCGGTTTTCCCTACTTTCTTCAATTTAAGACTGAATTTGGTAATAAGGAGTTCATGATCTGAGCCAGTCAGCTCCCGGTCTAGTTTTTGCTGACTGTATAGAGCTTCTCCATCTTTGGCTGCAAAGAATATAATCAATCTGATTTCAGTGTTGACAATCTAGTGATGTCCATGTGTAGAGTCTTCTCTTGTGTTGTTGGAAGAGGGTATGTGCTATGACCAGTGCATTTTCTTGGCAAAACTCTATTAGTCTTTGCCCTGCTTCATTCCGCATTCCAAGGCCAAATTTGCCTGTTAGTCCAGGTGTTTCTTGACTTCTACTTTTGCATTCCAGTCCCCTATAATGGAAAGGACATCTTTTTTGAGTGTTAGTTCTAAAAGGTCTTGTAGGTCTTCAAAGAACCATTCAACTTCATCTTCTTCAGTGTTACTGGTTGCGGCATAGACTTGGATTACTGTGATATTGAATGGTTTGCCTTGGAGACAAACAGAGATCATCCTGTCGTTTTTGAGATTGCAACCAAGTACTGCATTTCGGACTCTTTTGTTGACCATGATGGCTACTCCATTTCTTCTGAGGGATTCCTGCCCACAGTAGTAGGTATAATGGTCATCTGAGTTAAATTACCCCATTCCAGTCCCTTTTAGTTCACTGATTCCTAGAATGTTGATGTTCACTCTTGCCATCTCTTGTTTGACCACTTCCAATTTGCCTTGATTCATGGACCTGACATTCCAGGTTCCTATGAAATATTGCTCTCTAGAGCATCAGACCTTGCTTCTATCACCAGTCACATCCACAGCTGGGTATTGTTTTTGCTTTGGCTCCATCCCTTCATTCTTTCTGGAGTTATTTCTCCACTGATCTCCAATAGAGTGTTGGGCACCTACTCACCTGGAGAGTTCCTCATTCAGTATCCTATCATTTTGCCTTTTCATACTGTTCATGGGGTTCCCAAGGCAAGAATACTGAAGTGGTTTGCCATTCCCTTCTCCAGTGCGCCACATTCCGTCAGACATCTCCACCATGACTCGACCATCTTGGGTTGCCCTGGGGGCATGGCTTAGTTTCATTGAGTTAGGCATGGCTGTGGTCCTAGTGTGATTAGATTGACTAGTTTTCTGTGAATATGGTATCAGTGTGTCTTCCCTCTGATGCCCTTTTGCAACACCTACCATCTTACTTGGGTTTCTCTTACCTTGGGCTTGGGGTATCACTTCACGGCTGCTCCAGCAAAGCGCAGCCACTGCTCCCTACCTTAGATGAGGGGTATCTTCTCACTGCCACCCTTCCTGACCTTCAACGTGGGATAGATCCTCTAGGCCCAGCAAAATGGCTGTCTGGGGAGGCCTTTAAAATAGCTGTGAAAAGAAGAGAGGTGAAAAGCAAAGGAGAAAAGGAAAGATACAAGCATCTGAATGCAGAGTTCCAAAGAATAGCATGAAGAGATAAGAAAGCCTTCTTCAGTGATCAATGCAAAGAAATAGAGGAAAAGAACAGAATGGGAAAGACTAGAGATCTCTTTAAGAAAATTAGAGATACCAAGGGAACATTTCATGCAAAGATGGGCTCGATAAAGACAGAAATGGTACGGACGTAACAGAAACAGAATATACTAAGAAGAGGTGGCAAGAAGACACGGAAGTGTACAAAAAAGATCTTCATGACCCAGATAATCACAATGATGTGATCACTCATCTAGAACCAGACATCCTGGAATGTGAAGTCAAGTGGGCCTTACAAAGCATCACTGCGAACAAAGCTAGTGAAGGTGATGGAATTCCTGTTGAGCTATTTCGAAACCTGAAAGATGATGCTGTGAAAGTGCTGCCCTCAATATGCCAGCAAATTGGGAAAACTCAGCAGTGGCCACAGGACTGGAAAAGGTCAGTTTTCATTCCAATCCCAAAGAAAGGCAATGCCAAAGAATGCTCAAACTACTGCACAATTGCACTCATCTCACATGCTAGTAAAGTAATGCTCAAAATTCTCCAAGACAGGCTTCAGCAATACATGAACCATGAACTTGCTGATGTTCAAGCTGGTTTTAGAAAAGGCAGAGGAACCAGAGATCAAATTGCCAACATCCGCTGGATCATGGAAAAAGCAAGAGAGTTCCAGAAAATCATCTATTTCTGCTTTTTTGACTATGCCAAAGCCTTTGACTGTGGATCACAATAAACTGTGGAAAACTCTGAAAGAGATGGGAATACCAGACCACCTGACCTGCCTCTTCAAAAATCTGTATGCAGATCAGGAAGCAACAGTTAGGACTGGACATGGAACAACAGACTGGTTCCAAATAGGAAAGGAGTACGTTAAGGCTGTATATTGTCACCCTGCTTATTTAACTTATATGCAGAGTACATTATGAGAAACGCTGGACTGGAAGAAACACAAGCTGGAATCAAGATTGCCGGGAGAAATCTCAGTAACCTCAGATATGCAGATGACACCACCCATATGGCAGAAAGTGAAGAGGAGCTAAAAAGCCTCTTGATGAAAGTGAAAGAGGAGAGGGAAAAAGTTGGCTTAAAGCTCAACATTCAGAAAACGAAGGTCATGGCATCCAGTCCCATCACTTCATGGGAAACAGATGGGGAAACAGTGGAAACAGTGTCAGACTTTATTTTGGGGGGCTCCAAAATCACTGCAGATGGTGACTGCAGCCATGAAATTAAAAGACGCTTACTCCTTGGAAGAAAAGTTATGACCAACCTAGAGAGTATATTGAAAAACGGAGACATTACTTTTCTGACTAAGGTCAGTCTAGTCAAGGCTATGGTTTTTCCTGTGGTCATGTACGAATGTGAGTGTTGACTTTGAAGAAGGCTGAGCACCGAAGAATTGATGCTTTTGAAGTGTGGTGTTGGAGAAAACTCTTGAGAATCCGTTGGACTGCAAGGAGATCCAACCAGCCCATTATGAAGGAGACGAGCCCTGGGATTTCTTTGGAATGAATGATGCTAAAGCTGAAACTCCAGTACTTTGGCCACCTCATGTGAAGAGTTGACTCATTGGAAAAACTGTGATCCTGGGTGGGATTGAGGGCAGGAGGAAAAGAGGACGACAGAGGATGAGATGGCTGGATGGCATCACGGACTCGATGGGTGAGTCTGAGTGAACTCCGGGAGTTGGTGATGGACAGGGAGGCCTGGCATGCTGCAATTCATGGGGTCTCAAAGAGTCAGACATGACTGAGTGACTGAACTGAACCGAACTGTGCAGTAGTTTGAGCATTCTTTGACATTGCCTTTCTTTGGGATTGGAATGAAAACTGACCTTTTCCAGTCCTGTGGCCACTGCTGAGTTTTCCCAATTTGCTGGCATATTGAGTGCAGCACTTTCACAGCATCATCTTTCAGGATTTGAAATAGCTCAACTGCATTTCCATCACCTCCACTAGCTTTGTTCGTAGTGATGCTTTGTAAGGCCCACTTTACTTCACATTCCAGGATGTCTGGCTCCAGGTGAGTGATCACACCATTGTGATTATCTTGTTCATGAAGATCTTTTTTGTACAGCTCTACTGTGTATTCTTGCCACCTCTTCTTAATATCTTCTGCTTCTGTTAGGTCCAGACCATTTCTGTCCTTATCGAGCCCATCTTTGCAAGAAATGTTCCCTTGGTACCTCTCATTTTCTTGACGTGATCTCTAGTCTTTCCCATTCTGTTCTTTTCCTCTACTTCTTTGCATTGATCGCTGAGGAAGGCTTTCTTATCTCTTCATGCTATTCTTTGGAACTCTGCATTCAGATGCTTATATCTTTCCTTTTCTCCTTTGCTTTTCACTTCTCTTCTTTTCATAGCTATTTGTAAGGCTTCCCCAGACAGCCATTTTGCTTTTTTTCATTTCTTTTTCGTGGGGATGGTCTTGATCCCTGTCTCCTCTACAGTGTCACGCACCCCCATCCATAGTTCGTCAGGCACTCTATCTATCAAATCTAGTCCCTTAAATCTATTTCTCACTTCCACTGTATAATCATAAGGGATTTGATTTAGGTCATACCTGAATGGTCTAGTGGTTTTCCCTACTTTCTTCAATTTAAGTATGAATTTGGCAGTAAGGAGTTCATGATCTGAGCCACAGTCAACTCCCAGTCCTGTTTTTGCTGACTGTATAGAGCTTCTCCATCTTTGTCTGCAAAGATGGATATAATCAATCTGATTTCAGTGTAGACCATCTGGTGATGTCCATGTGTAGAGTCTTCTCTTGTATTGTTGGAAGAGGGTGTTTGCTATGATCAGTGCATTCTCTTGGCAAAACTATAGATGTGACCAAAAACGCCAAAGCTTCATTCTGGTCTCTTAAGGAATATAAAGTCTTTTATACTAAATTTCATTCTGCCCAACAAAATAAATTATATGCTCTTATTTAAGTTATTTGCCTACATTCTTGTCAGCTATGGTCCATGCGGTCGCTAAGAGTCAGACCCGACTGATCAACTTCACTTTCACTTTACCCCATTAATATAGTCTCTGAGTCTATATAGTCTGCTTTTGTGTTTACAAATATAGAAACCTCCACCATAAACCTCAGTCAACCTATTATTCAACAATTCTTTTTGAAACTACAATCTGTCGTTTGAAACGGTAATTCTCCCATTTATATTACACATATTGGAACACATTCTTGTATTCGGGGCCCCATGACTTATGATAATGAACAAGCTGATAAACTGGTTTCCTTTGCTACTCCAGAGGAACAGCTTGCACTGTTGCATAACATTGCTGGCTCCCTACACCTGCTGGAAAATCCCATACCGCCAGGCTAAAGAAATTATTAGTAATTGCTCTACTTGTAGACCCGTATCTTTGACCCATCACACAAGGTATTAAACCTCGTGGTTTGCAACCTAATGAACTATGGCAAACGGATGTAACTCAGTGCCCTGAACTTCCTCCGTTTTATTTCCTACATGTCTGTATAGACACAAATTCCTCTTTTATCTGGGCCACACCTCTTCGTGGTGAGGCTACACAACATGTTATTCCCTGCCTATATTTCTAGACACTTTAAACAATTTTTACAATCTTTTTCTATTAAACATATTACAGGTATTCCTTATAATCCACAGACACAAGATATAGTCAAACGAACACATCACACACTAAAGTTGCAAATAAAAAAAATTTTTTAAGGGGGTATACACAGGTACACTACTGTCTTCCTTATCTAAAGCAGACTTTACTAGATTCCAACATAAGATATTTTCTAAACTTATAACTATTGTTAATACAGTTTTATTTGTTAAAAAAATTTTTTTTTAACCTCTTGGAAAGGTTTGACCCGAAGCGGCCCCTGGCATTCAAAATGGAGATGAAACAACAAGAACTCCAGGAATACGAAATTCCAATATGGGCTATGTCTGCTCTAAAGATCTCCAGAAAACACCACCCTTGGCGACATCACCCCTATGATCTCTCCACTTGAGGACAAATAAAAACCCTTACTAACCGAGCTGAATATTTGGTCTCTCAATAGCAATTGCCTCGGAGTCCTGAATACATTCTCCTGGCAATGCTCAGTCTTTTGCCCTGTACCTCCCCCCAGCTCGAGCTCGACTAATACCCAACCCGCCTCTATTACAGGTGGTCCAATGGACAGAGAGAGGACCAATCCTTTCAACTAATGACTCTATACTTATGCCCCCTCACTAGAACGTGAAGGAGCCATCACACCCTGGGGAGGAAGGAACACTAATTAACATTTCTTCAGTCTATGAAGTCCTTCCTTTGTGTAAGAGCCCAGCAGTACTACGCATAAACGTCAGCCAACAAACTTGGGTTTTTGTCCTGCCTCCAAAAGAAGACCTTTGGACATTGCTTGGGTTATTTACTGTGAACCATGTTTACACTTACTTGGAAGAAAAGTTATGACCAACCTAGACAGCATATTCAAAAGCAGAGACATTATTTTGCCGACTAAGGTCCGTCTAGTCAAGGCTATGGTTTTTCCAGTAGTCATGTATGGATGTGAGAGTTGGACTGTGAAGAAGGCTGAGCGCCGAAGAATTGATGCATTTGAACTGTGGTGTTGGAGAAGACTCTTGAGAGTCCCTTGGACTGCAAGGAGATCCAACCAGTCCATTCTGAAGGAGATGAGCCCTGGGATTTCTTTGGAAGGAATGATGCTAAAGCTGAAACTCCAGTACTTTGGCCACCTCACATGAAGAGTTGACTCATTGGAAAAGACTCTGATGCTGGGAGGGATTGGGGGCAGAAGGAGAAGGGGACGACAGAGGATGAGATGGCTGGATGGCATCACGGACTCGATGGACGTGAGTGTGAGTGAACTCCGGGAGTTGGTGATGGATAGGGAGGCCTGGCGTGCTTTGATTCATGGGGTCTCAAAGAGTCAGAAAGGACTGAGCAACTGAACTGAACTGAACTGATGTTTACACTACTGAAACTTTAGGGAAAGAACAAAAAATATTATGTAAATTGTTACTAATGAAATATTACCATGACAAAGGACTTCTTGACTGGCTTGATGCTGGAATGGCACCCACTCCTCCTCTTTTAATCCTCCTATATAAACAAATTGGGCCTGAACAATGGGACATTTGGAAACTTGCTGCAAACACCAAAAAATCTGGAACTTGGACTAGACATTTCACAGAGACTTGTCGTGGGTCTTAGTAACTATCTCTTTTGCTATAATTGTTGCAGGAAGAGGGACACCTTCCAGGGCCCGAAACTGGGCTCTTGTGTAACACTCAGAATTGAATTGTCTGAGGAGACACATGTGCTGACAAAGAAAGAGATTTTATTGGGAAAGGGCACCCGGGTGGAGAGCAGTAGGGTAAGGAAACCCAGGAGAACCACTCTGCCACGTGGTTTGCAATGTTGGGTTTTATGGTGATGGGATTAGTTTCTGGGTGGTCTTTGACCAATCATTCTAATTCAGAGTCTTTCCTGGTGGTGCATGCATCGCTCAGCCACGATGGATGCTAGCGAGAGGGATTCTGGGAAGTGGACGGACACGCAGTGTCTCCTTTAGACCTTTCCCGAACTCTTCCGGTTTGTGGTGGCTTATTAGTTCCGAATTCCTCATCAGGATCTCCTGTCATAAAACAACTCATGCAAATGGTTACTATGGTACCTGACCAGGGTAGGCAGTTTCAATCAGTGTGTTTCCCCTAACAGTGTCACAAAGAATTGGACATGACTTAAAGACTGAAGAACAACAACAAAGGGATGATGATGTTGACCTTTCCTGAGTTTTGTGACTTCAATCTACTAGAGCTTGGGATTCTGTTAACCTTTGCCCAAATTCTCTGCTGACTTCTCTTCTGCTCAAGTCCCTTAATGAGTATGCATATACCCTTTTAGCTTAAAACGTCCCCAATTTTGCTGTTCCTGGAGACACTGGTTTGGGAAAGATCTCCGATGGTCTCCTTACTTGCTGCAAGTAACAAACCCTTCCTTCTCTTTATCTCTGGTTTGGTTGACATCCATCAAGAAGTGAACCCAGTTTGGGGATAACAAAGGGAGGGGAATACCCTGCTTTAGCACTGAAACCTCATAGCTGCTATTAGAACACTAATTTTTTAAAAAAATGATTTGGGTTAAATATCTTATAATTTAATTTAATTTATATATAAATATATATAATTTAACAATTTTAGAGCACCATGAACTTTATTTTCTGCATATGTCCCCTCATAAATGCTATCTTTTCATTAAAAGTCTTTATGACTGTTAATTTAATTGCCCACTCAAGTATTCCTGCCTGGAAAATTCCATGGACAGAAGAGCCTGGAGGGCTATTGAATCGTGAAGAGTCAGAAACGACTGAGTGACTGAGAAGTAGCAGCAGCAGCAGTTCATTGAATATACATGTGGGACCAGGAGGATCACCTATGGTCATGTATGCTGAAGATAAGACTAAGGTCTTTGATCGGCTAGACCAGAACACCTCTAATCTATATCACCTTTGTCTGAAATCCGAATGGCTTTCAGAACTTTTGGGGAGGTGGAGATGTCAGATGAGATTGTTGAATGTTGCCTTTCCCCCAAATAGCACCAGGACAACCTATTGTTAAGACAAGACTGAATTCTTCTTCTTTTTTTTTTTTGCTGCATAATTCCTCAAATGAATGCACCATAATTTGTCAATCTTTCCCCAACCCCCTCTAGACATTTTACTGTTTTAAGTTTTTAATCAATATAAATACAAATATAGAAAATTTCATGGATAATAAAGCAGGGTGAAGTGTGCCACCCAAAAATGTGTTTTTTCTGCATAAGGATTACTTTAGGCTGATTAATTTGGGGGCCCAAAAGACCAAGAAGAATCTTTTGTTGCAGGAAAAAGTGGGGCAAGAGTGGATGGTTATGTCCCAGGCCAGTCCCTGGGATGGGCTGCCATTAATGGATCCTTAGCTTCACACAGGAAAGAATTCAAGAGTGACCAATAGTAAAGTGAAAGCAGGTTTCTTTAGAGAGATGCACCTTCCATCAACAGCGTGCTGTCAGTCTCAGAGAGTGAGAGTGGCCTTGGAAGAGTGTGGGCCATCTCAGGTGAGAGACCCCAAAATATGGGATGGTTAATTTTTATGGATTGGATAACTTAATAAGTAGGAGGATTATTCCAACTACTTTGAAGAAGGGGTGGAGATATTCTGGAATTGGGTCACCTCCCACTCTTTAGCCTTTCCTGGTTGGCCTCAGAAGTGTCATGGCACCTGTGAGTGTGTCATTTGGCAGCTGATGTATTACAATGAGCATACACTGAAGTGTGTAGTGGGAGTTGACTTGTCCACCATCTTGGACCTAGTTGGTTCTAAGCATTTTATGTTGTGTCTTCAATGGCTATATCATTCTTTTAAAGATTATGTCCTGCTCCTTTCCTGTCTCAATTTGACATTCCCTCTGGCTGCCTTAAAGAATGAAGATAAAGGACCTATTCCAGAAAGAGAGCTGTCAACATGGATAGAATTCTTGTGTGAGCTAAATGTGTACACAGGGAGGAATCTAGTAAAGTCTGTTCAAATTTCTCTGTGTCCCATGTCTCTGCAGGATCCAGCAAACATTTATTTACCAAATATTTGCTTTTCCTTCTCCATATAAATTGCATTCCTCCCCCTTTGAAATTGCAGTACAATACCCCTAACATCCACTTTGTCATCATTTAAGTTGAGGGTTTTGGCTATTTTTGTGAGTTATTCAGCTTTTCTGGCTTTCTCTCATGTATGTTGCTCTTTAGTCGCTCAGTCATGTCCAACTCTTTAGTGACCCCACGGACTGTAGCCCACCAGGTTCCTTTGTCCATAGGATTTGCCAGGCAAGAATACTGGAGTGGGCTGCCATTTCCTTCTCCAGGGGATCTTCCTGACCCAGGGATTAAACATGAGTCTCTTATGTCTCCTGCATTGGTAGGCAGATTCTTCACTACTGAGCCACCAGGAAAGGCCTCTCTCATATATGCGTGCAAGTAGCTTCAGTCATGTCCAACTCTTTGCGACCCTGTGGACTGTTGCCTGTCAGGCTCTTCTGTCTACAGGATACTTTTGCTTGCAATTTTCTCCTGTTAATCTGTAATTTGTCCATTTCATTCTTGGAACAGTCAGAGGAACCTAGAAAGGTAGAGGAAATTTCTTCCTCAACAACAATAGGAATGTATCCTTTGCCAGCCCTACCTCCTTGGTCACAGAATTAATGGGTCTGTGGAATTAATGGGTCAAAGACCATGGCCACGTTACAGCTTTTGCTAAATGTTATCCACATGCCTTTCAAAAACTGTTAGTGATTTAGATTGCCTTGACTGAGAGGGCCAGCTTCTTGCCTGTGGCTGCCAACAGAGTGCACAGTAGTCCCCCCTTATGCATGGGAAGTGTGTTTCAAGACCCCTGGTGGGTACCTGAAACTGCAGATAGTGAAACCGTACCCCATAGAGTTAACAGAAGCTGAGAACTAATAGAAATCTTTGAACTTGTCTTCCAGAGAAATACATGAAGTTACAGCTTGTTAAAACACCTTTGCTTGTAAGTTGCCTTCCCAGCTTCATGTAGCTCAGTTGTTTTACATAACTGCACATGCATGCTCAGTCATGTCCAACTCTTTGAAACCCCATGGACTGTAGCCCACCAAGGGTCCTCTGTCCATGGTATTCTCCAGGCAAGAATACTGGAGTGGGTTGACATTTCCTCCTCCAGGGGATCCTCCTGGCCCAGGAATAGAACCCAGGTCTCCTGCAACTCTTGCCTTGGCAGCCACATTTTTACCACTGAGTTACCTGGGAAGCCCCTGTTTTCCAGGAACTTCGAGTCAATTCCTGTCCAGTTTGAGCTAGCTGGGGCTTGACTGAAGCCCTATAACTGTACAGGCATCCAAAGAAGAGAATGTTCCACCTTCAGATTGACTGAGCACCTCCCTTTTGAATATGCAGTTTTAACTGAGAGGCATCTGTACAGAACATTGATTCCCTTCAACTTTTCCCTGCCTCCAATCACCTTTCTTCTCCTCTAATGCCATCCTTTGCCTTCTGGGGTTGGTTTGAGAATTATTATTTTTTTTCCCCTCTTTTGACTGCTTGTGAATAACTCTCTCAGCTGTAAACCTGAGCATCTCAGCATCTGGTTTGCTGCAAGCCCGGCAAACAGACCTGGTTTGTAACAACTGTATTGAACACTATATATGCACTTAACCTTTAAACAAGACTGGTTTGAATTGCACCGATCAACCTGTACATGGATGTTTTTCAATAGTAATGCTACAGTAATGCATAATCACGGTCAGTTGAGTCTGTGAATGTGGAGTTGCAGATACGGAGGTACCTCAGATAGAGTTCTTCACAAGTTCTGCTTGGGTTTTCGACTATGTGGAAGTGCCCCTAATCCCCTTGTTAGTCAAGGATCAACTGCACTGTTTCATTTTTTTCTGCATAAATGTATCTGTGATAAAGTTTAGTTTATAATTTAGGCACAGTAAATGATTAACAACATTAATTAATTATGCAATAGAACAATCATAACAATAGACTATTGCCAGGGGCCAGAGTGAGGAACTCCGCCCATGGCAAAGGTCATGAGGAAGGAGGCTTGGCATATGCAAAGGCGTGATCAAGCCTCAGGAAACCCCCTGTTCCCAAGCATCTACCCCAAAACCGGAGTCTGTTTTATGCTCTCCCCCATCACCATTTCTCTCGGAGAAGGAGTAAACGTGCAGCTCCAAGGCAATAAAAATTCCTTGGGCGTGACAAGAGTGTTTCAGCTTATGGACTCCTCTGAAGGTTATCTAGCCTACCTGTACAGGTTCGCCTGGCCTCATGTGATTGTTTACAGCCTCCCAATCTGAGAGGCATGAGATGTTTTAGACTTACTAAAGGAAAATTCTCTTGGTGAGTTGGAAATTATTAGTATAGTGGGTTGGTTAGAAATTATATTGGTGAAGGGTTTTTCATTTGTTGTGTCAATAATTGCTGCTAATTCCCTGCCCTGGGTGGGACAAGGATGTCTCAGGTCAAACCTCTCTGCTGACAGACTAGCTTGTGTGACAGGATTATCCATACTTCTGCCACTACGCACATGATTGTTTACTACCTTTTAACCATAAATAGCACAGAGAGTTTTGGAGTATTTTGAAAGTCTTAATTAGCATAGGGCTTTTTCTTCTTGTTGACTCAATGGTTGCCACCAGGCCTCCATACCCTTAGGCACCTGGGAATATATTAATCAATGTATTTGGACTATAGAAAAGGAAATACGGTAGTTTTTGATGTTAGCAATACTAGACTTTTTGAGTTAATGGATTTTCTCTTTTGTAATAGATCACTGTACTTTGTTATAAATCACTGTGTCCTTGCTATGTAAAAACGTAACTTTATCACTATCTTAAGACTAAATAGATCTTAAGGGGAGCATTGGTGAAAGGACTTTCATTTGTTGGGCTGATGTTTGCTGCTAAATCTCCATGTTCCCTACCCTTATAATGAATAGAACTAACATATAGGAAGAAATAAGTATTAACCTTTAAGCATATAGGAGAAATAATTATTAACCTTTAAGACTAATAATGTTAACCTTGGGTTAAATAAATTACTTTCTTGATTGTAACTTACTACACCCTCACCCTATAGGAATGTAACTTTATTTGGAGGGTGGTGCCTGGTTTAAGAAAAAAACACCCTTGGAAGAAATAAGTTTTTTGGTTATCAGAAAGAAAGGATCATAAAATGTCAGCGGGTCTCATGGCCAGAAGATGATATAATATCCCTAAGACCTTTTTTTTACATTTATGTGAAGCACCTGATTTTAATAAAGGTCAGGACTGCTGACCCCCGCGTGACTCTGTATTCATCCCTATGTGTAACAAAAGGTATATAAGCAAATCTAAAAATAAAAAAAATGGGATCAGTTTCCAGAAAGACTGATTCCCCCATGTCACTTCTTTCTTACTCCCGTTTCTCAGGCTGAATTCCCATCTGGATTCAGCCTCTTTTTCTCCACCTCACTATCTCCTACTACACTATCTGTTTCTAATCTCTCTATATATCTGTAATTAAATCTGTATTTTCCAAAGACGCCGACACCGTCCCCACCTTCGAATTCCCTGGATCCACCGGGGCTGGACCCTGGCAGACTATATGATAAGTTATAGGATTGTGTTTTTCTTCCAGTCTCCAGATATCTTATTGAACAAATTTATTACCTTTTCCGTCTTATCTAAGTGCTTACCAGGCGCTGTGGCTATAACTTTTGTAATATGAGATGCAACAGCAAAATGAGCACAAATTTCTCTTTACTTCTCTACAATTACAGTAGTATTCATCCTTACAGTAATATTCATTCATCCAGTCTTAAGAATGACTATCCCTAAGTAGATCTTAGGAACTTCAGCATATAGGTTTTTTTCTTTCCTTATTAAGTTGAGAGCTTTCGACTTTTCACTTAAAGGAAGCACTTTATGGCTTCTCTTTGGCATATGCAAATGACCAGCAGCACTATTCTAATTTGAGGGCCATTATTACATAAAATAGGATCACGTGAACACCAGCACTGCAATACTGTAGCCAGCTACCTGACAACCTAGATGGGTTCTAAGTGGGTAATGTATGTGAGATGCTGGACAATGGGATCATTGAAGTGACACAACAGAGCAGGACACTTGAGATTTTATTACACTAGTCAGAACTGCATGACATTTAAAACTTATGAACAGTTTTTTGCTGGAATCTTCCATTTAATATTTTTGAATTGAGGTTGACCATGGATAACTCAAAACATGGAAAGTGAAACTGGATTGGGGGGATTATTAAAATTAAAACATGTTTCAATAAGAAAAAAGTGGTATTTTGTTATATAACTTTTGATGTTGTCTACTAAGATCATAACATTTCTGTGTGCGTTATTTCACTAGGTATTATGTGCAGGCACTGCACCTATTGATCTACTTATAGATTGTGCTTTTAATTTTTTATCTTTAAGTGCTTTCTACCTTACTTCTCCTTGCAGGAAGAAAGAGTTGGGGCTCTGGGCTCACTTTCTTCCCACTAAATTTTTTATTGCCTCTATTTTCATGCTTTTAACTTCTTGTATTGGTTTTAACATTGGGATCATATATGTTAAATATCCTTTATCATATCTTTTTGGGGTTTCCAGCACGAGTTTTTGCTTTCTTTTACTAATATTTACCCTTTTTTTTTTTACTCTTGATTTAGTTTTCCTTTTACCCTTATTTTCTACTTCACTTTAGAGTTGTATTTGATTATGTGTTTATTCCCTTACTCTCCTGTGTTTCATTTTAGTTTGTGTTTAGCACAAGGGCTAGAGATAACAGTTCCCCAAGGAAGAAATGTAGAGAGAACCCAATGTGTTCACAAGCAAACTTGAAGGCCACCACAGCCTTTAAACTCCACCTCATCCTGTTCCTTACCCCACTGGTTTATCCAAAGCCCCTCACCTCTTGGACCCTCCCCCAAACCACAAGAAGAGTCCAAGGAGCTGATGGCACAGCCCACACAGAGAGTCTGCCCTTTCCCCCACTGTCTGGATTTCCACCTCCATCTGTGTATTATAAGAATCCTCCAAATTCAAGAATGAGCAGACAGTAGGAAGAGAACTATGGTTTTTCCGGTAGTCATGCATGGATCTGAGAGTTGGACCATGAAGAAGGCTGAGGGCCAAAGAACTGATGGTTTCAAACTGTAGTGTTGGAGAAGACTTTTGAGAGTCCCTTGGACTGCAAGGAGATCACATCAGTCAATGCGAAAGGCAGTCAACCCCTGACTGTTGCTGGAGCTGAAGCTCTAATACTTTGGCCACCTGATGTGAAGAGCCTACTCACTGGAAAAGACCCTGATGCTGGCAAAGATTGAAGGCACAAGAAGCGGGTGGCAGAGAATGAGACGTTTAGATTGCATCACTGACTCAATGGACCTGAATTTGAGCAAACTCAGGAAGATAGTGGAGGACAGTGGAGCTTGGCATGCTGTGGTCCATGGGCTTGCAAAGAGCTGGACACGACTTAGCAACTGAACAACAGCAGGAAGAGAAAGCGATGGATTGTGGGTCAGAGATGACCCTCTCCTTGTCTCCATATTCTAATATGGAGCTCTGAGAGGCCTGAGAACTCACAGTTGAACTTGGCATTTCATGTCTGCATGAAGGCGCATTTGTAGTAGTTTGCTCTCACTATAATTCTTAGATGTTTAGGTAGGCTATGAGCCTACATCTTTTACTCTTACTCCAGAGTTAGGAGTGAGCCATTATGACTTACTGGAACCTCAGCACCTTTGAGGGACATTTTTCAGGGGGATGTCATGATCAAAACTATGGCCAAAGATTTAGGCTGTGATTTTTTTTTTAAAATAGGATCAAATGAGGAGATATCAGGCAGGATAAAGAAAGAAGTGGTTTCTTATGGAGAATAAGCCTCCATAAAAAAGACACAAGCTGTCTTTATGCTTTCAATTAAATTAAAATACACACCAATTATTTTTACCTTTAGTTAGAAGTAAAAAGAGAATAGAAAAACTAAGGTAGAAGTTTAGAGATTGAGAAACTGAGAAGACGTACACCTTAAACTTATACACAATTTTATACGTCATTACATCAGGATAAAACTTTTCTGACTTGAAAATTGTAATAAATAATTATTTTAAAAGAACAAAGTTCAGCTGAAATAGAGTCAGAAATAGCAGAGTGCATTAAGGTACTAAGGTGCACTGTAGAGTTCAGAAGCAATGGTTCACTTCTAATCTGTGAATGTGACCTTATCTGGAAAAGGTCTTGCTGATGTGATTAAATTAAGCATGGCAAGATGAGATCATCCTGGATTTTCCAGGTGAGCCCTAAATCCAGTGTTGAGAGTCCATAAAACAGTCACACAGAGATGGAAGCAGAGGTTAAAGTAATACACCACAAGACAAGATGATGCTGAAGCTGAAGTTTCAATACATTCGCCACATGATGGGAAGAGCCAACTCATTGGAAAAGACCCTGATGCTGGGAAAGATTGAGGGTAGTAGGACAAGGGGGTGACAGAAGATGAGATGGTTGGATGGCATTACTGACTCAATAGACATGAGTTTGAGCAAACTCTGGGATACAGTGAAGGACAGGAAAGCCTGGCATGATGAAGCACATGGGGTCCCTAAGAGTCAGACAGGACTTAGTGATTGAACAGCAACAACCAAAAGCCAAAGAGCACTTGGAACTATAAGAAGCTGGAAGGAGCAAGAACTGATCCTCCCGTAAAACTTCCAAAGGAGTATATCCCTACCAACATCTTGGTTTCAGACATCTGGTCTCTAGAACTGACAGAGAATGCAATTCTGTTGATTCAAGACACTCAATTTGTGCTAATTTTTTGTAGCAGCCATAGTGAATACAATGGCATTTTACAAAAGTATTGATCTACAATGGATTTGGAGGGGGGAGGAGATTTCTTTTTCACCACACATTGTTTAAGAAGTGCTATTCTGCACAATATTGTTGCATATAATGAATGCATTTTATCTGTTTAAATGTCTCTTTTCTCACAAAGGAGATGTGGGTGACTCCATATAGCATCAGCTTTTAATTCCCATTGCCTGGCCTCTGACCTGACAAATAGTAGACAATAATACATTAAATAGGGCTTCCCAGGTGACTTGGGGGTAAAGAACCCGCCTGCCATTGCAGGAGACACAGAGATGCAAGTTTGATCCCTGGGTTAGGAAGATCCCCTGAATAAGAAATGGCAACTCATTCCAGTATTTCTGCCTGGAGAATTCCATGGACATAGGATCTTGGAAGGCTATAGTCCATGGGTTGCAAAGAGTCAGACACGACTGAGTGATTGAGCATTAGCAGCAGCAGCAATACATTGGAAAAACATGTAGGGCCAGGCAGATCACCTTGGGCCGTGTATGCTTAAGACTAAGGTCTTTGTTCGGCTTGACTAGAGCACCTCTAACCCATATTACTGTTGTCTGAATTCTGAATGGCTTAGAACTTGTGGGGAGGTGGAGATGTCAGAAGAGATTGTCAAAAGTTGCCTTTCCCCTAAACAGCACCAGGACAACCTGTCATTAAGACAAGACTGACTTCATTCTTTTTTCAGTAAGATAGACTCTTAGTAGTGTCTTTGAGAGGAAAAGGCAAAGTCCGGGTGTCTATACGGGTTTGGGGTCTGGTTTCAGAGCGCTTTCAAGGAAGGGCTGGATTAGAATTGGGTATGGATCACGAAATAAGAGTTTAAGATTCATGGCCACAGCAGGAGAAGCAGCAAGGATTCAGAGAATCTTGGCAAGTAAATTGTCAGTTGAGGTTTTCTGTTGAAGTGTTGAGTAGCTGAATGATCTTTTAAATCATGTTTTTTTTAAACTTCCAGTAACAAACAATAGTTTCAGTTTTCATCCTCTGGGCAAGAGATAGCTGAAATAGTCAACTCTTGTTGATGCAGAGAATAGAATAGAGTAATTATGTTACTGTAGATAGTTGCTGTGTGCTTGTACATATGGTTTCAGTTTTCTCAAGTCAGGTGGCACACCTGAGAGAGGAGAGCTAGTGGATGCTCAGAGAGGATGGGCCCAGACATGATCAGTTGCTTCTCAGGATGCTAAAAAAAAAAATCTTGCAATGGGAGAACTCTTGTTCTCATAACCACATAGCTCTATAATGTCATTTGAATGTATGCTTACTGTTCTCTAGGCATTGACTTTTCATCACTGACCCCAGAGGAAGCCCTTTGTTCTCTACTCTCCATCTTTCCTCTCCTTCTGGCCCAGGCATAGCCTTGACACAGTTATAGGGCTACATAGGTGTCTAAAATCTGGTTAGGCTTCCCTTTTTGTCCCAGAGCCCACCGTGGCCAGTGTGAAAATTTGCTGGTAGGTAAGTCACAGAGGACTGCATGGGTGACTTTTTCCACATCCCTCCAGGAGGAGGAGATCTGCCCAGAAGCTTCCAAAGTAATTATCCTGTTACAAGACATCAGGTAAAATGAGCAAGCCTAGAAGGGGTGACTGCTGATGCATGTTGGAAAGGTCAACACTGGCCAGCTCACAGCCTCTGGTTAGGAGAGACACAGAGGCATCTGGCCCCAGACAAGAAGACCTAATCTAATTTCTAAGCAGGGAGAACATAGCTCCCTCTGAACAAACACCAGGGCTGATGTGCATAGATTTGCACTGGGAGTGGGAGGTGGTTGGGGGGATATCTAACATTGATTGAGGGCCTGCAAGGCATTTTTTGCACATGATATCATCAGAAAGTTCAGCATATCTACAATCTTTGAAATCAAATAGTATTTCAGTACCCTTACAAACCTCTGTTTAAAATAAATTTGTAGCAAATCTTTTCTAAAATTAGGACACCTCCTTGTGTTTTTGTTGTTGTTGTTGTTGTTTTTTAGGCTGACTTCTCTTTGACAAAAGACATCATTTAATATCTTCCACTGAACACATGCTACCCAGATGGGTAAAGTGAAGTTTGACCTCCTAGTCCCAACAACAGCAACAACAATTCTCTAGTATTTTATTTGGTAATTGTGAATAAAATGAAAAGATCTGAAGGATGAAGAGCCCATTCTCTTCAGAATTTACTTCCCACCAGTGCTTCCATTCTGCTCTCTAACCCTCACTAGTTTAGTGTTAGCAGTGAGAGCATCCTCTGGGAAGAGACGTCTTCACCTCCACCCCACCCCACTTCACCCACGTTCAGCTTTGCTTCCTTGTAGCTCAGCGCAGCTCTGTTCCTCGGCTTCCATGACTGCTCTCCATGGTCTCTTCCTCCAGATATCTTTCTCAGGCTCCTCTCTTTAAATCTCTTTATATACAGTTTCATCCTGACTCTTCCTCTCTTCCCTCCACTCCCTTAGAACATTGAGGACTTCTGTGATTTACTTTCATGCATACCATTTCAATCCTGCTTCTCTGCCCTGATCTTCTGAGCCCCGTTCATCCATTCATGCCACCTGACTTGATTTCTGATCATGCAGGCGTCCCTGGAATCCTGATCCACCCACTGCATCTGGCACCCTAGTCCTAGCATCTGCCTGAACCCCTTCTGAGCTTGTGGCATTCTACTACAAAAAATGCCCAAAAAGGACTCTGTCTAGCCTACAGAAATTCTCTCAACTTTAGCTTTGGATTCAAGCTCCAGTGTGATCTTGCTTCCAAATGTCTGCATGTGTGCTGTTGCTTCAGTCATGTGTGGCTCTTTCTGACACTGTGGACTGTGGTCTGCCAGGCTCCTCTGCCCATGGGATTCTCCAGCCAAGAATATTGCAGTGGGTTTCTGGTGCTTTCCTCCAGGGGATCTTCCTCACCTAGGAATCCAACCCTTTTCTCCAGCAGCCCCTGCATTGCAGGCTAGTTCTTTACCACTGAGTCACCAGGGTGTGTTAGTCACTCAGTCATGTCCAATGTTTTGTGAACCGTAGACTGTAGACCATGAGGTTCCTCTGTCCATGGGATTTTCCAGGCAAGAATACTGGAGTGGGTTGCCATTTCCTTCTCCAGGAGCCACCAGGGAAGCCCCTCCAAATGTCTACACCAGCTTATTGCCATACCTTCCAGCTAGACAATACCCCTAGTCTTTCCCTACATTTGAGAATGTCTTACAGTTTTTCCTCAGTTATTACAATGTTTTCATGTCCAGTTTCGGCATATTCAAATCTCACCAAGTGTTCTTATCTTGTCCCTTGGGTTTAAGGTACCAAAGTCTTCTGGAAAGTACTTATAATCAATCCCAAAGGCTATCTCCAGTGAGTGTTATCCTGAAGTTCAACAGAAGGTGCATATCCACTACTTCACAAGAAAGGCCAGTTATATTAACTGTCATTAAAGAAAAAATACATGAAGGGGAATCCCCAGGCAGTCCAGTGGTTAAGACCCTGCGCGTCCAAAGCAGGGGTCATGAGTCTGACTCAGTTGTGGAACTAAGGTCCTGCATGCCCCATGGTGTGACCGAAGCAAAAAATAAAAATAAAGTATACAAGGACTCACCTATTACTATTTCAAGAAGTTAGAAAAAGTAAAACAAATCTCAAAAAAGCAGAATAAGGAGACAGTAAGGTAAGAGCAGAAATTAAAGTCAAGAAAACAAAAACAACACAACTCTAAATGCTGTAACTTTGTAACTTTAAAAGCTGGATTGCTGAAAAATGTGGATGTTGGTACTTTCTTTAAAGGAGATACAGGAGGAAAAAGCACAACAATACAAAATTATGCCAAAGAGAGACTTGCCTCATATACAGAGGAAGGATAGATATGTGTGAGACTATTATGTACTATTATGATTAGTTTATTTGAAAAGTCAAACAAAATTGATGCTTTTCTATGAAAATATATCTTATCAAAATTATATTAGAAAGAGACAGAAAACCCAAAGAAGCTAATGACATAGAAGAAATTAAGAAAATTCTTCTCAAAAACCCTAGTCCCAGATCATTTCATGTGAATCTTTCAAATACTGAACAAACAGATATTTCTGAAGCTGTTTAAAGTATTCAAGAGCAGAGATAGGTGGAAAATATCTTAATTCATTTTTTAAAATCGGTAAATCATTAATCTTGTAACCTAATAAAAACAAAGCTACAAATTAATTTTACTTCTGACAGAAATGAAAAAGAAAAAAAGTCTAAAAACATATATCTCCACATATAAATTTTATATTTGCTCAGTTGCGTCCAACTCTTTGTGACCCCATGGACTGTAGCCTACCAGGCTCCTCCGTCCATGGGATTTTCCAGGCAAGAATACTGGAGTGGGTTTCCATTTCCTTCTCCAGGAGATCTTCCCAAACCAGGGATTGAACCCAGGTCTCTCTCATTATAGGCAGGCGCTTTACCATCTGAGCCACCAGGGAAGTCCATGTATATATATGTATATCAAATCAAGCCAGAAATACATTAAAAGAGTAAAACACCAAGACCAAGGGAGGTTCATTTAATGAATCAAGAAATTAAGGATGGTAACATATTAGGAAATTTGACAATATAATTTAATTTTAAATAAATAAAAAGACAAAAACCATCTTATTGCCTTTTGGAATGTTGAAAATGCATTTCATAGAATTCCTCCACCCATTTCTTATAAGCCTGTTAATAAAATGAAAATGTAGGGGTGTTCCCTTATCATGAGGACAACATTTCTCAAAACCAAAGCCAGAATATGTTTAATGCTAAAACACTAAAGGCATTTCTAATAAAGTCAGATACAAGCAGGGGTCTGATAGCACCATTATTATTGTATATTGTTCTAGAACTTCCTCCAGTACAATTAGAAAAGGGTGGAATTTAAACATGTAATTAATAAAAAGGAGTTTGCAAAACTCATTATTTACATATCATACAGTTGTACATCTAAAAAGAAGAAAAAGAGAAGCATCTTAAATCTGCTAGAAAAATAAGAGAGTGAGGAAATAGCTTATTTACAAAATTAACACTAAAAATGTATTTTACTAAAAATAACTTCTATTAAAATTTTAGGTCAAGATGGTAGATGAAGAACATGCTAAAGCACTTGCTTCCATGCCTAAAACATGGTAATACTAGACAGCATGTTATTTAAAATACTTGAATATTCAAATAGTTGAGGAATACATGTCTCAAAGGAAAGAAAAAAGGAATTCCCTGGTGATTCAGTGGTTAAGAACTTGACTTCCAGTGCAGAGGACCTGGGTTTTTTTGTTTGTTTGTTTGTTTTTATTTGTTTGTTTCTGGAAAACTTTATATTAAAATTCATTTCTGCCCCAAAAGACGATTGAAACTGCTAAGTTGGCTACCTGGGAGACAATGTATGTAATGAAACACAGATATTACTGCTTTTTATTTTGGACAACTATGCTACAAGTGTTTCTATCATATGTGCTTAACAGTGGCTGGAAGATTAATGAAAAACAATATTTACCTCTGCAACCACAGAAGACTGGTGACTCTTGAGTGCATCTGCTATTTGAAGCTGCTGTTGCTATTTTGTCAGCTACAATCCCCAAAGCTTTTTTTACTCAAGTTCTTAGAACACATATTTTCCTAAGGAATTCAGTGATAGTTCTACGTAAAAACAGTAAGTAGTACAACTAACTATTACTGTTTCCTCTCACAGTCAACCCTAATTTCTTTCTGTGAGACATAATGTTTACATTTTCCACTGGTAAAAAATTCTTCATGCTTCTTAATTTTGAAATTTTTCATAAACTTTAGGGTTAAACTCTGGTTGGTAAATTTTTTAGACTAAGAACACTGGATAAGCTTTTCTTCATTGGTGTCAATTCTGGTGTCAAAGTCTTGAGCATTTACTGAAACTTGCATGTGTTATAGATGGGTTCTCCAGTGTTTAATAAGGTGGGAATTTTGACTGAATTTTTTCCCACATTCATGACATGTAAGGGGCTTCCCTCCTGTGTGAGTTCTTTGATGTGTGTGGAGATGTGAATTTTGACTGAAGCTTTTCCCACACCAGGAGCATTTATACGGTTTTACTCCTTGGTGTGTTGTTGCTGCTGCTAAGTCACTTCAGTTGTGTCCGACTCTGTGTGACCCCATAGACAGCAGCCCACCAGGCTCCCCCGTCCCTGGGATTCTCCAGGCAAGAACACTGGAGTGGGTTGCCATTTCCTTCTCCAATGCATGAACGTGAAAAGTGAAAGTGAAGCCGCTCAGTCGTACCTGACTCTCAGCGACCCCATGGACTGCAGCCTACCAGGCTCCTCTGTCCATAGGACCTCCATCTAAACCTCTTATCACACTGTTGCCATTTATATGGTTTCTCTTCAATGTGAATTCTTTGGTGCTTAATAAGGTCAGAGCTAACTCTGGAGCTTTTTCCACATTCCTGACATTTAAAAGGCTTCTCTGTTGCACATTCTTTCCTATGAAGCTCCATAAATTTCAGCAGCTCTTCTTCCCACCAGTTGAAAAGTTTCTTTCTTTCCTTCACTGGAAAATCTTGGTGCTATTTCCCCAGCCTACGCACAGCACCATGATTTTCTTTGCCCATTGTTTTTTGATGAACATTCACACTGGCTTTTTTTGATACTATGTCTCCTGGTGCTTGTATTTCTAAGTCAGAAAGGCACATAGGTTGATGATTTTCCATGTCATTTTTCAGCTTTATCTCTGAAAGCAGCTCTCCAGGATTGTCTTTGAACACTGGAGATCCTTGAATATATGGCTCTTCCTCTTGCTCTAAACAGAAGATCACTTTAGGTTTGGGGAGCACAAACAATGCTAGAGAGATGACAGTCTCATAGTTTTCGTGCCTTATGCCATTGTAGAGGGCCTTCTGCGTGGGATCCAGTAGTTCCCCTTCTTCCTGGGAAAAGTATATGGCCACTTCCTCAAATTTCAGCAAACTCTGGGACTCAGGCAAGATGAATGCAGGTGCCATCATCCAATCTTTGATGTTTGTTTGCTCAGGAAAGGCTAGGATCTGGTAAGTAGGTACCACCCTCTCACATACAGGCTCAGGTATTTTGTGGGTATTCTGCTCAGCAGCTCTTGTAGACCCTGGTGTATATTCCAAACTTCTTCCTCCCAGGACACGCCCACTGGCTGGGACTCTGCTGGCTTCAGCTGGAAGCCTGGGGCCTCTGCTGCTTCTCCCAAGAGCACTGCCTCCTTTCCGAGCTCCTGGATTGAAGCCTTCAGATCTACTGTCATTCTGATCTAGGAACAGTTCTGCTCCTGTGCTGGATACACCACCAGCTCCAGATCTGACAACCGAGGCCCAGTCTGGCCTGGAACAAAATCAATGAAACAATCTTCTTCCTCTATCCTTCTGGGAAGATGAAGCTGGTCTTCATCTGGTCAGGAAGCTAGGATCCCACATGCCACAGGGCAACTAAGCCTGCTCCCCTCAACTAGAGAAAAGCCCAAGGGCCACAATGCAAGATCCTGAGTGCTGCAACTAAGGCCAAAAGTAAAGAAATAATAATACTTTTTAAAAAGGCAAGAAGAGGGGATCCCTTAGGTGTCAGATATAGAGCAGTAGCTGAGGTTATGTAGCTCTCAAGAGGAGTAGAGATGGGCTGTAGAGGCTGGTGTTTATAAGCCCACAGGTCTGGCATTTAATGAGGACCTGGGGCTGGAGTCAGGACTTAGCTGTCACCCACAAACAGGAATCTGAGTGTCCTTCCACTCACCCAGGTTCTCAGCAAGAAGAGAGAGTTAGTCTTCCCAGACTGGAATCATATCATTGGAACCTTAGGTCTGTTGTACCGCATAACGTGTGGGACTTGCATTCTGAAAGTAGCAAAATTCAAATCAATCCACAAATATAAAAAATGGTCTTATCTAGAGTCAGGGGACTCAAAACAGTACCTGAGCAGAGGCAACCAAATGGAGTTTCCCCAAATAGAGACCCCCCTCCCCTACCTACGAGCCAGGTCACATGAGTAACAATTTCTTGAACAAGAATTATACATGTGAGGAAATGCAATACCATTTAAGTACAATGTACAACCTAGATAGCATATTGAAAAGCAGAAATATTACTTTGCCAACAAAGGTCCATCTAGTCAAGGCTATGGTTTTTCCAGTAGTGATGTATGGATGTGAGAGTTGGACTGTGAAGAAGGCTGAGCTCCGAAGAATTGATGCTTTTGAACTGTGGTGTTGGAGAAGACTCCTGAGAGTCCCTTGGACTGCAAGGAGATCCAACCAGTCCATTCTAAAGGAGATCAGCCCTGGGTGTTCTTTGGAAGGAAGGATGCTAAGGCTGAGACTCCGGTACTTTGGCCACCTCATGCGAAGAGTTGACTCATTGGAAAAGACTCTGATGCTGGGAGGGATTGCGGGCAAGAGGAGAAGGGGACGACCGAGGATGAGATGACTGGATGGCATCACCGACTCGATGGACGTGAGACTGAGTGAACTCCGGGAGTTGGTGATGGACAGGGAGGCCTGGCGTGCTGTGATTCATGGGGTCGCAAAGAGTCAGACACGACTGAGCAACTGAACTGAACTGAATACACTCCTGAAGAAGTAAAGCTACTAGAACAATCTAAAAGAAAAATTAAAAATAAATACACTGGAGATGTGTGAATAAAGAAAGAATGACATCATTAAGCCTAAATAGGAGGTGGTGTTCTACCCGCATGACTCAAGCCAGTTAGGCATTCATGCTTAGTCACTTGCACTGCCAGAATCTTCTCTCTCCAACAATCTGCTGAACGAGGTCCCTGTGGACCCATATGCCTGGTTCCAACTCGTGCAGCCCACTGGTGATTTCCTCTTTGGGAACCTTGGATATAAAGGTGCCACTATCCACTTCAACAGCATTTCCTAAAAATGAATTTCTAATAGAAGGGGTTGTACAGGGGCCTTCATCCACTTCTACCTAGAAGATCCTCATTTTATTAGGCAACTCCACCCCTCCAACCAGAGCACAGCAGGAGATGGAGTTTCAGGAAAGGGCAGAGGCCTTAATGGAAACACAGAAAAAGTTCTACTTCACCCTTCCCTCAAGGTTGCCCAGGGCCTTTTCCATGGTGACTTGCTTTTAGATTTGTCTATTGTTGTTTCAAAATTTCAACTCCACAGTCATCTTTTATATTTTGTTTATAAATCCAGACATGATTCAGCATGCAGAATAATTTGCAAACAGAAGTATTATAATCTCAGTAGGCAACATTGAAAGTTATGTGACAAGATACCACTTTTTTCTTATTAGAATTTTTTAAAAAATTACAGTAGTCTCCCCCTAAATCACAGTTTAACTTTCCTCAGTTTTAAATGCCCATGGTCAACCTCAATCCAAAAATAGTAAATGGAAGATTTTAGAGAGAAACAATTTGTAAATTTTAGATTTCATGCAGTTCTGACTAGTGTGATGAAATCTCAAGTGTCATGTCATTTGAACAATCCCTTTGTTCAGCGTCTCCCATCCATTGCCCACTTAGAACCCATCTAAGGTTATCAGATAGTTGGCTGTAGTATTGCAGTGCTGATGTTTCAGTGACCTTATTTTAAGTAATAATGGCCCTCAGAATAGTGCTGCTGGCCATTTTGACACACTAAAGAGAAGCTATGAATTGCTTCCTTTAAGTGAAAATGTGAAAGCTCTCTACATAATAAGAAAAGAAAAAAGTCCTCTGCTGATGTTCCTGTGATCTACTTAGGAATATTCATTCTTAAGAATGGATGAATGACTATTACTGTAAGAATTAATATTACTGTAATTGTAAAGAAGGAAAGAGAAATTTGTGCTAGTTTTGCTGTTGCATCTCAAATTACAGAAGTTGTAGTTGCAGCACCTGGTAAGTGCTTAGATAAGATGGAAGAGGTAATAAATTTGTACAATAAGATATTTGGAGAGAAGAAAAATACAACTCTATAACTTATATTACAGTATATTATTATAATTGTTCTATTGTATTATTAATATTTTCAACCTCTTACTATGCTTAAATTATAAATTAAACATTATTATAGATATATTTATGCAGAAAAATAAACCAGTGCAGTTGATCCTTGATTAGCATGGGGGCTAGGGGCACTTACACATAGCTGAAAATCCAAGTGTAACTTATCAAGCCCTCTGTGTCTGAGGATCAATGCAATATTTTGCAACCTTGAAAAGGAAGATCCTGTCATATGCTACAATATGGATGAACCTTTAGGATAGTATACTAAGTGAAGCAAGCCAGTTACAAAGATTCAGTATTAATGATTTCATTCATATGAGGAATTCTAGAGTAGTCCATCATAAAAATAAGAAGTACAAAAGTGGACAGGGAGGGGATAATAAGTGTTGAGATTCAGTTTTGTAAAATGAAAAGTTTTAGAGATCTGTTGGGAAACAGTATGAAGGGAATGGCTATGCACTCCAGTATTCTGGCCTGGAGAATTCCATGGACTGTATAGTCCATGGGGTTGCAAAGAATCGGACATGACTGAACGACTTTCACTTCACTTTCACAACTGAATATTTTAAAATGTTTAAGATGGTAAATTTGATGTTTTGTAACTGCAACCACAATTAAAAATAAAATAAAATTTTAGACCCTGGAGGCAATATGCTAAAACACAAAAAGCGTAAGTATGAAAGATATATAGGCAACCATTTGGAATTTCACATTATTCATATTGCTGTCTACTTCAGTAATGTGAACAATTAGATAATCTGCATGCTTTTTCATTTTGTCTTCTGTTAAATAGGGGACAATCACACAGAAGACTTTTGTGATGGTAAAGGAGATTATGTGTGTATGAAAAGCACCCTCAGTTCAGTTCAGTTGCTCAGTCATGTCCAACTCTTTGCAACCCCATGGACTGCAGTATGCTAGGCCTCCCTGTCCATCACCAACTACCGAAGCTTGCTCAAACTCATGTCCATTGAGTCAGTGATGCCATCCAATCATCTCATCCCCTTCTCCCCCCTTCAATCTTTCCCAGCATCAGGGTCTTTTCAAATGAGCCAGTTCTTTGCATCAGGTGGCCAAAGTACTGGAGTTTCAGCTTCAACTTCAGTCCTACCAATGAATACTCAAGACTGGCTGGATCTCCTTGCAGTCCAAGGGACTCTCAAGAGTCTTCTCCAATACCACAGTTTAAAAGTATTAATTCTTTGGTGCTCACCTTTCTTTACAGTCCAACTCTTACATCCAAACATGACTACTGGAAAAACCATAGCCTTGACTAGATGGACCTTATTAGCAAAGTAATGTCTCTGCTTTTGAATATGCTATCTAGGTTTGTCATAACTTTTCTTCCAAGGAGTGAGTGTCTTTTAATTTCATAGCTGCAGCCACCATCTGCAGTGATTTTGGAGCCCCCCAAAATAAAGTCTCTCATTATGTCCACTGTTTCCCCATCTATTTGCCATGAAGTGATGGGACTGGATGCCATGATCTTAACTTTCTGAATGTTGAGCTTTAAGCCAACTTTTTCACTCTCGTCTTTCACTTTAAACAAGAGGCTCTTTAGTTCTTCTTCACTTTTTGCCACAAGGGTGGTGTCATCCTCATATGTGAGGTTATTGATATTTCTCCTGGCAATCTTGATTCCAGCTTGTTCTTCTTCCAGCCCAGAATTTCTCATGATGTACTCTGCATAGAAGTTAAATAAGCAGGGTGACGATATACACCCTTGATGTACTCCTTTCCCTATTTGGAACCAGTCTGTTGTTCCATGTCCAGTTCTAACTGTTGCTTCCTCACCTGCATACAGATTTCTCAAGAGGCAGGTCAAGTGGTCTGGGATTGCCATCTCTTTAAGAATTTTCCAGTTTGTGGTAATCCACACAAACGCTTTCGCATAGTCAATAAAGCAGAAATAGATGTTTTTCTGGAACTCTCTTGCTTTTTCCATGATCCAGCAGATGTTGGCAATTTGATCTCTGGTTCCTCTGTCTTCTCTAAAACAAGGTTGAACATCTGGAAGTTCACAGTTCACATACTGTTGAAGCCTGCGATGTGTGCAATTGTGAAGTTGTTTGAACATTTTCTGGCATTGCCTTTCTTTGGGCTTGGAATGAAAAATGACCTTTTCCCATCCTATGGCCCCTGCTGAGTTTTCCAAATTTGCTGGCATGTTGAGTGCAGCACTTTCATAGCATCACCTTTTGGGATTTAAATAGCTCAACTGGAATTCCATCACCTCCACTAGCGTTTTTTCGTAGTGATGCTTCCTAAGGCCCACTTGACTTCACATTCTAGGATGCTTGGTTCTAGGTGAGTGGTCACACCATCATGATTATCTGGGTTGTGAAGATCTTTTTTGTATAGTTCCTCTGTGTACTCTTGCCATCTCTTCTTATTATTTTCTGCTTCACTTAAGTCCATACTATTTATGTCCTTTATTGAACCCATCTTTGCATGAAATGTTCTCTTGGTATCTAATTTTCTTCAAGAGATCTCTAGTCTTTCCCAGTTCTCAGTCGCCTTTAAAAATGTTTTATTCTTTGTGCTTGTTCTTTTAAGTGTGTTATTTGTGTGAAAACTGTTTTAAACTTAATTACAGTACAGTATTAGATAGCCGATTACATTTGTTGGGTACATAGGCTAATTGTTGAACTTATGAACATGCTCTTGGAATGGAACTTGTTCATACAGAGGGAACTTACTATACTACAAAAAGACTGCGATGGGACTTCCCTGATGGTGCAGTGAATAAGAATCCGCCTGCCAATGTAGTGAACATGGGTTTGATCCCTGGTCTGGGAAGATTCTCCATGCCACGGAGCAGCTAAGCCCATGTGCCACGACTACTGATCCTGTGCTGTAGAGCCCACGAGCTGTAACTATCAAGTTTGTGTGCTGAAACTACTGAAGCCTGGACACCTAGAGCCTGTACTCTGCAACAAAAGAAGCCACTGCAATGAGAAACTTGTGCACTACAGCAAAGACCCAATGCAGCTAAAAATAAATAAATTAAAAAAAAATTATGCAAGACTCATATGAGCAGTTAACACAACATTAATGTTAGGGCCAAGGAAAGAAGTATACTTACAGTCAAGAAGCTCAAAATGTTTTATTACATATAAACTAAAGCAAGAAAAATTAACATGGCATAAAATTTAAAAATAAATATTTCTATGTTTTGCATTTAAATACTAAAAGACAGTTATTTAAATTCTAAAAACACTCATCAGACAAAACCCAAAGAAAATTTGAAAATATTGGTATATCAATAATAATAACTACTTCTGGTAAAAGTGGAGAATTGAGGGAAACTTACAGACTTAAAATATTAGAAAAGTAGAATAGGTGAAAATTCAGATAAATTTTCTGAATAGAAAGAAAGATAAGCAAGATAAGCAAAATGGACCCAGAAAGTTGACAGCATTGGAACTCTGGGTGGCATGGACTTATCTAGAAGAAAAGATACAAATAAATAACACAATGAACAAAAAGGGGATATAATCACAGATAAACAAAACAGGAATATTGCCAAATTTTCACAATTAAATTTGAAAATTGAGGCACAATTTTATCTTAGATAAAAGACTCTTCCAGAGATGGCAAAAAGGGAACTATTTCAATATGCTCCAGGACACTAGATAACTTCAACAAGAAAGTAGAGTACAATGAGAAAAAAGATACTCCTCAAACTCCTAAATATAGAGAGATACAACATTCTTAAAGAAAACAGCAGCAAATCATTTTCAATAGTTATTTAAAGGGATACACCAAGATCAACTTGGTTTATTTAAGAGTACAAGGACAGTCACTGTGAAAAAGAAGGGTGGGTCCTCAAACTATTAACTATAGAATTACCCTATGGTTCAACAATTCCACTGGGTATAAAGACAGAAGAACTGAAAACAGTGACAAATGGTATTTATTTATACAATCATGCTCACAGCAGCATTATTCACAATAGCCAAAAGATGGGAACAACTAAGTGTCCTTCAAAGGATGAATGGATAAACAAAGCATGATATGTATTTATACAACGGATTATTCAGCTTTGTGCTCAGTTTCTCAGCTGTGTCTGACTCTTTGTGGCCCCATGGATTGTAGCCTGTCAGGCTCCTCTGTCCATGAAAATTTCCAGGCAAGTATACTGGAGTGGGGTGCAATTTCCTACTCCAGGATTGAGGCTTAAAAAGGAAGGAAAATATGATACATGGTACCATATGGATGAACCTTGAAAATATCAAGCTAAGTGAAATAAGCCATTCACAAAAAGACCAGTATTTTGTGAGTCCACTTACATGAGGTAGTTAAAATAGTCAAGTTCAGAGAGAAACAAAGTAGAACGGTATTGCCAAGGGCTGGGGGTGGGGGAGGGAAGGGGAATAGAGAAATAGTGTTTAATGAGTAGAGTTTCAGTTTGGAAAGATGGAAAAAATTTGTTGTACTTGTATCAAGGGGACTATGAAGGAGTAATGAGAAAAATCCACCAGGTAGGACCTTCAACAGAATTCCAATACTTTAATAACTTTGGCGAATAAAGTGCTCTTCTAGGTTAGCAGATGGAAATAATTATGTGCCCCTTATTTAGATCCTGGCTTGAATAAATCAACTGAAGAAGAGCAGGAAATTTTCAATGTAGACTGAGTATTCAATATTCAAGTCAATTGAGTCACCCAGTCGTGTCCAACTCTTTGTGACCCCATGGACTGCAGCACACCAAGCTTCCCTGTCCTTCACCATCTCCCCGAGCTTGCTCAAACTCATGTCCATCGAGTTAGTGATGCCATCCAACCATCTCATCCTCTGTCATCCCCTTCTCTTCCTGCCTTCAATCTTTCCCAGCATCTGGGTCTTTTCCAATGAGTCATTTCACCAATGAGCCATCCAATATTAGGGAATATAAAATTTATAGCTGAGACAATCATATTGTGATTATTTAAGAAAACATTCATATTTTACGAGATAGATACTGAAGTTTTTAAGGGTGAAATGGCATGGTGTCTGTGATTTGCTTTAAAAATTTTAACAAAAGGAAAAGAATAAAAGATTAGGCAAATGAGGAATACAGTTCTTCTTGAATCTGGGTGATGGATATAAGTTTATATTTCTGTATGCTTGAAAATGCTCTTAACTTTAAAAACACTGAAAAGTCTTTAAGAAAAAAACTCTGAGCTTTCCCAGTTAAAACACAATTTGCTACTGAACCAAACTTCAGTTTGCTTACCCAGATGAGCAAAATCAATCTACTGACACAAGGTTGTGGTGAAAGAAAATATGGCATTTATTTGCAGTGTGCCAAGCAAGGAGAATGGGCAGCAAATGTTTAAAGGACTTGAACTCCCCAATGGCTTTCAGGCAGGAGATTTTTTATATTAAAATTAAGGGTAATGATCTTAAGTATGTGATTGTCTCATGGATTCTTCAGATTGCTTGGGTGTTAAGCAACAAAGTGATATCTGGCATCCTGATCCTCATTCTTCTGGTTCCAACTTGTTTCTGTCACCTTGGCTGTGGTCAGCAGGTTTCACCACGTGGTCCTGGTTTCTGTAAAACAACTCAAAGATATTGCATCAGATTATTATTTATATCCCTTGAAGAGGTACTAGGGATCCTGTGACTGTTTTATATCTAAACTTCTCTTGTTTGATTGCTTTCCCCTGTTTCAGCTTTTCCTCACTTCTGTAACAATTAACTGCTTGAGTCTGCTCTTTGGAACTCTGCAAAGACCTAAAAATCCCAACCTTTTCCTACACAAGAAGTGGGGACAAGAAAAGATTGTACCCAGGAAGGCCCTGTAAGGTCCTGTTCATTTTCAGGTCCCTCTGCTCTTTGATACTCCTCATCCTGAGGGGAACGGGGCGAAGACCACTCTGGCTACTTCCTGCTGAACAGGGGCGATGTTAGTTCTTCAGGTTTAGAAGAACAAAGTCTTGGATCTTCTCAAAGAATTCTTGAGTCCCAGGCTTAACATTAGTATTTTGAATTATGAAAACATGATTTCTCTCTTTTATCACTTTGTCATAGCATCTGGACAGATAGTTGAAAATTATTAAACACATTACAAAGAGTATGATGATCAAATGGAGCCTTGTAATGGTACTCAAAAGAGTCTCCCTATTTCAGATGGCAACCAAGAAAATAAGTCTTGATGTGCATCCTCTTTATGTACATCCTGTAGCCAGGTAGCCTTTTGAAGTATTCTGTTTACTTGGGTTTTAACTTCTCCAGAGGTATTGATGTATATGCAGCATGTATTATTAGCCATTACACACACTTCTCCTTGTTTTGCCAATAAGAAATCTTGGGCTATTCTATTGCCCAGGACCACTCGAGTCAATGAGTTCAAGGATGTGTGTTGGGCTGCAATACTTTTAGCTGTGTCCTCAGCAATTTGTCCAATTGTGGCAGATAGGTTGTGAATCATATCTCTATTGACATAAACTCTGGCAGTTGGTGTGAGGTTGCCAAAAATACTTTGTCCTATATTGTCCTCATACTCTGCCAATATCATTCTTTTAATATGAGTGTTTGATTTAGGGAGGGAAGAGATGCTCTCCAGACTATACAAGGCCAAAGGCATCCTTATATATCCCAGTAGGCATGACCCTTCCATTTCCCAGCTGTCTAAGCAGCAATGTGCCCACCCTTCTCCTTTTGGGTCTCTCCCTGTGCCACAGACAAAGTAATATCCTGGAGGGGCGCAAGTTATACCTCCCATGGTATCGAAATTGATACCTTCATTTTGGGGTAGCACAGACATCACTTTCTCTAGCCAGGGATCACGACCACTGCAAGCCTCCCAAAGTTCTCTTACATTACGACCAACTTTTCTGACTCTCTGGCACAAAATAGTGTCATCTTGACCTCTTTCATATATGCAATTTTTACATATCAGAGGATTTTTTTTATCACATTTTTTTACAATAAAGTCAAGAGACCATGGTGGACCAGTGGTAACTTTTCCTCCAGTGAAAATTTCCTCAGACAGGGTGAGGCAAGGGATTCAGATTTCCTCAGGTAATACGGCTATTCTAACTTTGAATGTGGTGGCTGGAGGAGGAAGAGTACAGTAGGTGATGGGTTCTGGCACAGTACTAAAATCAATTACAGGGACCATAAATGGGACATAGTTTTCACTGATGGTTTCAAGGTTCAAATGACATATCCAACAATTTCTTAAGCTCTCACTTGTGGCTATAGTCTGAGATAAGCTAATTAGAGTATTTTCCCTCCAGGAAGCAGCAGACACCAGTGGGATGAGAAAGTAAAGAAAACCAAGAGCCATCATTACAGATGGGCCAAGATCTTATATGGGAAAATAGCAATGGCCCTAAATTTGGGGGCTAACCCCATTATCACAAACCTATTTTAAATTAAAATAGACCAAGGTTTAATTATCTCCTGTTATCAATATCACATCAAATTATAGGCTTATTTAACTACAATATAACCACAGATAAAATGATTAGATGAATCCAGAAGCAAGCAAAAAATTATAAGCAAATAATAAAACAGAAAAAATGCTCCAGCCAATTAAAAATGTTATGATAAATGGCCACAAGCCATTCACTACTTATATAAGATACTTTCTTTGATTTTAACTGAAGCCCCAGTGCGGAATTGTAGGAAGGAGGACTGGCTTCATCCAGCTTTGTGGTTGAATTTTCTGTAACTGCTGAGGATTGTGGATTTGTCGTTGGGTCAGAAGCCAGTTTCACCCTTGTGTAACGGATCCATGACTTGACTTCTGTCAACTGAACAAAAGAGCTAGTTAAGAGCAGAGCATGGTGAGGCCCCACCCGCTGAGACTGGAGTTGGTTCTTTCAGTGTATATTCTTCCTCATGATTAGGTGCACCCAGTCTCCAGTTCTAAAACACTGGAAGGGGACATCTGTGGGAAATATCACTTTATCAGTCCCAAATTTGGAAATAGTATTTAAAACTTACCCCAGTGTTTGCACATATCTTACAGTGTCTATTTTTTGTATATTTCAATCACATGTCTGGCCAGTTAACTGCTCAGAATAGAGGAAGGGTCTCCCATACAATGTTTCATAAGGACTCAGTTGGAGTCTCCTTCTAGGACCCACTCTAATTCTAAGCAATGCAACTGACAACTTATCACAGGTTAAGTCAGTTTCTTCACAGACTTTAGCTATAGTTCTATTTCTTTTTATTAAAAATTTTATTTATTTTAATTGGAGGATCATTACTTTACAATATTGTGATGGGTTTTGCCATATATCAACTTGAATCAGTGAAGGGTAGACATGTGTCCCCCTATCGTGAAACCCCCTCCCTCTTCCTTCCCCATCCTATCCCTTTGGGCTGTACTAGAGCACTAGCTTTGTGTGCCCTGATTTATGCATTGAACTTGCTTTGGTCATCTATTTTACATATGGCAATATATCCAATCCCAAAGAAAGGCAATGCCAAAGAATGCTCAAACTACCACACAATTGCACTCATCTCACACGCTAGTAAAATAAGGCTCAAAATTCTCCAAGCCAGGTTTCAGCAATACGTGAACCGTGAACTTCCAGATGTTCAAGCTGGTTTTAGAAAAGGCAGAGGAACCAGAGATCAAATTGCCAACATCCGCTGGATCATGGAAAAAGCAAGAGAGTTCCAGAAAAACATCTATTTCTGCTTTATTGACTATGCCAAAGCCTTTGACTGTGTGGATCACAATAAACTGTGGAAAATTCTGGAAGAGATGGGAATACCAGACCACCTAACCTGCCTCTTGAAAAACCTATATGCAAGTGAGGAAACAACAGTAGAACTGGACATGGAACAACAGACTGGTTCCAAATAGGAAAAGGAGTATGTCAAGGCTGTATATTGTCACCCTGCTTATTTAACTTCTATGCAGAGTACATCATGAGAAACACTGGGCTGGAAGAAGCAAAAGCTGGAATCAAGATTGCCGGGAGAAATATCAATAAGCTCAGATATGCAGATGACACCACCCTTATGGCAGAAAGTGAAGAGGAACTAAAAAGCCTCTTGATGAACGTGAAAGAGGAGAGTGAAAAAGTTGGCTTAAAGCTCAACATTCAGAAAATGAAGATCATGGCATCTGGTCCCATCACTCTATGGGAAATAGATGGGGAAACAGTGGAAACAGCGTCAGACTTTATTTTTGGGGCTCCAAAATCACTGCAGATGGTGACTGCAGCCGTGAAATTAAAAGAGGCTTACTCCTTGGAGGAAAGTTATGACCAACTTAGATATCACATTAAAAAGCAGAGACATTACTTTGCCAACAAAGGTCCGTGTGGTCAAGGCTATGATTTTTCCAGTAGTCATGTATGGATGTGAGAGTTGGACTGTGAAGAAAGCTGAGAGCCAAAAAATCGATGCTTTTGAAGTGTGGTGTTGGAGAAGACTCTTGAGAGTCCCTTGGACTGCAAGGAGATCCAACCAGTCCATTCTGAAGGAGATCAGTCCTGGGTGTTCATTGGAAGGACTGATGCTGAAGCTGAAACTCCAATACTTTGGCCACTTCATGAGAAGAGTTGACTCATTGGAAAAGACTCTGATGCTGGAAGGGATTGGGGGCAGGAAGAGAAGGGGACGACAGAGGATGAGATGGCTAGATGCCATCACCGACTCGAAGGACATGAGTTTGAGTGAACTCCGGGAGTTGGTGATGGACAGGGAGGCCTGGCATGCTGCAATTCATGGGGTCACAAGGAGTCAGACACTACTGAACTGAACTGAACTGAAATGAAATGAAATGAATATGCATATTTCAATGCTATTCTCTCAAATCACCCCACCCTTGCTTTCTCCCACAGTGTCCAAAATCTGTCCTTTACATTTGTATCTCTTTTGCTGCCCTGTATGTAGATCATAATTACTATCTCTTTAAATTCCATAGTTATGCATTAATATACAGTATTCATGTCTCTTTTTCTGACTTACTTCACTCTTTATAATAGGGTCCAGTTTTATCTACCTCATTAGAACTGACTCAAATGCTTTCCTTTTATAGCTGAGTAATATTCCATTGTGTATATGTACCACAATTTCCTTATTCATTCATCTGCCGATGGACAGATAGGTTGTTTCCATGTCCTAGCTATTGTAAATAGTACTGCAGTGAAAGTTGGAGTACATGTGTCTCTTTCAATTCTTGTTTCCTCTGGGTGTATGCCCAGCAATGGGATTGCTGAGTTATATGACATTTCTATTCCTAATTTCTTAAGAAAATTCCACACTGTTCTCCATAGTGGCTGTACTAGTTTGCATTCCCACCAACAGTGTAAGAGGGTTCCATTTTCTCCACACTCTTCTGCAGCATTTATTGTTTGTAGAATTTTTGATGATGGCAATTCTGAATCGCATGAGATGATACTTCATTTGTGTCATCTTTGATATCTTTCATCAGTGTTTTACAGTTTTCTTTATATAGGTCTTTTGGTTCTTTAGCTAAATTGATTCATAAGTATTTTATTCTTTTCTTTGCAAAGGTGAATGGGATTGTTTCCTTAATTTCTCTATCTGATTTTTCATTGTTAGTGTATAGGAATGCAAGGGATTTCTGTGTATTAAATGTTATATCCTACAACTTTACTATATTCGTTGATTAGCTCTAGTCATTTTCTGGTGGCATCTTTAGGGTTTTCTATGTAAATGATCTTATTATCTTTAAACAGTGAGAGTTTTACTTCTTTTCTAATCTGAATTCATCTTATTACTTTTTCTTCTCTCTGATTGCTGTGTTTAGGACTTCCAAAACTATGTTGAATAGTAGTGGTGAGAGTGGGCATCCTTTTCTTGTTCCTGATTTTAAAAGAAGAACGCATGTACACCCGTGGTGGATTCATGTCAATGTATGGCAAAACCAATACAGTATTGTAAAGTAAAATAAAGTAAAAATAAAAATTAAAAAAATAAAAAAAAAGAAATGCTTTCAATTTTTTGCCATTGAGGATAATGTTTGCTGTGGTTTGTTGTATATGACTTTTATTATGTTGAGGTGTGTTCCTTCTATGCCTGCTTTCTAGAGCATTTTTATCATAAATGGCTGCTAAATTTTGTCAAAGGCTCTCTCTGTATCCACTGAGGTAATCAAATGGTTTTTATCTTTCAATTTGTTAATAAGATGTATCACAATGACTGATTTGTGCATATTGAAGAATCCTTGCATCCCTGAAATAAAGCTCACTTGGTCATGATGTATGATCTTTTTAATATATAGTTAGATTCTGTTTGCTAGAATTTTGTTGAGGAGTTCTGCCCCTGTGTTCATCAGTGATACTGGCCTGTAGCTTTCTTTTTTGTGGCATCTTTGTTTGGTTTTGGTATTAGGGTGATGGTGGCCTCATAGAATGAGTTTGAGAGTTTCCTTCCCATGCAATTTTCTGGAAGAGTTTGATAGTAGATAGAAGACAGGATAGGTGTTACCTCTTCTCTAAATTTTGGTAGAATTCATCTGTGAGGCCACCTGTTCCTGGGCTTTTGTTTGTTGGAATATTTTTTATTAAAGTTTTGATTTCTGTGCTTGTGATTGGTCTGTTCAGATTTTATATTTCTTCCTGGTTCAGTTTTAGAAAGTTATTATACAGTGGAAGTGAGAAATAGATTTAAGGGCCTAGATTTGATAGATAGAGTGCCTGATGAACTATGGAATGAGGTTCGTGACATTGTACAGGACACAGGGATCAAGACCATCCCCATGGAAAATAAATGCAAAAAAGCACAATGGCTATCTGGGGAAGCCTTACAAATAGCTGTGAAAAGAAGAGAAGCAAAAAGCTAAGGAGAAAAGGAAAGATATAAGCATCTGAATGCAGAGTTCCAAAGAATAGCAAGAAGAGATAAGAAAGCCTTCTTCAGCAATCAATGCAAAGAAATAGAGGAAAACAACAGAATGGGAAAGACTAGAGATCTCTTTAAGAAAATTAGAGATAACAAGGGAACATTTCATGCAAAGACGGGCTCAATAAAGGACAGAAATGGTATGGACCTAACAGAAACAGAAGATATTAAGAAGAGATGGCAAGAAAACACAGAAGAATTGTACAAAAAGGATCTTCATGACCCAGATAATCACGATGGTGTGATCACTCATCTAGAGCCAGACATCCTGGAATGTGAAGTCAAGTGGGCCTTACAAAGCATCACTACGAACAAAGCTAGTAGAGGTGATGGAATTTCAGTTGAGCTATTTCAAATCCTGGAAGATGATGCTGTGAAAGTGCTGCACTCAATATGCCAGCAAATCTGGAAAACTCAGCAGTGGCCACAGGACCGCAGAAGGTCAGTTTTCATTCCAATCCCAAAGAAAGGCAATGCCAAAGAATGCTCAAACTACCGCACAATTACACTCATCTCACACACTAGTAACGTAATGCTCAAAATTCTCCAAGCCAGGCTTCAGCAATACATGAACCGTGAACTTCCTGATGTTCAAGCTGGTTTTGGAAAAGGCAGAAGAACCAGAGATCAAATTGCCAACATCTGCTGGATCATGGAAAAGGCAAGAGAGTTCCAGTAAAACATCTATTTCTGCTTTATTGACTATGCCAAAACCTTTGACTGTGTGGATCACAATAAACTGTGGAAAACTCTGAAAGACACGGGAATACCAGACCACCTAACCTGCCTCTTGAGAAATCTCTATGCAGGCCAGGAAGCAACAGTTAGAATTGGACATGGAACAACAGACTGGTTCCAAATAGGAAAAGGAGTACGTCAAGGCTGTATATTTTCACCCTGCTTATTTAACTTATACGCAGAATACATCATGAGAAACACTGGGCTGGAAGAAACACAAGCTGGAATCAAGATTTCCAGGAGAAATATCAATAAGCTCAGATATGCAAATGACACCATCCTTTTGGCAGAAAGTGAAGAGGACCTAAAAAGCCTCTTGATGAAAGTAAAAGAGGAGAGTGAAAAAGTTGGCTTAAAGTTCAACATTCAGAAAATGAAGATCATGGCATCCGGTCCCATCATTCCATGGGAAATAGATGGAGAAACAGTGGAAACAGTGTCAGACTTTATTTTGGGAGGCTCCAAAATCACTGCAAATGGTGATTGCAGCCATGAAATTAAAAGATGCTTACTCCTTGGAAGAAAAGTTATGACCACCCTAGATAGCATATTCAAAAGCAGAGACATTACTTTGCTGACTAAGGTCCGTCTAGTCAAGGCTATGGTTTTTCCAGTAGTCATGTATGGATGTGAGAACTGGACTGAGAAGAAGGCTGAGCGCCGAAGAATTGATGCTTTTGAAATGTGTTGGAGAAGACTCTTGAGAGTCCCTTGGACTGCAAGGAGATCCAACCAGTCCATTCTGAAGGAGATCAGCCCTGGGATTTCTTTGGAGGGAATGATGCTAAAGCTGAAACTCCAGTACTTTGGCCACCTCATGCGAAGAGTTGACTTATTGGAAAAGACTTAGATGCTGGGAAGGATTGGGGGCAGGAGGAGAAGGGGACGACTGAGGATGAGATGGCTGGATGGCATCACTGACTCAATGGATGCGACTCTGTGTGAACTCCAGGAGTTAGTGATCGACAAGGAGGCCTGGCGTGCTGCGATTAACGGGGTCGCAAAGAGTCAGACACGACTGAGCAACTGAACTGAACTGAACTGAACCTTTCTAAGAATTTGTCCATTTCTTTTAAGAAGTTGTGCATTTTATTGGCATATAGTTGCCCATGTTGCTAGGTTGCTTCAGTCGTGTCCAACTCTGTGTGACCCCATAGACGGCAGCCCACCAGGCTCCCCTCTCCTTGGCATTTTCCAGACAAGAATATTGGAGTGGGTTTTCACTTCCTTCTCCAATGCATGAAAGTTAAAAGCGAAAGTGAAATCACTCAGTCGCATCCGACTGTTAGTGACCCCATGGACTGCAGCCTACCAGGCTCCTCTGTCCATGGGATTTTCCAGGCAAGAGTACTGGAGTGGGGTGCCATTGCCTTCTCCTAGTTGCCCATAATAGTTTCTTATGATCTTTTGTATTTCTGTGCTGTCTGTTGTGACTTCATTTTCATTTCTAATTTTATTGATTTGATTCTTCTCCCCTTTTTCTTGATGAGTCTGGCTAATGGTTTGTCTTTTATGTATATCTTCTCAAAGAACCGGCTTTTAACATTGTTTTTATTTTCTATACTCTCCATTTCTTTTTCATTCATTTCGGCTCTGATTTTATGATTTCTTTCCTTCTACTAACTCTGTTTTTTTTTGTTGTTGTTGTTCTTTTTCTAGTTGCTTTAGGCGTAAGGGCTTCCCTGGTGGCTCAGAGGTTAAAGTATCCGCCTCCAATGCAGGAGACCTGGGTTTGATCCCTAGGTCAGGAAGATCCCCTGGAGAAGGAAATGGTAACCCAATCCAGTATTCTTGCCTGGAGAATCCCATGGACAGAGAAGCCTGGTAGGCTACAGTCCGCAGGGTTGCAAAGAGTCGGACACGACTGAGCGACTTCACTTTCACTTTCACTTTAGGTGTAAAGTTAGGTTTTAAATTTGATGTTTCTCTTACTTCTTTCCTTGGAAGGAAAGTTCTGACCAACCTATATAGCACACTGAAAAGCAGAGATATTACTTTGCTGACTAAGGTCCATCTAGTCAAGGCTATGGTTTTTGCTGTGGTCATGTATGGATGTGAGAGTTGGACTGTGAAGAAGGCTGAGCGCCGAAGAATTGATGATTTTGAAGTGTGGTGTTGGAGAATACTCTTGAGAGTCCCTTGGACTGCAAGGAGATCCAACCAGTACATTCTAAAGAGATCAGCCCTGGGATTTCTTTGAAGGAAATGATTGCTAAAGATGAAGCTCCAATACTTTGGCCACCTCATGCGAAGAGTTGACTCATTGGAAAAGACTCTGATGGTGGGAGGGATTGGGGGCAGGAGGAGAAGGGGACGTCAGAGGATGAGATGGCTGGATGGCATCACTGACTCGATGGACGTGAGTTTGAGTGAACTCCGGGAGTTGGTGATGGACAGGGAGGCTTGGTATGCTGTGATTCATGGGGTCGCAAAGAGTTGGAAACAGCTGAGTGACTGAACTGAACTGATCTTACCTTCACAGAGATGGAAAAGTCAAATGAGAGCTAAGATTTAACTTTTGGGGCCAAGGTACATGATGACAAGCTTCCACTCCTAGAGTCTCCTGCAAGGTTATCACTGTATATCTGCTCTTTCAGTTTCCATGGTCCATGAAACTATTTCTATCTGTGAAGACCTCGATATCTGTATCTCCCAAGGAAACGTTACTCCCAAGACCCAAGAAGCTACTCAATGATCTGAAAGCAATAATACATGGGCCTGAGAGCATGGGCCACCCAAAGGGGTGGGGAGTTCTTGAGGTCACATTCAGTCAGTTCAGTTCAGTTCAGTTGCTCAGTCATGTTCGACTCTTTACGACCTCATGAATCACAGCACGCCAGGCCTCCCTGTCCATCACCTCCCTATCATCACGCCAGCAGTTCACTCAAACTCATGTCCATTGAGTCGGTGATGCCATCCAACCATCTCATCCTCTGACGTCCCCTTCTCCTCCTGCCCCCAATCCCTCCTAGTATCAGAGTCTTTTCCAATGAGTCAACTCTTTGCATGAGGCTGCCAAAGTATTGGAGGTTCAACTTCAGCATCAGTCCTTCCAATGAACACCCAGGACTGATCTCCTTTAGGATGGACTGGTTGGATCTCTTTGCAGTCCAAAGGGCTTCAAAGAATCTTCTCCAACACCACACTTCAAAAGCATCAATTCTTCGGTGCTCAGCTTTCTTCCCAGTCCAACTCTCACATCCATACATGACCAAGGAAAAACCATAGACTTGACTAGACTGATCATTGTTGGCAAAATAATGTCTCTGCTTTTTAATATGCTATTCAGTTCAGTTCAGTTCAGTCACTCAGTCATGTCCGACTCTTTGCGACCCCATGAATTGCAGCACACCAGGCCTCCCTATCCATCACCAACTTCCAGAGTGCACTCAGACTCGTGTCCATCGAGTCAGTGATGCCATCCAGCCATCTCATCCTCTGACGTCCCCTTCTCCTCCTGCCTCCAATCCCTCCAAACATCAGAGTTTTTTCCAATGAGTCAACTCTTCACATGAGGTGGCCAAAGTACTGGAGTTTCAGCTTTAGCATCATTCCTTCCAAAGAAATCCCCGGGTTGATCTCCTTCAGAATGGACTGCTTGGATCTCCTTGCAGTCCAAGGGACTCTCAAGAGTCTTCTCCAACACAACAGTTCAAAAGCATCAATACTTCAGTGCTCAGCCTTCTTCACAGTCCAGCTCTCACATCCACACATGACTACTGGAAAAACCATAGCCTTGACTAGACAGATCTTAGCCAGCAAAGTAATGTCTGCTTTTGAATATGCTATCTAGGGTGGTCATAACTTTTCTTCCAAGGAGTAAGCGTCTTTTAATTTCATGGCTGCAGTCATCATCTGCAGTGATTTTGGAGTCCCCAAAAATAAAGTCTGACACTGTTTCCACTGTTTCCCCATCTATTTCCCATGGAGTGATGGGACCAGATGCCATGATCTTCATTTTCTGAATGTTGAGCTTTAAGCCAACTTTTTCACTCTCCTCTTTCACTTTCATCAAGAGGCTTTTTAGGTCCTCTTCACTTTCTGCCATAAGGGTGGTGTCATCTGCGTATCTGAGCTTATTGATATTTCTCCCAGCAATCTTGATTCCAGCTTGTGCTTCTTCCAGTCCAGCGTTTCTCATGATGTACTCTGCATATAGCTTAAATAAGCAGGGTGAAAATATACAGCCTTGACGTACTCCTTTTCCTATTTGGAACCAGTCTGTTGTTCCATGTCCGGTTCTAACTGTTGCTTCCTGGCCTGCATAGAGATTTCTCAAGAGGCAGGTCAGGTGGTCTGGTATTCCCATCTCTTCCAGAATTTTCCACAGTTCATTGTGACCCACACAGTCAAAGGTTTTGGCATAGTCAATAAAGCAGAAATAGATGTTTTTCTGGAACTCTCTTGCTTTTTCCATGATCCAGCGGATGTTGGCAATTTGATCTCTGGTTCTTCTGCCTTTTCTAAAACCAGCTTGAACATCAGGGAGTTCACAGTTCATGTATTGCTGAAGCCTGGCTTGGAGAATTTTGAGCATTACTTTACTAGCATGTGAGATGAGTGCAACTGTGCGGTAGTTTGAGCATTCTTTGGCATTGCCTTTCTTAGGGACTGGAATAAAAACTGACCTTTTCCAGTCCTGTGGCCACTGCTGAGTTTTTCAAATTTGCTGGCATATTGAGTGCAGCACTTTCACAGCATCATCTTTCAGGATTTGAAATAGCTCAGCTGGAATTCCATCACCTCCACTAGCTTTGTTAATAGTGATGTTTTCTTTCTTTTTTTAATTTTTATTTTTACTTTATTTTACTTTAAAATACTGTATTGGTTTTGCCATACATTGACATGAATCCACCACGGGTGTACATACATTCCCAAACATGAACCCCTCTCCCGCCTCCCTCCCCATAACATCTCTCTGGGTCATCCCCATGCACCAGCCCCAAGCATCCTGTATCCTGCATCGGACATAGACTGGCGATTTGTTTCTTACATGATAATATACATGTTTCAATGCCATTCTCCCAAATCATCCCACCCTCTCCCTCTCCCTCTGAGTCCAAAAGTTTGCTCTACACATCTGTGTGTCTTTTGCATACAGGGTCATCATTTCCATCTTTCTAAATTCCATATATATATGTTAGTATACTGTATTGGTGATTTTCTTTCTGGCTTACTTCACTCTGTATAACTGGCTCCAGTTTCATCCATCTCATTACAACTGATTCAAATGTATTCTTTTTAATGGCTGAGTAATACTCCATTGTGTATATGTACCACAGCTCTCTTATCCATTCATCTGCTGATGGACATCTAGGTTGTTTCCATGTCCTGGCTGTTATAAACAGTGCTGCGATGAACATTGGGGTACATGTGTCTCTTTCAATTCTGGTTTCCTCTGTGTGTATGCCCAGCAGTGGGATTGCTGGGTCATAAGGCAGTTTTATTTGCAATTTTTTAAGGAATCTCCCCACTGTTCCCCATAGTGGCTGTACTAGTTTGCATTCCCATCAACAGTGTAAGAGGGTTCCCTTTTCTACACACCCTCTCCAGCATTTATTGCTTGTAGACTTTTGGATCGCAGACATTCTGACTGGTGTGAAGTGGTACCTCATTGTGGTTTTGATTTGCATTTCTCTGACAATGAGTGATGTTGAGCATCTTTTCATGTGTTTGTTAGCCAGCCCTATCGTAGTGATGCTTTCTAAGGCCCACTTGATTTCACATTCCAGGATGTCTGGGTCTAGATGAGTGATCACACCATCATGATTATCCGGGTCATGAAGATCCTTTTTTGTACAGTTCTTCTGTGTATTCTTGCCGCCTCTTCTTAATATATTCTGCTTCTGTTAGGTCCATACCATTTCTGTCCTTTATTGAGCCCATCTTTGCATGAAATGTTCCCTTGGTATCTCTAATTTTCTTAAAGAGATCTCTAGTCTTTCCCATTCTGTTGTTTTCCTCTATTTCTTTGCATTGATTGCTGAAGAAGGCTTTCTTATCTCTTCTTGCTATTCATTGGAACTCTGCATTCAGATGCTTATATCTTTCCTTTTCTCCTTGGCTTTTCACTTCTCTTCTTTCACAGCTATTTGTAAGGCTTCCCCAGACAGCCATTGTGCTTTTTTGCATTTATTTTCCATGGGGATGGTCTTGATCCCTGTGTCCTGTACGATGTCACGAACCTCATTCCATAGTTCATCAGGCACTCTATCTATCAGATCTAAGCCCTTAAATCTATTTCTCATTTCCACTGTATAATCATAAGGGATTTGATTTAGGTCATACCTGAATGGTCTAGTGGTTTTCCCTGCTTTCTTCAGTTTGGTAATAAGGACTTCATGATCTGAGCCACAGTCAGCTCCTGGTCTTTTTTTTTTTTTTTTTGACTGTGTAGAGCTTCTTCATGTTTGGCTACAAAGAATATAATCAATCTGATTTCGGTGTTGACCATCTGGTGATGTCCATGTGTACAGTCTTCTCTTGTGTTGTTGGAAGAGGGTGTTTGCTATGACCAGTGCATTTTCTTGGCAAAACTCTATTAGGATTATCAAATAAAATTGACTGATATCCTCTCAAGTGGTCTGAAGTGAGGCATTATCCACCCTTTAGTTCCAATAGTGGCACCACACAGTGGAATGCATTGATCATGGTTGGCTGTCCTACAGTGAATTCCTCTGCTTCTTGCAACAAATCTAGAGTAGCAGCTATGACTCTCAAATACAGTGATCAAACCTGAATTATACTATCCAAAGCCTTTGTGAGACAGGATACTGGGAATTTTGTGCTCTCAGAGTATGGGCCAATACCTCCAGTCTCACTACCTGTCTTTTATGTTTAAAAGGATCAAATGAATTTTTTCGAATATGGCAAACCCAGAACAGGGGCGGTAAGTAGTTTTGCCTTCATTGTTTGGAAGGTTTTTGACGTTCTCTGGTCCCACTGAGGCCTTATTGTCAGATGTTTTTAGGGCTTCATATAACTGCTTAGCTATTAGCTTAAGTTGGGGATCCATGTGCAACAGAATCTTGCCATTCCAGGAACTGAGGCAACTGTCTTTGGTGGCAGACACTATCACCCTGGTTACTGTTTCCAGGAAGTCCTGGAGCAATTCTTCTGGCCTTTGGTCAGTATAATTCCTAGATATTTCACAGAGAGTTGGGAAATTTGAACCTTTTTCTGAGAGACTTTAGGGCTTCATTTATAATCATGATGATGTGATCACTAATCTAGAGCCAGACATCTTAGAATGTGAAGTCAAGTGGGCCTTAGAAAGCATCACTATGAACAAAGCTAGTGGAGGTGATGGAATTCCAGTTGAGCTATTCAAATCCTGAAAGATGATGCTGTGAAAGTGCTGCACTCAATATGCCAAAAAATCTGGAAAACTCAGCAGTGGCCATAGGACTGGAAAAGGTCAGCTTTCATTCCAATCCCAAAGAAAGGCAATGCCAAAGAATGCTCAAACTACCGCACAATTGCACTCATCTCACATGCTAGTAAAGTAATGCTCAAAATTCTCCAAGCCAGGCTTCAGCAATACATGAACTGTGAACTCCCTGATGTTCAAGCTGGTTTTAGAAAAGGCAGAGGAACCAGAGATCAAATTGCCAACATCCGCTGGATCATGGAAAAAGCAAGAGAGTTCCAGAAAAACATCTATTTCTGCTTTATTGACTATGCCAAAACCTTTGTGTGGATCACAATAAACTGTGGAAAATTCTGGAAGAGATGGGAATACCAGACCACCTGACCTGCCTCTTGAGAAATCTCTATGCAGGTCAGGAAGCAACAGTTAGAACCGGACATGGAACGACAGACTGGTTCCAAATAGGAAAAGGAGTACGTCAAGGCTGTATATTGTCACCCTGCTTATTTAACTTCTATACAGAGAACAGCATGAGAAATGCTGGGCTGGAAGAAACACAAGCTGGAATCAAGATTGCCGGGAGAAATATCAATAACCTCAGATATGCAGATGACACCACCCTTATGGCAGAAAGTGAAGAGGACCTAAAAAGCCTCTTGGTGAAAGTGAAACAGGAGAGTGAAAAAGTTGGCTTAAAGCTCAACATTCAGAAAACGAAGATCATGGCATCCAGTCCCATCACTTCATGGCAAATATATGGGGAAACAGTGGAAACAGTGTCAGACTTTATTTTGGGGGTCTCCAAAATCACTGTAGATGGTGATTGCAGCCATGAAATTAAAAGACGCTTACTCCTTGGAAGGAAAGTTATGACCAACCTAGATAGCATATTCAAAAGCAGAGACATTATTTTTCCAACAAAGATCCATCTAGTCAAGGCTATGGTTTTTCCAGTGGTCATGTATGGATGTGAAATTTGGACTGTGAAGAAAGCTGAGTGCCAAAGAATTGATACTTTTGAACTGTTGTGTTGGAGAAGACTCTTGAGAGTCCCTTGGACTGCAAGGAGATCCAACCAGTGCATTCTGAAGGAGATCAGCCCTGGGTGTTCTTTGGAAGGAATGATGCTAAAGCTGAAACTCCAATACTTTGGCCACCTCATGCGAACAGTTGACTCATTGGAAAAGATTCTGATGCTGGGAGGGATTGGGGGCAGGAGGAGAAGGGGACGACAGAGGATGAGATGGCTGGATGGCATCACTGACTCAATGGACATGAGTTTGGGTGAATTCCGGGAATCGGTATTGGATACGGAGGCCTGGCGTGCTGTAATTCATGGGGTTGCAAAGTGTCGGACACAATTGAGCGACTGAACTGAACTGAACTGAACTGGTGGCAGATGCTCTGGTCTGCCCCTGTGATAAAGGTGCACAGGAATCTGCTGGATAGAATCTTAGAGCCACTTCCTGCCAGCGAGCAATGTGCCACAAAAATATCCATTTGCAATTGTGGTCCTTTCATGATCACCAAATATGTTACACAGTTGAGCTAGGTTCACCTGCAGCAAAGTCAATCTTTTAACACCAGGTTGTGGTAAAGGAAAAGTACAGTGTTAATTTGCAGGGCACCAAGCAAGGAGTTCAGGTCCTTTGAGTATTAGCTGCCCATTCTCCTTGCTTGGTGCCCTGCAAATAAACACTATACTTTCCTTTATCATGACACAATGTCAGCAGATTGACTGCTGTGCATCAGGTGAATGAACCCAAGTTCAGTTCAGTAACAAAACTACTCTATATGTCCTATAAATACTATTAAAGCAAAATACCAAGTAAAAATGAAAATATGGGCAAAGTACATATAAATGCTGACAAAATTAAAGCCCAAAGAAGGTAACACTGACTAATACAGCATAATTCAGGTCAAAAGAAAGAAATGAAGCAAAGAAAATTTTCAGTTATGGTGATCCTCAATTATAAATATCTTTGTGCTCCAAATAACATGGCTAAGACAAAACCAAGAAAACATAAAATGCTGAGGTAAAAGTACAAATTTAAGAGAAAACTATAAAGAAAAAATCAAAAGCCAATGAAGAATTTGCATTAAAGAGAAAAAAATTACTGCAAGCAAAATAAGCATGAAATAGTCCTAGTGTGAGGATTTTAAAAGATAAAGCTGCAAATATATGGCAATAAAGAAAAATCTAGATGGAAATCATGATAGCCTAGCAAGACTTTAAGTAATCAAGTATTAATCCAAAAAATAAAAACAAACACAGAATCCTCATTAGATGAGTATAAAGAAAGGTAAGCAAAATGTTCAAGGTTTTAAAAAGATTCCACATGCAGAACTTTCAATTTAACAATATAGAACAGACAATATTCATTAAAGATTTCTGAAGTACACAAAAGCTAAAATAAGGAAGTACTTCACAGAAGAAGTACTTAAATTGTAAACCACCATGAAAAATCATTAGTGTTTCTTATATTAAAAGTTTAAGGATATTGATAAACTAAAATTGTTGGAAAGAAGGAATTGTAAAGCAATGAGTACTAAACATGAAAAGTTGCCCAAGACCAGAAGCTGTGTCTATATTTGAAAAAGGTTTGACCAGTATTACCTATCTGAAATGGGAATAGCTATAACTTTTCAGGAACTTGAAACATCTATTAAAATCAGAAATAATACATATACGCTCCCCTTGATATTCTAAACAAGAATTAAAGCCACCTAAACTCAACGATACATGAACAAAATGTTTAGTACTGAGGTTTTCATGACAAAAACTCAGAAAGCAAATATCTTTTAATAAGAGAAGGATTGAGCCAAAGGAGTTCAATGCCCACTGAGGAGTCAGAGATGGCTACTGGACACTACACCAGAGACACAATGCACTGGTTAGGGATGTTCTGGACACATTAGAGGGAAAAACAAGCTGCAGGTAATGTACATAGTATGAGCCCATTTTTGTAAATACACATAAAGCCGTAGAAGTAATAATGGACTGTAAACAGATAAAAACAGGCTCCATGATCATTAATCAGGAGAATGCAAACGAAACTGGTTCTGGTGTTGGAAGAAGTTGATAACGGCCAATGCTGCGCTAAATATCGCCCCTCTCCACCTGGAAAGGGGCAACAGGCACTATTAGACCTTTTGGGTAATTAAAATATGAAAAGTCAACGGCACCCTACTCGAGCACCCTTGCCTGGAAAATCCCATGGACGGGGGAGCCTGGTAGGCTGCAGTCCATGGGGTCGCTAAGAGTCGGACACAACTGAGCGACTTCACTTTCACTTTTCACTTTCATGCATTGGAGAAGGAAATGGCAACCCACTCCAGTGTTCTTGCCTGGAGAATCCCAGGGACAGGTGAGCCTGGTGGGCTGCCGTCTATGGAGTCACACAGAGTTGGACACAACTGAAGTGACTTAGCAGCAGCAGCAGCAGCATACAGTAATGACTAACTCTGGGTGCTTCAGAGAACTGTGTGGGAATATGAACTATTCTTTCTGTCATGAAAAGGGAGTCCACAAAACCACAAGCAAATTCAAAAAACAAAGGAACCAAAACACACCAAGAGCAGGCTGCCTATTTTGAACAGCTAATTCAGTATAGAGAATAATGAAGTAGACCAGAAAAAATATGAATAGATGGTGTATAAGCTAAGAAAATGCAAAATGAAACAAGCTGTTTTCCATTCCCAGTTAAGGGGAAATTGGATTAAGGTGCGGCAGCCTTGCAGGAAGGCCAGGTGAGTCCAAGAATTGGAGAATATTAAACACATCCAAATTCAATTTATGATTGCTCCATTTATTGCACACAATCACACATGCACTGTAAGTTAGAAATGCCAGTCTGAAAGAAGGATCTGAAAGAAGGCATGCAACAGAAATGGTACCCTGCCCCCTTGGCTGTCAAGATAGTGTGAGCAAGAAGTCACAGAGCCTCCATCTGGACTCAGTCCCCAGACAAAAGACTTCAAGCTACTCAGCCTGGTACGTCCAGTTTTCAGGAATCTCCAATACAGAGTACCAGTGAAGCCCTGGAGAATTCTTATCTATGTCAGTGCTCCTGTTCCAGTGATGGCATCCCTGAACCTCACCAAACAAATTCCATATCCATATTAACACTTGTATTATGTCACACTTAAATACTCATAACCTAACAGGATATTAAAAACAATCATCATGCAAATTCACATTGGCCACTGTGACTCTATTTCAAACTACCTAACATAGCCTGAAGTCATACAAGATGAATAGGAATCACATGATTAAAAGTCACATCAAATCTCTAGCACCCCTCACCTCCCCATCCCCTGCAAAGCCTGGAGTATGAATTGCTATATGTTACTCACCCTTCCTAACTGATTGCTTTCTCCAATTTCACCCTCCTGTTGCATATTGTTAGAGCAAGTTCTTTAGAACATAAACCAGCACTCATCACCACACTGAATAAAAGCTTGTGTCAAGTACAAATTGGCACTTGGCATCTACCTCTACAAGGATTAAATCAAATGCTGCTGCAGCTGCTGACTTTCAACAGACCCTGAAAGGAGTTCACTGTGGAGAGCTGAGGCACTCTGTGCTCTGGGAAAAGCTGGCAGAACAAGTCTTCAGATAGATACTTTCAGGACCTGAATTTATGAGCCCAAGTCTTGCATCTCCTGATAACTAGAAAATCACCAAAGTCCTTCATGATGATGTCTGCTCTTCCTGCCTAGAAGTTGTCATTGTTGCTTTTAGTCAACAAACTAAAGTTTGTATCCTAACTACAAACTAAGTTGTGTCCGATTCTTTGTGACCCCATGGACTGTCGTGTGACAGGTTTTTCTGTACATGGATTTCCCAGGCAAGAATCCCAGATGGGTTGCTAGCTCCTTATCCACGGATCTTCCCCACCCAGGGATTGAACCTGAGTCCCCAAGTCTCCTGCATTGGCAGGCAGATTCTTTACCACTGAGCCACCATGGAAACCCAACAAGCAGAAGCCTTTGGCAAAAGTTATGTGCTGGATTGCATGAACTCCCTTTTCACCATAATCACATGTATACTCATCTCCCCCCTTACTATTTTGGAGCAGTTTCTCTGAGCTATCTGAAATGCCATCTCCCAGGCTGTAGTCCTCATTTTGCTCCAAATAAAACTGAGCTTGGAACATCTCACGTTGTACATTTTTTAAAAGTCAGCACTATGGAGTCTTCCTGTATACTAAGACCCTCTGATGATCCTCAAAGCCTGATCTGAAATTTGCCAAGGTTCCCCCACCCTGGGTGTTTAAACTTTGCTTTCCACTTAATTTAGAGATTCTCAACCCAGAGTGGATAGAATCTCAAAGGAAACTAGGGTCTTGGGCAAGAAAAAGACCACACCTGTTTTCATTCATATCTGAATGCAATTTAGCATGATACAATTATCAAAACAATAATTGAGATATAGAATATATGAGCTTCTTAAGCTATTATTTAACAACAAGAAGAGTTGCAGGTCTAAACTATTTTTGAATTTTAACTTAGAATATAAAGCTGTGTTTCACGATACCTGCAAAACTATAATGTGAAATGAAATAAGCTGATTTCTAGTGGTGACAAAGCCATGGTTCTGCTAATAATATCACACCACAAAAACTCCAGGTTAAGAATCCCCACCTTACACTCATTCCTCAATAGTCCAAAAAGTCTGTCCTCCTGATTCTTTAAAATATGTGTGCTCCTACACCCCCTCCACTTCTCCATTTACCAAGCCACTTATATACCAAGTCTTAGCTGCTGCTAAAGAAAAATCACAAGTCCAGAATGGCATCATTTATGCTAAAGCCCAGGACACCAGATTTAGACTTCACTCTTGACCTACTTTCAGGTTCCACCTTTGCCAGGAATGCAATCTTAGCCAACCGGGTTGGATTACTCTCACTGATACCAGGGAGGTAATCTCTCCTGTGGCCTCTCTCCATAGCCTGCCCCCAGAGGAAGAAGCAGACTACATGATGAAACGGCCATTCTTTTCCCCTCAAATGATGTCCTTTCTTTTCTTTCCTTAGTAGCTACATTGCCTATCATTTTTCTTATTAAAAACCTTCCATTTGTGAAATCTCTGGGAGTCCCCCTTCTATTTTCTAAAGGGCATGCTCCCCAACTGGCCCATGGAATTGGTTGAATTTTGTTTTTTACCACTGCTCACCCACAAAGGTCCTTGTCCTGGAAGGAGAATGAGTTCTCTGCAGAGCCGGACTTAGTCTCCTGTGCAGCTGTGTCTCAGGGCCTAGAATTCAAGAAAAGCCATTGACACAGAATTCAAAGTTTAAGGTTTAGCATGTAGGTAAGTACCCACATTCTGCACTCAGAAAAAAAAAAAAGAGATACTTTTCTAGGTATGTTTGCTTGAATTTATATGATTGTAATGTAAACATGTTATTCCTTTAGTTTTTAGAAAAAGAGTTCAATTTTCTAACAATGAAAGAAATGTAAAAGTTACTGCTTTCAAGTCTAACCTCAATCAGAAATACTCTGAAGAAATAAGTCGAGATAAAGTTCAGGCCTCCTGCCAAGGGAATGGAGGAGACAGAATCAAAGCCTGGGTCCCCTAAACTCCAAAGCTCTCACTTATACCATTGTCTCCAAAGACACTGTCAATTTCACCTTCTGACTTTGTAAAACCATTGGTTAAGTCCTTCTTCATTTCCTCTGGGTCTTCATTTTCTTCTCTCATGGCACTACTATTTCCATATTGCCAATTTTAGGGTAAGGGACACCTAGGAAGGTGCCTTTCTCAGCAGTCAGACTTAGAGCAGATCGTACAGCTAGTTGGCCCCATACAATGCCCTCCCTGTTCCCCACACTTCTGCCAGCCTTACCTGGAGAGGGGCTCCAGCCCTAGGACGCAGCCCTGAGCAGAGTGAGGAAGGAGGCAGGAGGGCTGATCCAGTCTTCTGTTGGCTCCTCCCTCCCCCAGCAAAGTTTGCAAATCTCCAGCCTCAATCTCTTTCAATCCCACCCCTTCCCTTCCTCTCCAGACATCTCATGCAGCCCTGAAGCCACTACTGACTTCCAGTCTTGACTTTCTATCCAAAACCATCGAGCTCCACCTTCAGGTCCAAACTTGGGCATCTCTCGTTCTCCCCCACCACACAACTGCCAGGATTCCAGGCTCTCAAGAAAATAAAAATGAAAAAAGAAAAAAAAAGAGTGTTAGTCACTTAGTCATGTCCCACACTTTGCAACTTTATGGGCTATGATCCACCAGGCTCCTCTACCCATGGAATTCTGACAAGAACACTGGGGTGGGTAGCCATTTCCTTTTCCTAAGGAATCTTCCTGACCCTAGGATTGACCTGGGTCTCTGGGATTGCAAGTGAATTCTTTATTGTCTGAGCCACCAGGGAAGACCCCTCAAGGTAATAAAGGCAACACTAATTACCAAGTTATTCAGCTATAACCCCAGGAGTCAATCTTGACTTCTCTCTTTTCTTCTATCCCCACATTTAGTCATCCTCAAGTCCTTGGAATTGTTGTCTTCTTTCTCTCTCCATGGTTCTGTAGTTACATGTGACTCTATGGAGCCTTCCTGGGACAGAGTCCTCCTACTAGGTCTTCTGTTTTAACTTTTCTCTGAGGTCCCCAGAGAACATTATTGAAACACATTTCCAGAACTGTTGTACAGATGCTAAAATCCCCACATAATAAAGAAGCTATTGACTTTAAAAAATGCACAATGTGAGTGTGGTGAGATGTTTTTGGGGGAGCAAAATGAGAACTAAGGTCTGGGAGACGGCACCTCAGATACCTCTGAGAAACTGCTCCACAGAGATAGTGGGGAAGGTGAGCACAGATGTGATTTTGGTGAAGGGGAAGTTTGTTCAATCAAGCACACCATTTTTGCAGGAGGTTTCAGCAAGTTTTGTGAAAATTTCTAGATACGAGGAGATGCAAGAATTGGGCTCATAAAACCAGTTACTGAAAATATCTGTCTGAAAACCTATGAATCTCTCCTAGAGGAAAGTGCCTCACTTCAACACCCAACCCTAAACTCCTTACATGGAATGTGAAAGTCAGCAGATGCATCAGCACATGATTTAATTTTTGTAGAGTTAGATGGCAAGTGCCAATCTGTAGCTGAAAAAATTAACTACTGGATGGCCATGAACACATTTCCACCTAGACCTGTTGAGGTCTAAGGATTGATTAAGTGATCCTGTCTTGTTACCTCACCACCAGTGTGTCAGTTACAGAGTCCAGGGTCGCCAAGGCTGAGTGATAGGAGAGCCAGCATTTGGGGACTTCATTCAGTTTGATAGAAGTGCCATGTAGAGTTTAAGAGACACTGAGATCAACGGGTAGATTTGGAAGAGATGAGACTGAAAATACATGAGAACTAGGTCATAAAGGACCACAGAACTGTGATGTCTTTGTTCTAAAGGCAATGAAAAGCTTTTGATTCATGATTGAGAAATTCATTTATCTAGCCTTTATTTGACACAGATTTGTCAGGTACTTACTGTCTTCCAAGCACTATGTTTCAGGCTGGGAAATGGTGGTAGGTAAGTTAGGCATGGAACTTACAGGTTAGCAGACAAGAGAGACAACCAAGTCATTTTGGCCCAGAATGATGCATGTAGCAACTGAGAATGTACAAGGTGTGATGGGGACACATGGGGGGGCCTCAGCTGGGACCCTCAGCCTAGTTCAAGGATGGGGAGGGGGTCAAGGAAGGCTTCCTGAGGAATGTGTAAGCTATCTGAAGGATGATGAGATATTAGCTGGGCAAAGAGGAGCTGAGTTAGGGTGCATAAAGCCTTAAGATGAGGGAGAACACCGACTGGGGCATTGAAAGAACTCCAGAGTTCCTGGAGTAGAAAAAAAGGAAGGATTGCAAGATGAGACCAGAGAGAAAGCCACTATACAACAAGTTTGGATTTGAAGGAAATAGGACTGTAGAAAGCAATGTTCAGATTTACATTTTAGAAAGAACACTTCAGGTTGGGGCGAGGGGGGTGGGGGGCGTTGGGCAACGTGAACTTTATTCAGTAAATATTCATAGACTATCAATTCTGGGTCCTAGGCTCCAGAGTTCATGGTTTGGTAAAAGAGACAGTCAGACTGACAGCAGTAGCGGCTTAATTGAATAATGAAATTCCGAATCGTGCTGCAGATGGACTTGCCAGAATGAGTCAGGGAAACCAACAGAGGCGGTGGTTTTTGAGCTAAGCCATAGGGTGCAAGAGGCTTCGCCAGTGGCTCAGAGTTAAAGACTCTGTCTGCAGGTGACAATGTTTTTGACTCCTCCAGATCCCCTGGAGGAAGGCGTGGTATTCCTCTCCAGTATTCTTACCTGGAGAAATGCATGGAGAGAAGAGCCTGGCAGGCTGTAATCCTTAGGGTTGCAAAGAGTAATATATGACTGAAGCCACTGAGCACGGGCATACACACACATAATGATGCATTGGAGATTGCCCAGGCATTCCAGTTAGAACAGCAGGTGTAAAGACAAGGAGAGTGAAAGAGCATGGCCTGCTCTTTCAGAGTCATTTCAGGAAGTCTTGTGTTTAGGTTGCACAGGACAAGTGGCACGAAAGGAGATCTGAGAAGAAGGTTGGGAGACACATCTCACTTATACATTGATTCGGGATTTGACCTTGTGCCTATAACTTGAGGAGGAATCACAGACTACTTGAAGAATCTGAAGCTTTCTTTGGAAAAATGCACCTGAGTGCCAAATATGCATGCAATTTCAAGGATTCAGAAAGCTGCCATTAAAATCTCACTGCTCTGGGCAATAGAACCCTTAAAGAATTTCTAAACAGTGGAGCCAGATGATCAGATTTGCACTTTAGAATGATCACCAGGGAAGAGTGGAAAGAGACTGGAGGCAAAAAGATCTGCTAAAAGGTTTTCATAAGTCAAGAGGTATGAAGCTGTAAGGGCTGTTCCATCATGGTGTCAGCAGGGATAAAGAATAGGAAAGGCATCAGGAGTGGGCACGGGCCAGGCTGTGATGACAAATGGATATGGAGAAGGGTCAAAAATGGTGGTACTACTGTCCCCAATATCTATTCTTCCCATCATCCTTAGTAATACAATCTATAATTTTTACCTGGGCACATCAACACCTAAAAGAGAGACTCCATCTCCGAGCCTCCATCATAGCTTAATATGGCCAATTAACTAAGCTCCTGTTACTAAGTTGTGACTGAAGTGATACATATGTGTGCAAACTCTAGTTCCTGCATTTAAAGAAGAAGAAAATGCATTTCTCCCTACCCACTAGCTGGAATGTGGTAGTGATAAATCTTGACTCGTGAAGATTAGGCCAACAGTCTAGGGATCATAGAGTAACCAGTCAGAAGAGCCTAGGCCCCCAACATTGTAAAGCCATTGAATCTGCTCCTGACTGTTTATTCCCCGTTTGATATGTGAAGAATTTAGCTTGCTTAGACCATTGCACGTTTGGAATCTCTGTTGCAGGAAGAACTGGACAATTGCACTCAGCATCTCATCTCAACAGTCTAAAGCTGAGGTTAGAGTGAGAGAAAATAGTTGCAAATGATGCGACCACCAAGGGGTTAATTTCCAAAATATACAAACAGCTCATCCAAGACGATAACAAAAACCCCAAATCATTTTCAAAAAATAGGCAGAAGATCTGGATTGATATTTCTCCAATGAAGACATAGAGAAAGCTAACAGGCATGTGAACGAATGCTCATCACCACTAGCTATTAGAGAAATGCAAATCAAAACTCCAATAGGTACCACCTCACACCAGTCAGAATGGTCAACATTAAAAATCTACAAATAACAAATGCTGGAGAGAGTATGGAGAAAGGGGAGCTCCCCTACCCTGTTGATGGGAATGTAAATTGGTACAGCCATTATGGAGAACAATATGGAGGTTCCTCAAAGAGCTAAAAATAGAGTTGGCATATTATCTAGCCAACTGAAATATCCAGACAAAACGATATCCAGACAAAACTCCTGAGAGCATATCCAGACAAAACTGTAATTCATAAAAGTACATTCACCCCTTGTTCATAGCAGCAATATTTACAAAAGACAAGACACGGAAACAACCTAAATGGACATTGACAGATGAACAAATAAAGAAAATGTGGTATGTATATGTATATAATGTAACATTGCTCAGCCATAAAAAGAATGAAATATTGCCATTTGCAGCAACATGGATGGACCTAGAGATTACCATCCTAAGCAAAGAAAGTCAGAAAGAGAAAGACAAATACCATATGATATCACTTACATGTGGAATCTAAACTATGACACAAATGAGCTTATCTTCAAAACAGAAACACAACACTGTATGATATCACTAACATTGGAATCTAAAATATGACACAAATGAACTTATTTGTGAAACAGAAACATACTCACAGACATAGAGAATGTATGTGCAGTCTCACAGGGGTGAGGGAGGAAAGAATTGGGAGTTGGGATGAGCAGATGCAATTGTTTGTAGGATGGATGAACAAGGTCCTACGTGAAGCACAGGGAACTGTAAACTAGGAGCAAAGTGGCAGCAAAGGCCAGGACCTGTCTCTGCTCTGCCTACCCATGGAGAGGATGCACGCAGGTCTGCTTTCCACCCACTGCAGGTTCAGCAGGACAGGCCCAGCCAGGCCTCACTGGAGGAGAAAGACTCTGATCAGCAATTGCAGCGAGTAGGGTGATCCCTTCTTCCAAGCCATTCTTGGGCACCAGTTAGGTGTTCCACCTTTCAACTTATCTGACACTTTGCACCTGGAAATGGCATCAGATTCCACAGGTTAAGAGTTCAGTCCCATAAGACTGCCCTGCATTTCAGATGCCAATCACAAGCCCAAGTTGTCACCTATGTTTTGACTGACAGGCTGTAGCTTAGACGCTCTCATGACCTCCTCTTGGGTTCAATTAATTTGTTAGAGCACACAGAACTCAGAGAAACATTTACTTACTAGGGTGTGGGTGTATCATAAAAGGATGTGACTCAGGAACAACTAGATGGAAGAAACATGTAGGGTAAGGAGTGGGGAAAGGCACGGAGCTTCCTTATCCTCTTGCAGCGTGCTACTCTCTGCATCACCACAGGTTCATCAACCAAGGAGCTCTATGAACCCTGGTCCTTGGGTTGTTATGGAGGCTTCACTACACAGGCATGGCTGATTAAATCACTGGCCAGTGGTGATTGATCTCAATCTTTATCCCCTCTCATCTCCTCGGAAATCAGGAGGTCAGAAGAGTACGATTGAAAGTTCCAATCCTTTAATGACATGCTTGGTTCTCCTGGCAATCAGTCCCCATCCTTAGCTGCCATCCAGAAGTTGTTCATTAGCACACAGAAGACCCCTTTATGGCTCTCATCATTTAAGAGATTCCAAGGGATTTAGGAGCTTTGTGCCAGAAATGGGACAAAGTCCGATACGTATTTCTTCTTATAAATGACAATGTCACAGGAACACTAGACACTGAGGCTCTCTGCCTGTGCCAGAGTGAACGTGGGATTCTGGGTTCAAGGGTGAGATACGCACGGTGTACATTTAAGTAACGTCCTTCTTTCCAGCTGTGATCGGTAATAAAGGTGACATCCCTGCTGTTTCATCTCCCAGTCATTTCCCAGCTTCAGAAATGAGAAAAGTAATGAAATTTATACCCTCCTCTCAATTCCTGCCCTGAGTCCCCCACACTCCTTGGTCAATACATCAGTCTTGTGGATGTGGTCCAGTCTGGTCCAGTTGGGGAACTGGGGTGGAAATAGGAGCAGGGGTCCATAGGCAGATGAAGGAATCCTGTATGAACAAGACACTGCCACACTCAAAGGATGTTTGGGCCACAGTGACACTAGTCACTTCTGTCCCACAACTCCAGGGGGTACCATCTCAGTGTACTAGTGAACATCCCCTTCTTAGCTTGTGTTCTAGGAGCTGCCATTCACAGATTTCACAATGTTTTCCTGGATGACTGGAACAGAGTCCTCGGAAAAGGATAAGATAGCACAGAGCCTCACTGGCAGGTAACTTGGCGTGTCCAGGTCTCAGGGTTCAGAGGTCTGATCAGACAGGTAGCAGAACTGAGATACAAGTAATGAAACCCTACCAAGGGGCAAGGTTTGCACACCAGGACACCATCCAGGCCTCAGGAGGAGGGAGTCAGTGGTCCAAGGAGGGCTCATCCAGGGAGCCGGGAGGCTGACAGTTCAGGCTGGCATGATTATAAAGTCACCTGAATGCCACCTCCAGCTGACTCAATCTAGGCTTAAAAATAGTCACAACCCAGCATGAAACAAACACAAGACCCAAGGGATCGGCTCAGCCAGGGCTTCTCTCCTAGCTTCTGGTGGCCCCAGGCACTTCTTGGCCTCCAAGAGCATGATTCCAATGTCTGCCTGCTCCTTCATGGTGCCATTTTCTCCCTGTGTCATAACATCATCTTCCTTCTGTGCATGTCTATCTCTGCATCCGCAAGTTGTTATTTTATTTTTATAAGGATGCCAATCATATTGGGTTAGGGCCCAGCCTAAGTACTTCATTTTAATTGGACTACCTCTGTAAAGAATCTATTTCCAAAAAATTCACATTGCAAGGTACTAAGGGTCAGGATTTCAATATATCTTATAGGGGGACAAAGGGGGACACAATTCATCATATAACACATATTTTTGTTCCTCTCTTCTAGTGCTCTTCCCCCTACCTCTCACTCTTCCTCACAGTTAATGCATACCATTTCTTAAAATTGCACCTCAGTGTAACCTCCTCTGGGAAGCCTCTATAACTTCTGCCCCTAGGAGCACCACAGATACTCACAAATCTGGAGGGATGACTAGCAGCTCTCATAAGCTCCACATCAGTGCCGCTCAAAATGTGGCTAGAAACTGTACAGTAATTTGACATTGTGCAGTCAGTAGGCTTCTATTGTGTTTTTATTTATTTATTTATTTTTAAATATGAACTTATTTATTTTAATTGGAGGCTAAAGGTCCGCCTAGTCAAGGCTATGGTTTTTCCAGTAGTCATGTATGGATGTGAGAGTTGGAATGTGAAGAAAGCTGAGCACGGAAGAATTGATGCTTTTGAACTGTGGTGTTGGAGAAGACTCTTGAGAGTCCCTTGGACTGCAAGGAGATCCAACCAGTCCATTCTAAAGGAGATCAGTCCAGGGTGTTCTTTGGAAGGAATAATGCTAAAGCTGAAACTCCAATACTTTGGCCACCTCCTGCGAAGAGTTGACTCATTGGAAAAGACTCTGATGCTGGGAGGGATTGGGGGCAGGAGGAGAAGGGGATGACGAAGAATGAGGTGAGATGGCTGGATGGCATCACCGACTTGATGGACCTGAGTCTGAGTGAACTCCAGGAGTTGGTGACGGACAGGGAGGCCTGGCAGGCTGTAATTCACGGAGTCACAAGGAATCGGACACGACTGAGCGACTGAACTGAACTGAACGGATACTGTATTGTTGTTTTTCTTTCTGGCTTACTTCACTCTGTATAATAGGCTCCAGTTTCATCCACCTCATTAGAAGTGATTCAACTGAATTCTTTTTAATTCTCTATTGTGTATATGTAACAGATTTTTTATCCATTCGTCTGCTGATGGACATCTAGGTTGCTTCCATGTTCTGACTATTATAAACAGTGCTGTGATGAATATTGGTGTACACGTGTCTCTTTCAATTCTGGTTTCTTCAGTGTGTATGCCCAGCTGTGGGATTGCTGGATCTTATGGTAGTTCTAGTTCCAGTTTTTTAGGAATCTCTGCACTGTTCTCCATAATGGCTGTACTAGTTTGCATTCCCACCAACAGTGTAAGAGGATTCCCTTTTCTCCACACCGTCTCCAGTATTTATTGCTTGTAGATTTGGATAGCAGCCATTCTGATTGGCGTGACATGGTACCTCATTGTGGTTTTGATTTGCATTTCTCTGATAATGAGTGATGTTGAGCATCTTTTCACATGTTTTTTAGCCATCTGTATGTCTTCTTTGGAGATATCTATTTAGTTCTTTGGCTCATTTTTTGATTGGGTCGTTTATTTTTCTGGAATTGAGCTGCAGGAGTTGCTTGTATATTTTTGAGATTAATTCTTTGTCAGTTGCTTCATTTGCTATTATTTCCTCCCATTCTGAAGACTGTCTTTTCATCTTGCTTATAGTTTCCTTTGTTGTGCAGAAGCTTGTAATTTTAATTAGGTCCCATTTGTTTATTTTTGCTTTTATTTCCAATATTCCGGGAGGTGGGTCATAGAGGATCCTGCTGTGATTTACATTGGCTAGTGTTTTGCCTATGTTCTCCTCTATGAGTTTTATAGTTTCTGGTCTTATGTTTAGATATTTAATCCATTCTGAGTTTATTTTTGTGTATGGTGTTAGAAAGTGTTCTAGTCTCATTCTTTTACTAGTGATTGACCAGTTTTCCCAGCACCACTTGTTAAAGAGATTGTCTTTTCTCCATTGTATATTTAGGCCTCCTTTGTCAAAGATAAGGTGTCCATAGGTGTTTGGATTTATCTCTGGGCTTTCTATTTTGTTCCATTGATCTATATTTCTGTCTTTGTGCCAGTACCATGCTGTCTTGATGACTGTGGCTTTGCAGTAGAGCCTGAAGTCAGGCAGGTTGATTCCTCCAGTTCCATTCTTCTTCCTCAAGATTGCTGTGGCTATTCGAGGTTTTTTGTATTTCCATACAAATCTTGAAATTATTTTCTAGCTCTGTGAAAAATACCACTGGTAGCTTGATAGGGTTTGCATTGAATCTACAGATTGCTTTGGGTAGTATACTCATTTTCACTATATTGATTCTTCTGATCCATGAACATGGTATATTTCTCCATCTATTAGTGTCCTCTTTGATTTCTTTCACCAGTGTTTTATAGTTTTCTGTATATAAGTCTTTAGTTTCTTTAGGTAGATATATTCCTAAGCATTTTATTCTTTTTGCTGCAATGGTGAATGGAATTGTTTCCTTAATTTCTCTTACTATTTTCTCATTATTAGTGTATAGGAATGCAAGGGATTTCTGTATGTTGATTTTATATCCTGCAACTTTACTATATTCATTGATTAGCTCTAGTAATTTTCTGGTGGAGTCTAGGGTCTTCTATGTAGAGGATCATGTCATCTGCAAACAGTGAGAGTTTTACTTCTTTTCCAATTTGGATTCCTTCTATTTCTTTTTTTTTTTTTTTTTTTTTTTTGCTCTGATTGCTGTGGCCAAAACTATGTTGAATAGTAGGAGTGGCAGTGGGCACCCTTGTCGTGTTCCTGACTTTAGGGAAATGCTTTCAATATTTCACCATTGAGGATAATGTTTGCTGTCAGTTTGTCAAATATAGCTTTTATTATGTTGAAGTATGTTCCTTCTATTCCTGTTTTCTGGAGGGTTTTTTTAATCATAAATGGATACTGAATTTTGTCAAAGGCTTTCTCTGTATCTATTGAGATAATCATATGGCTTTTATTTTTCATTTGTTAATGTGGTGTATTACATTGATTGATTTGTGGATATTGAAGAATCCTTGCATCTCTGGGATAAAGCCCACCTGGTCATGATGTATGATCTTATTAATGTGTTGTTGGATTCTGTTTGCTAGAGTTTTGTTAAGGATTTTTGCCTCTATGTTCATCAGTGATATTGGCCTGTAGTTTTATTCTTCTTCTTCTTTTTTTCTTTTTCTTTTTTTTTTTTTTTTTGTGGCATCTTTGTCACGTTTTGGTACTGGGGTGATGGTGGCTCCATAGAAAGAGTTTGAAAGTTTACCTTCCTCTGCAATTTTCTGGAAAAGTTTGAGTAGGATAGATGTTACCTCTTCTCTAAATTTTTGGTAGAATTCAGCTGTGAAGCTGTCTGAACCTGGGCTTTTGTTTGCTGGAAGATTTCTGATTACAGTTTCAATTTCTGTGCTTGTGATGGGTCTGTTAAGATTTTCTATTTCTTCCTAGGTTTGGAAAGTTGTACTTTTCTAAGAGTGTGTCCATTTCTTCCAAGTTGTCCATTTTATTGGCATATAGTTGCTGAAAGTAGTCTCTTATGATCCTTTGTATTTCTGTGCCATCTGTTGTAATCTCTCCATTTTCATTTCTAATTTTGTTGATTTGATTTTTCTCCCTTTGTTTCTTGATGAGTCTGCCTAATGGTTTGTCAATTTTATTTATCCTTTCAAAGACCCAGCTTTTGGCTTTGTTGATTTTTGCTATGGTCTCTTTCATTTCTTTTGCATGTATTTCTGCCTTAATTTTTAAGATTTCTTTCCTTCTACTAACACTGGGGTTTTCATTCCTTCCTTTTCTAGTTGCTTTAAGTGTAGAGTTAGGTTATTTATTTGACTTTTTTCTTGTTTCTTGAGGTATGCCTGTATTGCTATGAACCTTCCCCTTAGCACTACTTTTACAGTGTCCCACAAGTTTGGGGTTGTGTTTTCATTTTCATTCGTTTCTATGCATATTTTGATTTCTTTTTTTATTTCTTCTGTGATTTGTTGGTTATTCAGCAGTGTGTTGTTCAGCCTCCATATGTTGGATATTTAATAGTTTTTCTCTTGTAATTGAGATCTAATCTTACTGCATTGTGGTCAGAAAAGATGCTTGGAATGATTTCAATTGTTTTGAATTTACCAAGGCTAGATTTATGGACTGGGGTGTGATCTCTCCTGGAGAAGTTTCCATGTGCTCTTGAGAAAAAGATGAAATTCATTGTTTTGGGGAGAAATGTCCTGTAGATATCAATTAGGTCTAACTGGTCTATTGTATCATTTAAAGTTTGTGTTTCCTTGTTATTTTCTGTTTAGTTGATCTATCCATAGGTGTGAATGGGGTATTAAAGTCTCCCACTATTATTATGTAATAGTTAATTTCCCCTTTCATACTTGTTAGCATTTGTCTTACATATTGTGGTGCTCCTGTGTTGGGTGCATACATATTAATAATTGTTATATCTTCTTCTTGGATTGTTCCTTTGATCATTAAATAGTGTCCTTCTTTGTCTCTTTTCACAGCCTTCGTTTTAAAGTCTATTTTATCTGATATGAGTATTGCTACTCCTGCTTTCTTTTGGTCTCCATTTGCATGGAATATCTTTTTCCAGCCCTTCACTTTCAGTCTGTATGTGTCCCTTGTTTCGAGGTGGGTCTCTTGTAGACAACATATATAGGGGTCTTGTTTTTGTATCCATTCAGCCAATCTTTGTCTTTTGATTGGGGCGTTCAACCCATTTACATTAAAGATAATTATTGCTAAGTATGATCCCGTTGCCATTTACTTTATTGTCTTGGGTTCGAGTTTATACACCCTTTCTGTGTTTCCTGTCTAGAGAAGATCCTTTAGCATTTGTTGGAGAGCTGGTTTGATGGTGCTGAATTCTCTCAGCTTTTGCTTGCCTGTAAAGATTTTGATGTTTCCTTCATATTTGAATGAGATCCTTGCTGGGTACAGTAATCTGGGCTGTAGGTTATTTTCTTTCATCACTTTAAGTATGTCCTGCCATTCCCTCCTGGCCTGAAGAGTTTCTATTGAAAGATCAGCTGTTATCCTTATGGGAATCCCCTTGTGTGTTATTTGTTATTTTTCCCTTGCTGCTTTTAATATTGGTTCTTTGTGTTTGATCTTTGTTAATTTGATTAACGTGTGTCATGGGGTGTTTCACCTTGGGTTTATCCTGTTTGGGACTGTCTGGGTTTCTTGGACTTGGATGACTATTTCCTTCCTCGTTTTAGGGAAGTTTTCAATTATTATCACCTCAAGTATTTTCTCATGGTCTTTCTTTTAGTCTTCTTCTTCTGGGACTTTATGATTCGAATGTTGGGGCATTTCACATTGTCCTAGAGGTCTCTGAGATTGTCCTCATTTCATTTAATTCGTTTCTCTTTTTTCCTGTCTGTTTCATTTATTTCTACCATTCTATCTTCTACCACACTTATCCTATCCTCTGCCTCCATAATTCTACTGTTGGTTCCCTCCAGAGTGTTTTTTATCTCATTTATTGCATTATTCATTATATATTGACTCTTTTTTATTTCTTCTAGGTTCTTGTTAAACCTTTCTTGCATCTTCTCGATCCTTGTCTCCAGGATATTTATCTGTAACTCCATTTTGTTTTCATGATTTTGGATCAATTTCACTGTCATTATTCAGAATTCTTTATCAGGTAGATTCCCTATCTCTTCCTCTTTTGTTTGGTTTGGTGGGCATTTATCCTGTTCCTTTACCTGCTGGGTATTTCTCTGCCTTTTCATCTTGTTTATATTGCTGTGTTTGGGGTGGCCTTTCCATATTCTGGCACTTTGTGGAATTCTCTTTATTGTGGAATTTCCTCGCTCTGGGTGGGGTTGGACGGGTGGCTTGTCAAGGTTTCCTAGTTAGGGAAGCTTGTGTCAGTGTTCTGGTGGGTGGAGCTGGGTTTCTTCTCTCTGGAGCACAATGAAGTGTCCAGTAAGAAGTTATGAGATGTCAGTGGGTTTGGTGTGACTTTGGGCAGCCTGTATATTGAAGCTCAACGCTATGTTCCTGTGTTGCTGGAGAATTTCATGGTATGTCTTGCTCTGGAACTTTTTGGCCCTTGGGTGGTGCTTAGTTTCAGTGTAGGTATGGAGGCGTTTGATGAACTCCTATTGATTAATATTCCCTGGAGTCAGGAGTTCTCTGGTGTTCTCAGGTTTTGGACTTAAGCACTCTGCCTCTTTGGCCACTGCTGAGTTTTCTAAGTTTCCTGGCATATTGAGTGCAGCACTTTCACAGCATCATCTTCCAGGATTTGAAATAGCTTAACTGGAATTCCATCACCTCCACTAGCTTTGTCCATAGTGATGCTTTCTAAGGCCCACTTGACTTCACATTCCAGGATATCTGGCTCTAAGTGAGTGATCACATCATCATGATTATCAGGGTAGTGAAGATCTTTTTTGTACAGTTCTTCTGTGTATTCTTGCCACCTCTTCTTAATATGTTCTGCTTCTCTTAGGTCCATACCATTTCTGTCCTTTATCGAACCCATCTTTGCATGAAATGTTCTCTTGGTATCTCTCATTTTCTTGAAGAGATCGCTAGTCTTTCCCATTCTGTTGTTTTCCTCTATTTCTTTGCATTGATCGCTGAGGAAAACTTTCTTTTCTCTTCATGCTATTCTTTGGAACTCTGCATTCAGATGTTTATATCTTTCCTTTTCTCCTTTGCTTTTCACTTCTCTTCTTTTCACAGCTAGTTGTAAGGCCTCCCCAGACAACCATTATGCTTTTTCGTATTCCTTTTCCGTGGGATGGTCTTGATCCCTGTCTTCTGTACAATGTCTTGAACCTCTGTCCATAATTCATCAGGTACTCTACCAGATCTAGTCCCTTAAATCTATTTCTCACTTCCACTGAATGGTCTAGCGGTTTTCCCTACTTTCTTCAATTTCAGTCTGAATTTGGCAATAAGGAGTTCATGATCTGAGCAATACTCAGATCCTGGTCTTGTTTTTGTTGACTGTATAGAGCTTCTCCATCTTTGGCTGCAAAGAATATAATCAATCTGATTTCGGTGTTGACCATCTGGTGATGTAAATGTGTAGAGTCTTCTCTTGTTTTGTTGGAAGAGGGTTTTTGCTATGACCAGTGCATTTTCTTGGCAAAACTCTATTAGTCTTTGCCCTGCTTCATTCCATATTCCAAGGCCAATTTTGCGATGTTACTCCAGGTGTTTCTTGACTTCCTAGTTTTGCATTCCAGTCCCCTCTAATGTAAAGGACATCTTTTTGGGGTGTTAGTTCTGAAAGATCTTGTAGGTCTTCATAGAGCCGTTCAACTTCAGCTTCTTCAGCGTTACTGGTTGTGGCATAGACTTGGATTACTGTGATATTGAATGATTTGCCTTGGAAACGAACAGAGCTCATTCTGTCATTTTTGAGATTGCATCCAAGTACTGCATTTTGGACTCTTTCGTTGACCATGATGGCTACTCCATTTCTTCTAAGAGAAGAGCTATTTCAAATTCTGAAATAAGATGCTGTGAAAGTGCTGAACTCAATATGCCAGCAAATTGGGAAAACTCAGCAGTGGCCACAGGACTGGAAAAGGTCAGTTTTCATTCCAATTTCCAAGAAAGGCAATGCCAAAGAATGCTCAAACTATCGCACAATTGCACTGGTCTCACATGCTTGTAAAGTAATGCTAAAAATCCTGCAAGCCAGGCTTAAGCAGTACGTGAATCATGAACTTCCAGATGTTCAAGCTAGATTTAGAAAAGGCAGAGGAACCAAAGATCAAATTTCCAACACCCGCTGGATCATGGGAAAAGCAAAAGAGTTCCAGAAATCATCTATTTCTGCTTTACTGACTATGCCAAAGCCTTTGACTGTGTGAATCACAATAAACCATGGAAAATTCTGAGAGAGATGGGAATACCAGACAACCTGACCTGCCTCTTGAGAAACCTATATGCATGTCAGGAAGCAACAGTTAGAACTGGACATGGAACAACAGACTGGTTCCAAATAGGAAAAGGAGTACGTCAAGGCTGTATATTGTCACCCTGCTTATTTAACTTCTATGCAGAGTACATCATGAGAAATGCTGGACTGGAAGAAACACAAGCTGGAATCAAGATTTCTGGGAGAAATATCAATAACCTCAGATGTGCAGATGACACCACCCTTATGGCAGAAAGTGAAGAGGAGCTAAAAAGCCTCTTGATGAAAGTGAACGTGGAGAGTGAAAAAGTTGGCTTAAAGCTCAACATTCAGAAAACGAAGATCATGGCATCCAGTCCCATCACTTCATGGCAAATAGACGGGGAAACAGTGGAAACAGTGTCAGACTTTATTTTTGTGGGCTCCAAAATCACTGCAGATTGTGATTGCAGCCATGAAATTAAAAGATGCTTACTCCTTGGAAGTAAAGTTATGACCACCCTAGATAGCATATTGAAAAGCAGAGAGATTACTTTGCCAACAAAGGTCCGTCTAGTCAAGGCTATGGTTTTTCCTGTGGTCATGTATGGATGTAAGAGTTGGACTGTGAAGAAAGCTGAGCAACAAAGAATTGATGCTTTTGAACTGTGGTGTTGGAGAAGACTCTTGAGAGTCCCTTGGACTGCAAGGAGATCCAACCAGTCCATTCTGAAAGATATCAGTCCTGGGTGTTCTTTGGAAGGAATGATGTTAAAGCTGAAACTCCAGTACTTTGGCTACCTCATGGGAAGAGTTGACTCATTGGAAAAGACTCTGATGCTGGGAGGGATTGGGGGCAGGAGGAGAAGGGGACGACAGAGGATGAGATGGCTGGATGGCATCACCAACTCCATGGACGTGAGTCTGAGTGAACTCCGGGAGTTGGTGACGGACAGGGAGGCCTGGTGTGCTGCGATTCATGGGGTCACAAAGAGTCGGGCTGCTGAGCTACTGAACTGAACTGAACTGAACTGAACTGAACTTCTGCCTCTGGTTTTCAGTCTTATTCTTACAGTAGCTTGAAGACTTCTCCATCTATACAGCACCAATGATAAAATATTAGGTTAAAGATGAAAAGTTTCTCCACAGTGAGGGACACCCAGAGAGATTCACAGAGTTACATGGAGAAGAGATGAGGGAGGAGGGAGATAGAGGTGACTAGGAAGAGAAACTGCTGCTGCTGCTGCTGCTGCTGCTAAGTCGCTTTAGTCGTGTCCGACACAGTGCAACCCCATAGACCAGGCCCTGCCCCCCCCCCCCCCCGTCCCTTGGACTCTCCAGGCAAGAACCCTGGAGTGAGTTGCCATTTACATTTCCAAGGAGGAGAAGATGGGGAATAAAAAGAGGAGAGAGCAAGCTAGCCAGTAATCACTTCCTTATGTGCTCTCCACAGTCTGCATCCCTCAGAGATGTTCACAGAGTTTTACAGAGAAGAGAAGAGGGAGCAAAGAGACAGAGGTGACCAGGAGGGTAAAGGGGGAATCAAAAGGAGAGAGACAGATCCAGACAGGAATTAGTTCCCTACGTGTTCTCCACTTTCTGGAACACACAAAGAGATTCAGAGTTGGGTACAGAATAAAAGGGGGAGGGAGGAGATAGAGGCGACCTGATAGAGGAGAAGGAGAGTCCAAAGGGGGAGAGAGCAGTCAAGCCAGTAATCTCACTCCCAGGTAAAAATGGGTACTAAAGAGTGCGTTCTTAAAGGTACAAAATTGATAATAAATACCAAACAGCAAAGATTAAAAATCTAGAGTGGTGGTTGGATTCTCAAAAATAGAATATTAAAGAAAAAAACAAAGTCACAAAAATTATAAAAATATATATATATGAAGTTTGCTTTAAAAAGTAGGGTCTTTTCTTCTTTTTTTTTACAAAGTAATGTGTTCGGTTCAGTTCAGTCGCTCAGTCGTGTCCGACTCTTTGTGTCCCCAGTAATTGCAGCACGCCTGGCCTCCCTGTCCATCACCAACTCCCAGAATTAACTCAAACTCAGGTCCATCGAGTCAGTATGCCATCCAGCCATCTCATCCTCTGTTGTTCCCTTCTCCTCGTGCCACCACTCCCTTCCAGCATCAGTGTCTTTTCCAATGAGTCAGCTCTTTGCATGAGGTGGCCAAAGTACTGGAGTTTCAGCTTTAGTATCATTCCTTCTAAAGAACACCCTGGACTGATCTCCTTTAGAATGAACTGGTTGGATCTCCTAGCAGTCCAAGGGACTATCAAGAGTCTTCTCCAACACTACACTTCAAAAGCATCAATTCTTCGACGCTCAGCTTTCTTCACAGTCCAACTCACACATCCATACATGAACACTGGAAAAACCATAGCCTTAATTAGACAGAAATTTGTTGGCAAAGTAATGTCTCTGCTTTTGAATATGCAAAGTAATAGTAGGTTATAAAAATGAAAATTAAAGGAATAATAGAGGACTTAAAATTTGAAAGAATTTTTTTTATTTTAAATTTAAAGAATGATAATAGTAATAATATATCTAGGACTTTCTCTGGTGTTGTTGTGGACAGTATTGGGACAGTTCATTTTCAGATAGTTCCTTGATCTGGCTTTTACTTCTCAAATCTATAGGCCCCTTCTTATGTAGTCGGTGCTAACTACAGGGTTTTAATCTACTGCACCTGTCACTTCCAAGGCAGTTCCCTCTATTTGTTTAGCTTTTTCTGTTCCCTGGTCTCTTCAATGTCTAATTCCCACTCTGACACAAGGGGGCAGTGGTGGACACTTTTTTAGGCTCACTTGTTCTGTCGTGCTGTAGGGAGGGAGAAACACTGCAAACAAATAAGAGTGGCATATACTCGCAGTGCCCTGGCCACACTGGGTTTGCCCCCACTCACTGCATGTGTGCTTTCCCTGTCTACACTGCGTAGTCTTTAGGTTGCTCTGCCGGGAACTGTCTGGGGCCGGCCCTGGGTGGTAGGCACTTCCCAGGTCTAAGCCGCTCAGGTTTAGGTTCTTGGGTATGCCACAAAGGCACAGACTCGGTTGGGCCTGCGTTTTGTGCCCTTCCCAGGTCCGAGCAGCTCAGGTGACCAGGTGCTTGGCGAGTGCGGTCTCTGTGACTTATCACCTCCCTTATCCCTGCCACTTTGTTTTCTGGGTGCACAACTGGCGCACCTTCTCAGGTGTGCTGTGTGTCTTCTGGGGAGCTGATCTCTGGCTGGGACCCTCCCAGCAGATGTCAACCATCCAGAATCCCAAGAAGTCTTGGTTAGCAATGAAGCCTGCTTGCAGTTTGGTAGATGATGCCTCTCTAGGGCCGCGTTTGCCCTCTTCCAGCTCTGGCTGCCCTCCCCTGCCTGTTTCCGGTGGGGGATGGGCTGGTCTGCAGCCGGCTAGCTCTGCTCAGTCCTTTGGTCTGTGAGCAGGCCTGGCAGTGTCTTAGGTTAGGGCTTTTCATGGGAGCAGTTCTCCTTGGTTCCCTTACCCTACTGCTCTCCACCCGGGTGCCCTTTCCCAAAAAATCTCTTGCTTTGTCAGCACATGTGTCTCCTTGGACAATTCATTTCCGAGTGTTAGACAAGAGCCCAGTTTCGGGCCCTGAAAGGGGCCGCCTTCCTGCAACAAATGGCAACTCTGGTGGGACTCTTCTTCGCTGAGACTGACATCCTGACCACTCGGGGTACTCAGGGGCCAGCTTGCCTGCCAATGGTCCAGACCCAGCAGCCACAACTGGGACCCTTTTAACCCATCAGGTCTCCTCCTGATGTGGACAACTGGCCAGAGTGCACCAACCGGTAAGGAACAAGAGACTTTATTGACCTCTCTCGCCTTCCCTCTCTTTCCTCTCCTTAAACTTTCCTATCCTTTCCTGTTTTTCTAGTCTTCCGGTCCTGGATGCAGGAATCTGGTCGAAGGGCCCTCAACCTGAGCTGAGGATTGGAGACTGATCACCTCCTCTTGGCAGAGAACTCGAATTCTGGTTCTGGTCTGGTCTGATTTCTAGTAGGGCTGAGTTCCAGTCCTCCTTTCTCTGGAGGCCCAGGGAAAAGTCCCATAAGGCCTGGGTATCTGTAGGTGGCAGGAGACGTCTATAAGGCCACCCCTTTCAATCCCCCTCTCCCACCTCCTCCCCTTTCTTCTTTCAACCTGGCTTCCTTTCCTCCCTTGAAATCTTTGATGTTAGTACTTGGATTCTTGTATTTAAGGGCTTCCCTGGTGGTGCAGGGGGCTTCCCTGGTGGCTCAGAGGTTAAAGTGTCTGCCTCCAATGTGGGAGACCCGGGTTCAATCCCTGGGTCAGGAAGATCCCCTGGAGAAGGAAATGGTAACCCACTCCAGTACTCTTGCCTGGAGAATCCCATGGACAGAGGAGCCTGGCGGGCTACAGTCCACAGGGTCGCAAAGAGTCGGACACGACTGAGCGACTTCACTTTCACTTTCCTGGGATAGCTATCCCACAGTCCGGTTTGCTATCTCAAGTTAGTTCCCTCAGATTGCCCTTGGGGCATTCAGGCCTAGTCCTTACTCTAAGCAATGCAGCCCACTCCTCACTGCGCAGCCCCCACTTACTAGTGGCGGATGCAGGCATCTGCGCTGCTTCTCTGCTGGGAGTTACCCTTGGGCACATAATCTGTGGGTTTTAATTATTTATTTATTTTTCCTCCCGGTTATGTTGCCCTCTGAGGTTCCAAGGCTCATCACAGACTCTCCAGTGAGAATGTTTCCTGTGTTCGGAAACTTCTCTCTTTTTTAAGACTCCCTTCCTGGGATGGATCTCTGTCCCAACCTCCTTTGTCTTCCTTTTAATCTTTTATATTACCTCCTACCTCCTTTCGAAGACAATGGACTGCTCTTCTGGATGCCTGATGTCCTCTGCCAGCATTCAGAAGTTGTTTTGTGGAGTTTACTTAGCGTTCAAATGTTCTTTTGATGAATTTGTGAGGGAGAAAGTGGTCTCCCCGTCCTATTCCTCCGCCATCTTCAGAGTGTGCTTGTGTTTGTTTTTCATTTCATTTTTCTACGTCCTCATGTTTATGATGGTGTGGGTTGAAAATTTGTTCAGTCACTTAGTCGTGTCTGACTCTGCAACCCCATGGACTGCAGCAAGTCAGGCTTCCCTGTCCTTCACCGTCTCCCAGAGATGGCTCAAACTAATGTCCATTGAGTTGGTGGTACCATCTAATCATCTTATCCTCTGCTATCCCCTTCTTTTCCTGCCTTCGATCTTCCTCACCATCAGTCTTTAAAAATTATATGTGCTGACAAGACAGCGAAAACAAATGTAAAACTTAAGACAACAGCGACTTTAAAAGACAACCTGGTGTCTTTCCTTGCTTTCTGTACTTCTCCGTCCAACTGTTACAGCAAACAAAGGGGATGTGAGAGGGTGGTCACATCCCTGGTCTCAGGGACATCCTTGGGCACATCCCAAGTGTGTGTTGTAGCTTCATACAGAAAAGAATTCAAGAGTGAGCTATGGAAAACAAAAGAAGGTTTATTCAGGGAGACATGCATCTCATAGACAGACAGTGGGCCATCTTAGATGGCAAGAGGTACCAGAGGGCAGGGTTGGCAGTCCTTTATAGGGTGGGTGATTCCATACGTTAATGAGTGGAAGGAGTATTCTAGTTATCTTAGGGGCAGGGATTGCCAGGGATTGCCAGGAATTGGGGCCAGTGCCCACTCTTTGACCTTCATGGTCACCCTTGGAAATGCAATGGTGCCTGCGGGTGTGTCATTTACCAGATGATATATTACAATAAGTGTATACTGTGGCTCAAGTTCTAAAGGAAGTTGACTTTATGATGGACTGGTTGGATCTCCTTGCAATCCGAGGGACTCTCAAGAGTCTTCTCCAACACCACACTTCAAAAGCATCAATTCTTCGGCACTCAGCTTTCTTCACAGTCCAACAGTCACATCCATACAAGACCACTGGAAAAACCATAGCCTTGACTAGACGGACCTTTGTTGGCAAAGTAATCTCTCTGCTTTTCAATATGCCATATAGGTTGGTCATAACTTTCCTTCCAAGGAGTAAGCATCTTTTAATTTCATGGCTGCAGTCACCATCTACAGTGATTTTGGAGACCCCCAAAATAAAGTCTGACACTGTTTCCACATCTATTTGCCATGAAGTGATGGGACCAGATGCCATGATCTTAGTTTTCTGAATGTTGAGCTTTAAGCCAGCTTTTTCACTCAGGAGTGTGTAGATGGTACTTGAATGGCATTGGCTTTCCTCACATGTATAATTTTTGCTCAAGGGATTTCTACTCATGTGACTTGGCTTGTAGTGAGTCTCCATGTAGGGAAACTCCACTTGGTTGCCTCTTCTCAGGTACTCTTCTGAGTCCCCTGACTCAGATAAGACCATTTTTTATGTTTGTGGATTGGCTTGGATTTTGCTACTTTGAGAATGCAGGTCCCACATGTATGTCATACTGACCCAAGATTCCAATGATAAGATTCCAGCCTGGGAGGACTAAGTCTCTCTTCTTGCTGACAACCTGGGAGAGTGGAAGGACACTCAGATTCCTGTTTGTAGATGGCAGCTAAGTCCTGGCTCCAGCTCCAGGTCCTCATTAAATGCCAGGCCTGTGGGCTTTTAAACACCAGCTTCTATAGCCCATCTCTCCTCCTCTTGAAGGCCACCTAACCTTAGCTACTGCTCTATATCCAACACCTAGGGAATTCCCTCTTCCTGTCTTTTAAAAAAAAGTTATTATTTATTTACTTTTGGCCTTATGTGGGACACACAGGATCTTGCATTGTGGTTTTTGGCTTTTCTCTAGTTGAGGACAACGGGCTTAGTTGTGGCATGTGGGATCCTAGCTCCCTGACCAGGGATTGAACCCAGGTCCTCTGCACTGGAAGGCAAATTCTTAACCACTAGAATACCAGGGAATTCCCTTTTTCTTGCCTTTCAGATATGTATTCTTAAACTATTTGAATACTCAAATATTGTAAATAACATTCTGTCTAGCATTACTATGTTTTAGGCATGGGAGGGAGTATTTTAGAACATGCTTCATCTATCATCTTAACCTAAAACTTTAATAAAAGTTATTTTTAGTAAAATACATTTTTAATGTTAATTTTCTAAATATTTCTTTACTCCTTCTTTTATTTTTCTAGCAGATTCAAGATGTTTCTTTGTCTTCTTTTTAGATGTATAATCATATGATATGTAAATCATGACAGCTTTGTTTATTAATTACATGTTTAAATCCCATCCTTTTCTAATTGCACTGGCAGGAAGTTCTAGAGCAATATCTAATAATAATGGTGCTATCAGACCCCCTGTTGTATCTGACTTTGTTAGAAATGTCTTTAGTGTTTTAGCATTAAACACATCCTGGCTTTGGTTTTTGGAGAAGGAAATGGCAACCCACTCCAGTGTTCTTGCCTGGAGAATCCCATGGACAGAGGAGCCTGGCAGGCAGTTTTGGTTTTGAGAAATGTTTTCCTTACGATAAGGGAACACCCCTACATTTTCATTTTATTAAGAGGCTTATAAGAAATGAGTGGAGGAATTTTATGAAATGCATTTTCAACATTCTTAAAGGCAATCAGATGGTTCTTGTCTTTTGACTTATTGAAAATTAGTTTATATTGTTAAATTTCCTAATATGGAACCATCCTTAATTTCTTGATTCATGAAATGAACCTCACTTGGTCTTGGTGTGTTACTCTTTTGATGTGTTTCTGACTTCATTTGATATATGTATATATATAATGTGTATGTGGAGATATGTATTTTTAAACTTTTCTTTTTCATTTCTGTTTAGAAGCAAAATTAGTTTGTAGCTTTTTTCAAAGTTAGGTTATTAGATTAAAGATTTACCAATTTTAAATAAGGAATTAAGATATTTCCCATACATCTCTGCTCTTGAATTGTTTAAACAGCATCAGAAATATCTGTTTGTTCAATATTTGAAAGATTCACGTGAAATGATCTGGGAAGAGCGTTTTTGAGAAGAATTTTCTTAATTTCTTCTATGTCATTAATTTCTTTAGGTTTTCCATGTCTTTCTAATCTAATTTTGGTAAGATATATTTTCATAGAAGAACATCAATTTTATTTGTTTCAAATAAACTAATTATAATAGTACATAATAATCTCACATGTATCTATTCTTCCTCTGTATATGGGACAAGTCTCTCTTTGGCATAATTTTGTATTGTTGTGCTTTTTCCTCCTGTTTCTTTCTTCTGTGTTGTGAGGTACCAACATCCACATTTTTCAGCAATCCAGATTTTAAAATCACAAAGTTACAGCTTTTAGAGTTGTGTTTTTGTTTTCTTGATCATTAATTTCTGCTCTTACCTTACTGTCTCCTTATTCTGCCTTTTAGAGATTTATTTGACTTTTTCTAACTTCTTGAAATAGTAATAGGTGAATATGTATGCTTTATTTTTATTTTTTGCTTTGGTTGCACCATGGGGCATGCAGGACCTTAGTTCTCCAACCAGGGGTCAAACTCATGATCCCTGCTTTGGAAGCACAGGGTTTTAACCACTGGACTGCCAGGGGATTCTCCTTCATTTTTTTTTTTTTTTTCCCTTTAATGGCACTAATATAACTAGGTTTTTCTGTGAAGTACCTTCTGTTGAACTTCTAGGATGTTACACTCACTGGATATAGCCTTTGGGATTTATTATATGTTTATTACATTTATTATAAGCACTTTCCAAATGACTTTGGTACCTTAAACCCAAGGGAAGAGATAAGAACACTCAGTGAGATTTGAATATGCAGAAACTGGACATGAAAATGTTGTAATAACTGAGAAAAAATTGTAAAAATTTCTCAGATGTAGGGAAAGTTTAGGAGTATTGTCTAGGTGGAAGGTATGGCAATAGGCAGGTGGCAGATATTTGGAGGGCCTTCCCTGGTGGCTCAGCAGTAAAGAACCTGCTTGCAGTGCAAGGGCTGCTGGAGAAATAGGTTGGATCTCTGGGTTGAGAAGATCTCCTGGAGGAGGGCATCAGAAACCCACTCCAGTATTCTGGCCTGGAGAATGCCATGGATAGAAGAGCCTGATGAGCTACAGTCCACAGAGTCACAAAGAGTTGCACATGACTGAAGCAACTTACCATGCATGTAGACATTTGGAAGCCAGAGCAACTGGATCTTGGATCCAAGGCTAAAGTTGACAGATTTCTGTAGGCTGAGGGAGGTCCTTGATGGTGGGCTTCTTAAGAGCCACAAACTCAGAACGAGTTCTGGCAGATGCTAGGACTAGGGTGCCAGATGCAGTAGAGACGGCAGGATGCCAGGGACGCCTGCATGATCAGAAATCAAGTCAGGTGGCATGAATGGATGAACGGGGCTCAGAAGATCAGGGCAGAGAAGCAGGATTAAAGTGGTATGCATAAAGGTAAATCACAGAAGTCCTCAATATTCTAAGGGAGTGGAGGGAAGAGAGGAAGAGACAAGGATGAATATAAAATGATTTAAAGAGAGGAGCCTGAGAAAGGGATCTGGAGGAAGAGACCATGGAGAGCAATCATGAAAGCCAAGGAGGAGAGCAATCATGAAAGCCAAGGGACAGAGCTGCGCTGAGCTACAAGGAAGCAAAGTTGAGCACGGGTGAAGGAGGGTGGGGTGGAGGTGAAGACGCCTCTTTCTAGAGGATGCTTTCACTGCTAACACTAAACTAGTGAGGGTTAGAGAGCAGAATGGAAGCACTGGTGGGAAGTAAATTCTGCAGTGAATGGGCTCTTCACCCTTCGGACCTTTTCAGTTTATTCACAATTAACAAACAAATATAATTAGAGAATTGTTGTTGCTGTTGTTGGGACTAGGAGGTCAAACTTCACCTTGCCTATCTGTATAGCATGTGTTCAGTGGAAGATATTAAATGATGTCTTTTGTCAAAGAGAAGTCGACCTGAAAAAAATAAATAAAACCAAGGAGATGTCCTAGTTTTAGAAAAGATTTGCTACAAATCTCTTTTAAACAGAGGTCTATCAGGGTACTAAAATATTAATTATTTTCAAAGACTGTGGATATGCTGAACTTTTTGATGATATGATGTGCAAAAGATGCTTTTTAGGCCCTTGATAAATGTTAGTTATCCCCCGCCAAACACCTCCCACTCCTAGTACATATCGATGCAAATCAGGCCTGGTGTTTGTTCAGAGGGAGTTCCTGGGCAGATCTTCTGCTCCTGGAGGGCTGTGGAAAAGGTCCCCTGTGCATTCTTTTGTGTGACTACCAGGAAATGTTCACACTGGCTGAGGTGGGCTCTGTGACAAAAAGGGGAGGCCTAACGTGAACCGTGAACTTCCTGATGTTCAAGCTGGTTTTAGAAAAGGCAGAGGAACCAGAGATCAAATTGCCAACATCTGCTGGATCATCGAAAAAGCAAGAGAGTTCCAGAAAAACATCTATTTCTGCTTTATTAACTATGCCAAAGCCTTTGACTGTATGGATCACAATAAACTGTGGAAAATTCTGAGAGAGATAGGAATACCAGACAACCTGACCTGCCTCTTGAGAAACCTATATGCAGGTCAGGAAGCAACAGTTAGAACTGGACATGGAACAACAGACTGGTTCCAAATAGGAAAAGGAGTACATCAAGGCTGTATATTGTCACCCTGCTTATTTAACTTCTAAGCAGAGTACATCATGAGAGACGCTGGACTGGAAGAAACACAAGCTGGAATCAAGATTGCCAGGAGAAATATCAATCACCTCAGATATGCAGACGACACCACCCTTATGGCAGAAAGTGAAGAGGAACTAAAAAGCCTCTTGATGAAAGTGGAAGAGGAGAGGGAAAATGTTGGCTTAAAGCTCAACATTCAGAAAACAAAAATCATGGCATCCAGTCCCATCACTTCACGGGAAATAGATGGGGAAACAGTGGAAACAGTGTCAGACTTTATTTTTGTGGGCTCCAAAATCACTGCAGATTATGACTGCAGCCATGAAATTAAAAGATGCTTACTCCTTGGAGGAAAAGTTATGACCAACCTAGATAGCATATTAAAAAGCAGAGACATTACTTTGCCAACAAAGGTCCATCTAGTCAAGGCTATGGTTTTTCCAGTGGTCATTTATGGATGTGAGAGTTGGGCTGTGAAGAAGGCTGAGCGCCAAAGAATTGATGCTTTTGAACTGTGGTGTTGAAGAAGACTCTTGAGAGTCCCTTGGACTGCAAGGAGATCCAATCAGTCCATTCTGAAAGAGATGAGCCCTCAGATTTCTTTGGAGGGAATGATGCTGAAGCTGAAACTCCAGTACTTTGACCACCTCATGTGAAGAGTAGACTCATTGGAAAAGACTCTGATGCTGGGAGGGAGGGATTGGGGGCAGGAGAAGGGGACGACCGAGGATGAGATGGCTGGATGGCATCACTGACTCATTGGATTTGAGTCTGAGTGAACTCTGAGAGTTGGTGATGGACAGGGAGGCCTTGTGTGCTGCGATTCATGGGGTTGCAAAGAGTCGGCATGACTGAGCAACTGAACTGAACTGAACTGAATCGGATTTTAGACCCCTATGTAACCCCATAATTGAGTCAAGGCTATGCCATGGTCAGAGGAGAGGGAAGGTGGAGGAATAAGACCAACGGGCTTCCTATGGGGCCAGTGATGAAAAGTCAATGCCAAGAGAACAGTGTGCATACATTCAAATGACATTATTGTGTTATATGGTTATGATAACAAAGGTTTCCCATTACAAGATTATTTTTTAGCATCCTGATAAGCAGCTGATCATGTCTGGGTCCACCAGCATGGCGCATCCCCCACTGTCTCCTATCTCAGGTGGGCCACCTGACTTGAGAAAACCAAAAGCATGTAAAACCACACAGTGTCTACAGGAACAGAATTATCCTATTCCACTCTCTGCATCAACAACAGTCGACTATTTCAGGGAACTCGTGCCCAGAAGATGAAAGGTGAAACTATTGCTTATTTCTAAAAGTTTCAAGAAAAGTGATTTAAATGATCATTCAGTTTTTCAACAGAAAATGTCAGCTGACAATATACTTCCCAAGATTCTCTGAACACTTGCTGCTTTTCTTGTTGTGACCATCAATCTTAAACTCTTATTTCATGATCCTTAACCAATCCTAATCAAGCTCTTTCTTGAAAACGCTTCTGAAACTAGACTCCAAAACCTTTTAGACATCCCAACTTTGCCTTCTCCTCTCAAGACACTATGAAGATTCTGTCTTACTGGGGAAAGAAAAAAAAAAAAAAAAAAGAAGAACTCAGTCTTGTCTTAACAACAAACTGTCCCGCTGCTCTTTGGGGGAAAGGCAGCATCTGATAATCTCATCTGACTTCTCCACCTCCCCACAAGTTCTGAAAGCCATTTAGAATTCAGACAAAGGTGATATGGGTTAGAGGTACTTTGGTCAAGCAGGACAAAGACCTTATTCTATCTTCAACGTACATAACCCTAGGTGATCCAGCTGGCCCTACCTGTACATTCAACGTATTGTTGCTGGTGCTACTCCTCAGTCACTCAGTCTTGTCTGATTCTTTGCGACCCCATGGGCTGTAGCCTGCCAGGCTCCTCTGTCCATGGAATTTTCCAAGGAGGAATACGTGAGGGGGCAATTAACATAATGGTTATAAAGCCTTTTAATGAAAAGATATAATTTACTAGGAGATATATACAGAAAATAAAATTCATTGTCCTCTAAAATTACGCAAGGGACATAACTCATGTCTTTTTTTAAAAATTAGTGTTCTAATAACAGCTATGATGTTTCAGTGGTAAATTAGGTGTTATTCTCCTTCCCATTGTTATCCCCAAATTGGGTTCACTTCTTGATGGATGTCAACCAAACCAGAGATAAGAAGGAAGAGTTTGTTACTTGCAGCAAGTAAGGAGACTGTTGGAGACCTTTCCCAAAGCAGTGTCTCCAGGAACAGCAAATTTGGGGAAGTTTTAAGCTAAGGGTATATGCATACTCTTAAGGGACTTGAGCAGAAGAGAGGTCAGCAGAGAATTGGGGCAAAGGTTGACAAAGTCCCAAACTCTAGTAGATTGAAGTCACAAAATTCAGGAAAGGTCAACATCATCATCCCTTTACTGTGGTACTTCAGTCACTAAGTCATGCCTGAGTCTTTGTAACACCAAGGACTGTAGTATGCCAGGCTTCCTGTCATTTACCCTCTTCTGGAGCTTGCTCAAACTCATGTCCGTTGAGTCAGTGATGTCATCCAACCATCTCATTCTCTGTTGGCCTCCTTGTCCAGCTGTCATCATTCTGTTCCAGTATCAGGTTCTTTTCCAAAGTCAGCTCTTCACATGAGATGGCCGAAGTATTGGAGCTTTAGCTTCATTATCAGGCCTTCCAGTGAATATTCAGGGTTGATTTCATTGAGGATTGATTTGTTTGATCTCCTTTCCATCCAAAGGACTTTCAAGAGTCATCATCCCTCAGGTTTCTGTTGATCTAGTGATTGAGAGCTGGAGGAGAGGTCAAAATTCTGCAATAACCCACAAGAAAGTGCTTCATGCTAATCTATACCATTGAAACAGAATTGGAAATATTTACAACTAATTTGCTATATTTTCTATTGTTGTTTCTCTTGTCTGATAACAATAGTATTATTCCCTTATGAACATTATTACTAAGGCCTGTTCCAGGGTGAGATTTGCGGCAAGTCTTCAGTTCAGTTCAGTCACTCAGTCACGTCCGACTCTTTGCAACCCCATGAATTGCAGCACACCAGGCCTCCCTGTCCATCACCAACTCCCGGAGTTCACTCAAACTTACATCCACCAACTTGGTGATGCCATCCAGCCATCTCATCCTCTGTCTTCCCCTTCTCCTCCTGCTCCCAATCCCTCCCAGTATCATAGTCTTTTCCAATGAGTCAACTCTTTGCATGAGGTGGCCAAAATACTGGAGTTTCAGCTTTAACATCATTCCTTCCAAAGAACACCCAGGACTGATCTCCTTTAGAATGGACTGGTTGGATCTCCTTGCAGACCAAGGGACGGACACTCAAGAGACTTCTCCAACACCACACTTCAAAAGCATCAATTCTTCGGCGCTCAGCTTTCTTCACAGTCCAAAAGTCATATCCATACATGACCACTGGAAAAACCATAGCCTTGACTAGATGCACCTTTGTTGGCAAAGTAATGTCTCTGCTTTTTAATATGCTATCTAGGTTGGTCATAACTTTCCTTCCAAGGAGTAAGCATCTATAATTTCATGGCTGCAATCACCATCTGCAGTGATTTTGGAGACCCAAAAAATAAAGTCTGACACTGTTTCCACTGTTACCCCATCTATTTGCCATGAAGTGATGGGACCAGATACCATGATCTTAGTTTTCTGAATGTTGAGCTTAGATCATAAAATAGCTTACATCCTAAAATGACTTCTTCTACATTAAAAAGGTTTACCTGACTCTTTTCCTCTGGAGACCATCTAGCCTATCTGCTTCCATTTCATCAGATAAACCTTCTGAGTCTCCTCCATTCATTTTCTACAGGTTCCCAGAGCATACAGTGTACAGCACACAGTTCTTATTAATAAAACTCACAAATCCTTCTTTAAAGCCTGGCTTTCCCACTAAGGGGCTTCCCTTGTGGCTCAGATGGTAAAGAAACTGCCTGCAAAGTACGAGACCCAGCTTTGATCCCTGGGTTCAAAAGATCCCCTGGAAAAGGGGATCTTGCCTAGAGAATTCCAGGGACAGAGGAGCCTGGCAGGTATTCAGTTAGCAACTTCTGTTGTTACAATGAAAAGAAAGATGGACATCACAGCCCAGCCTTTGCTGACTGACTAGGGAGATTAGTACATAAAGTGTTTAAACATCTGCATATACCACAGAAAAGCTAATAATTAAATGGAAAATCAAAATTGCAGATTTTAATAAGATTTCTAAGCCCCAGTCATACTGAAGAGTCAGGAAATCTCTGTATGAGTCAAGTTCTCTCTTCTCTGTGTTTTTCTAGGCTACCTTATCAACCTGGAAACCCTTCTTGCTGTCTTGCTCCAGCTAACCTCTAGGACCCTTCAAGTCCTAGTGTGGATATCACCTCCTTTAAGACTTCTTCATATGCAATGTCATGCTGGATGAAACACAAGCTGAAATCAAGATTGCTAGGAGAAATATCAACAATTTTGAATACGCAGATGATAACATCGTAATGGAAGAAATTGAAGAGGAACCAAAGAGCCTCTTGTTGAAGGTGAAAGAGGAGAGTGAAAAAGCTGTCTTTAACTTAACTTTAAATTTAACATTCAAAAAACTAAGATCATGGCATTCAGTAGCATCATTTCCTATCAAATAGAAAGGGAAAAAGTGAAAACAATGACAGGTTTTATTTTCTTGGGTTCCAAAATCACTGTGGATGGTGATTTCAGCCACAAAATTAAAACATACTTTCTCCTTCAGAGGAAAGCTATGACCAACTTAGTGTGTTAAAAAGCAGAGATATCACTTTGCTGTCAAAGGTTGGTATAGTCAAAGGTATGGTTTTTCCACTAGTCATGTATGGAGGAGAGAGTTGAACCATAAAGAAAGCTGAAGGCCAAAGAATGGATGTTTTTAAATGGTGGTGCTAGAGAAGACTCTTGAGAGTCCCTTGGACAGCAAGGAAATCAAACCGCTCAATCCTAAATGAAATCAACCCTGAATATTCATTGGAAGGGCTGATACTGAAGCTGAAACTCCAGTACTTTGGCCACCTGATTTAAAGGGCTGGCTCAACAGAAAAATCCTGATTCTGGAAAAGATTGAGGGCAGAAGAGAGCAACAGAGAATGAGATGGTTGGATGGTATCACCAACTTCATGGACATGCATTTGAACAAACTCCAAGAAACAGTGAAAGACAGGGAAGTCTGATGTGCTGCAGTCTATGGGGTCTCAGAGCTGGGCATGACTGAGTGACTGAACGAGAACAACAAAGTTTTGACTCACCAGACTATGCACCTATGCATGGAGCAATTAAATTCTGAGAATGGATGAAACCATTTAACGACTGTCAGAACCACAGGTGCCTTCTGCTCTCTTCATATCCTGTCTGTAAAGACAAGGACACTATGTGGGTAAGGATTTAGTCCCTAGGGTGTTCACATTTCTTAAAAAATCTGAAAGTAGTTGGGAATGTAAAATGGTACAGCTGCTATGTCAAACAGCACCAGGCTTCCTGAACTTTTTTTTTTTTTAATGCAAGTACTGTATGATCCAACAACCTCACTCCTAGGTAGATATCCAAAAGAATTCATAGCAATATCTCAAAGAGGTATTTGCACTGTAAATTTTCATAGTGGCTCAGGCAGTAAAGTATCTACCTGCAATGCAGGAGACCCAGGTTCAATCCCTGAGTTGGGATGATTCTCTAGAGAAGGGAATGGCAACCCACACTGTATTCTTGCCTAGAGAATCCCATGGACAGAGGAGCCTGGCAGGATACAATCCACAGGGTAGAAAAGAGTCAGACATGACTGAGCAACAAAGCATGCACACATTTATTGCAACCTTATTGGTAACAGCCAAGAGATATAAAAAACCCTAATGTTCAGACAGATGGATAAAAAATATGTGGTATATTAGTTCAATTCTATATATATGTATATATATATATATGTATATATATATATATATATATATATATATTTTTTTTTTTTAAAGAAGAGTATTGTTGTATTTAAACTGACAACCTTCTAGGTCATAAATATAACTATCTCTCTGAGTCTCCACATGCTTCAGCTACACACAAAAACAAAAAATGTGAGGGACTTTCTGTTTCCCTGAATGTTTCAAGCCTGGGGAACTGGGCTGTGGGTGACTTGGACCTGGCAGAGTGAGGCCTCTCCGCAAGATGGAACAAATAGAAATTATTGGGATGATTCTTCATTTTCACAATGCCAGAGTCACCCTGAACAAATTGGCAATACACAGCAGAATTAAACATAAACTTACTTTAGGAGCCAACAAAGGGACTCTCACCCTGATCCCTAAATGCTCTTCATAAGTAGCATTGCTCAGAGTGGTGGGAAGTTAGACACAGCTTGGTGTTTATCACTAGAGAAACTGATAAATAAAATCTGGTGGATACATACAGTAAAATTCAAGTTATAAGCAATGAATTATATGTGCATGGAAACCTACATAGATCTTTTAAAAAGAATGCTGAGTATAATTGAGGTGTAAAGCATAATTAGATTTACATAAACTAAGGACACAATCATTCACAAAATGACATATTTTAGAAGAAACACATATATCCAAGGACTTACACAACACACATTACTGTGGACGAATACTGGGGAATGGGAAGTGCAAGTGAGGACAGAGGATGAAAATAAAATTGGAGAGGGATCTTTTGTATACTTGATGATAGAGGAGCAGCGGCTAAAAAGTATTATAAGGATGTTATCAGCTGTTTACTTTTTAGTAGAAATTCTTACCTCTCTCCAAGTATTGGAGAAAAAAAAATTTACTAACTATCCCCAAGTAAATCTCACAGGACAAGGAGTCTTGAGTTTGTGCGGCTATGTCAATGTAAACATCCTTATTGGAGGATTCTGCACAAGGCTTGTCTTTCAATTTGGTTACTGCAACTAAATGTGTCAGCAGACTCTTACAGCTTGACCTCCACCAGTCCTTCTCCTCTTGTATCTAGGCAGGAATGGGTTATTATTCTCGGGAATAATAGCACTGGCTCCGAAGCTGACAGGAGTTCATGACCATTGTATTAAGTTTCCTAGTACCACCAACTAGGTGGCTTAAAACAAAAACATTGTCTCCCAACGCTCCAGGGTAGATGTCTGAAATCAAGGTATAGGCAGGATCATGCTCCCCTTCAAAGGTCCAGGGAAGAACCCTTCCTTGCTCTTCCAGCTTCTGGGGGTGCCCGAAGCACGTGGGCTTTCTTGGCATGCAGGTCCATCACTCCAGCCTCTGCCTTCTCTTCACACTGCCTCCCCACTGTGTATGTGCATATGTCCTCTGTGTTGTTTTCTTATGAAGACACCAGTCATTGGATTGGAGGCCATGTTATAGAAAACAGCCTACATTACAGGGAGGAAACTGAAATACAATTACTAAGTGAAAGGAGCCAGTCTGAAAAAGCTACATACTGTAGATTCCAATATATGACATTCCTGAAAAGGCAAAACTGTGGAGACAGTGAAAGGATCAGTCCTTCACAGGGACTGGGAAAGAGGGATGACTAGGCAGAGCACAGACGATTTTTAGGACAGTGGAATGAGTCCATATGATACAGTGGTGGATACAAGTCACACATTTGTCCAAACTCAGAAAGTACAACATGAAGAGTGAGCCCTACTGTCAACTATAGACATTGGGTGATAAGATGTATCATGTACGTTCATGGATTGTAACAACTGTGATTCTGGTGTGGATGAGGAGGAGGAGAGTGTGCTTGTGTAAGGGCTTTGAGTGTGTGAGAATTCTCTGTACTTTTCACTCAATTGGTTGTAAACATAAGCTGCTCAAAAAAACGTTGACCATTGATTTTTTACGATTGAGCATAAGACATATTGCCTCTGATGCTGAAGTCTAAACCTAGAACACTAGAGACTACAGTAAGTCCCCTACATATGAACCTTGAAGTTGTCAACTTTAAAAGATGCAAATGTGGGTTTGCATGTCCAATCACATGAGTTATTATAGTCCATGAGTCTGGCCTACATTTTCATGAATGTGCATCCCAACATCTATATTTCAATCTAGAACTGCAAGAGGGACACTTCATTGAACCCCTTGCTGTGCAACATGAGGAGCTTACTAATGAAGACTTGATGGAATTGGAGGCTCAGAGAAAGGACAAAAAGAGACAAGAGGAAGAAGAAGTAACTGAAGAACCAGAGATTCGGGATGCAGGAAATGGAGAGGGGATTTTATTTCTTGGAGAAGGCACTGTTAGTTTTTGCGGTATGGGACCTGAATTTAGGATGGTATAGGAAGGTTGCAGGAGCTGTTCAGAATGCAATCCAGCACTATTATAGCATCTATTATGAGAAAAACAGAGCTACTACCCAGATGTCACCGGATATATTTTAAGAGGGTAGATAGAATTGAATCCAGAAAAGAACCAGGACCTGAGACATCAATGTCAGGCATGAGTGAAATTGCAGCTCTCCCTCAAACTTCTACTTCTCATGATCCTTCAGCGTTTACTTCTCTCCCCTCCTCTCCCCTCTCCAGCCAGTAATTCTTCTGCCTTTTCACTTGATGCCAGCCCCTGTATGCCAGCTGTTGTACTGTATGAGACTATACATCTCAAGGTATTGTACTGTAAGATTAAAAATGTTTTATTTTTGTGTGTTTGCTTTTAAAAATATGTTATTTGTGTGAAAATTATTATAAATCTACTTCAGTACAGTAAAAAGCATCTGCCTTCAATGCGGGAGACCTGGGTTTGATCCCTGGGTTGGGAAGATCCCCTGGAGAAAGAAATGGCAACACACTCCAGTACTCTTGCCTGGAAAATTCCATGGGCTGAGGAGCCTGGTAGTCTACGGTCCATGGGGTCACAAAGAGTCAGACACGACTGAGCGACTTCACTTTCACAGTTCAGTACTAGATAGCTAATTGTGTTTGTTGGGTACGTAGGCTAACGTTCTTGGACTTTCAAACAAATTGGACTTGGGAACTTGCTTTTAGAATAGAACACGTTCATATGGAGGGGACTTACTGTATTACAAAAAGATTGTGATGGGACTTCCCTGGTGGTACAGTGGATAAGACTCCACTTGCAGGGGACACAGATTTGATCCCTGGTCTAGGAAGATTCCAAATGCCATGCAGTAACTAAATCCCCATGCCATCACTACTGAGCCTGTGCTATTGAGGCCACAAGCCACAACAATCAAGTCTATGTGCTTCAACTACTGAAGCCTGTACCACTAGAGCCTGTACTCTGCAACAAGAGAAGCCGCTGCAATGAAATCGTACATGCTGCAAAAAAAGACCAAGTGAAGCTACAAAAAAATAAATAAATAAAATTATTTTTTAAAATGACTGTGATGTAAGATTCATATGAACACCTAACACAGCATTAATGTCAATGTTAAGGAAAGAATTATACTTAGAATCAAGATGTTCAAACTTTTCCATTACATATAAACTAAACTATAATAATATAATATAAAGAAAAATTAAGATGGCATAAAATTAAAAGATAATGATTTCTATGTTTGGCATTTAAATACTATAAGATATTTATTTAAATTCTAAAAACACTCATCATCCAAAGCCAAGGGAAAATTGAAACTATTAGCTATCAATAATAATAACTGCCTCTTGTAAAAGTGGAGAATTGAGGGAAATTTACAGTTTTAAAATATTAGAAAACTAGAATAGGTGAAAATTGAGATAAATTGCAAGATAAACCAAATGGACCCAGAAAGTTCACAACATTGACACTTTTGGTTTCATGGACTTATCTGGAAGAAAAGGTACAAATAACAGAGTGAACAGAAAGAGAGTGCAGTCACAGATAAATAAAAGGTAATATTATTGAACTTTCGCAATTAAATTTGAAAATTGAGACACAACTTTTATTTTGGTATGACTAACTCCTCTTGAGAAATCTGTATGCAGGTCAGAAAGCAACAGTTAGAACTGGACATGGAACAACAGACTGGTTCCAAATAGGAAAAGGAGTACGTCAAGGCTCTGTATTGTCACCCTGCTTATTTAACTTCTATGCAGAGTACATCATGAGAAACGCTGGACTGGAAGAAGCACGAGCTGGAATCAAGATTGCCGGGAGAAATATCAATAACCTCAGATATGCAAATGACACCACCCTTATGGCAGAAAGTGAAGAGGAGCTAAAAAGCCTCTTGATGAAAGTGAAAGTGGAGAGTGAAAAAGTTGGCTTAAAGCTCAACATTCAGAAAACGAAGATCATGGCATCCGGTCCCATCACTTCATGGGAAATAGATGTGGAAACAGTGGAAACAGTGTCAGACTTTATTTTGGGGGGCTCCAAAATCACTGTAGATGGTGATTGCAGCCATGAAATTAAAAGATACTTACTCCTTGGAAGTAAAGTTACCACCAACCTAGATAGTATATTCAAAAGCAGGGACATTACTTTGCCGACTAAGGTCCATTTAGTCAAGGCTATGGTTTTTCCAGTGGTCAGGTATGGATGTGAGAGTTGGACTGTGAAGAAGGCTGAGTGCTGAAGAATTGATGCTTTTGAACTGTGGTGTTGGAGAAGACTCTTGAGAGTCCCTTGGACTGCAAGGAGATCCAACCAGTCCATTCTGAAGGAGATGACCCCTGGGAGTTCTTTGGAAGGAATGATGCTAAAGCTGAAACTCCAGTACTTTGGCCACCTCATGCAGAGAGTTGACTCACTGGAAAAGACTCTGATGCTGGGAGGGATTGGGGGCAGGAGGAGAAGGGGACGACAGAGGATGAGATGGCTGGATGGCATCACTGACTCGATGGACGTGAGTCTGAGTGAACTCCCGGAGTTGGTGTTGGACAGGGAGGCTTGGCGAGCTGCAGTCCATGGGGTTGCAAAGAGACAGAACTGAGCGACTGAACTGAACTGAGACTCTTCTATAGAACAGAAAAAAGGAAGTATTTCAGTATGCTCCAGGAGGCTATTCAATAACAAAGCAGAGGACAATAAGAATAAAACTGATTTCCTCAAACTCCTAAATATATAGAGGTGGCACAATCTTAAAGAAAAAAAAAGCAATAAATCAAATTCAAGTTATTGAAACAGATACACCAAGATCAACTTGATTTATTCAAGAGTGCAATGAAAGTCACTGTGAAAAAGAAGGGAAGGTCCTCAAAAAATTAACTATAGAATTACCATGTGGTCCAGCAATTCCACTTCTGGGTACATACACACAAGAACTAAAAGCAGGGACAAAAGTTATTTATTTATGCAATCATATTCAAGGCAGCATTATTCACAGTAGTCAAAAAATGGAACCAATCAAGTGTCCTTCAAAGGATGAGTGGATAAAAAAATATGAAAGATATATATACACACACAAGAGATTATTCAGCTTTGTGCTCAGTTGCTCATTCATGTCTGACTCTTTGTGGTCCCAAGGACTGTAGTCCATTGAGCTCCTATGTCCAAAAAGTTTTCCAGGCAAGAATACTGGAGTGGGGTGCCATTTCCTACTCCAGGATTCAGCCTTAATATGGAAGGAAACTATAACACATGTTACCACATGGATGAACCTTGAAGATATCATGCTAAGTGAAAAAAGTCAGTCACAAAAAGACCAGTATTGTCTGAATCCACTTATATGAGGTACCTAAAATAGTCATATTCAGAGAGAAACAATGTAGACAGGTATTTCCAAGGGCTGGGGTGGGGAAGGCAAAGGGAGGGGAATAGAGAAATAGTGTTTAATGAGTAGAGTTTCAGTTTTGAAAGATGGAAAAAATTTGTTGTACTTGAAGCTATCAAGATGACTATGAAGGAGTAGTGAGAAATATCCACCAGGTAGGACCTTCAATAGGACTCCAATACTTTAATAACTTGGGGAATAAAGTGCTTTTCTAGGTTAGCAGAGAGAGATAATTATGTGCCCCTAATTTAGATTCTGGCTTGAATAAATCAATTGAGGAAGAGCAGGAAATTTTCAATATAGACTGAGTACTCAATATTATGGAATATGAAATTTAATAGCTGGGGCAATTATATTGTGGTTATTTAAGAAAACACTCATATTTTAAGATAGATACTGAAGTTTCTAAGGGTGAAATGACATGGTGTCTGTGATTTGCTTTAAAATATTTCAACAAAAAAGAATAACAGTTTAGACAAATGAGGAATACAATTCTTCTTGAATCTGAGTGATAGATATGAGTTTATACTTCTGTATGCTTGAAAGTGCTCCTAACATTCAATAAACTGATAACTCATTAAGAAAAACCACTGAGCTCTCCTAATCAAAACACAGGTTATTTTTGAACCAAACTTGAGTTTGTTTACCCAAATAAGCAAAATCAATCTACTGACAGGGTTGTGGTGAAAGAAAGTACAGCATTTATTTGCAGGGTGCCAAGCAAGGAGAATGGGCAGTAAATGTTTAAAGGATCTGAACTCCCCAGTGACTTTCAGACAGGAGATTTTTAGATTAAAAATAAGGGTAAGGAGCTTAAGTGTGTGATCATCTCATAGATTCTTCTGATTGATGGGGTTTTAATCAACAAAGTGATATCTGGCATCTTGATCATCATTCTTCTGGTTCTAACTTGTTTGGCTGTGATCAGTGGGTTTCATCATGAGATCCTGGTTTCTGGAAAACAACTCAAAGATATGTTGCATCAGTTTATTATCTATATCTCTTGAAAAAAATCTGGAAATCTGGTGACTCTGTTCTATGGCTAAACATTTATTGCTTGATTGCTTTTCCTTTGTTCCTGCATTTCCTCACTTCTGTAATCATTAAATGCTTGAGTCCGCTCTTTGGAACTCTGAGAAGACTTAAAAATCTCAACTTTTTTCTACAAACAAGAAGTGGGGACAATAGGAGATTGTATCCAGGAAGACCCTGCAGGGTCCTGCTCAATTTCAGGTCCCTCTGCTCTTTGATACTCCTCATCCTGAGGGGAACAGGGGCGACGACCGCTCTGGCTACTTCCTGCTGAACAGGGGCGATGATAATTCTTCAGAATTAGAGGAGCAAAAATCTTGGATCTTCTTTTCAAAGAATTCTCAATTCCCAAGTCTAGCATCGTACTTTGAATTATGAAAACATGATTTCTCTCTTTGACCACTTTATCATAGCATCTGAACAAATAATTGAAAATTAAGAGACACGTTAGAAAGATGATGATCAAATGGAGCCTTGTAACAGTACTCAAAAAACTCCCCCTATTTCAGATGTGTTCTGAAATAAGTCCTGATGTGAATCCTCTTTATGTACATCCTATAACCAGGTAGCGTTTTGAAGTATTTTGTTTACTCGGATTTCAACTTCTCCAGAGGAATTGATGTATATGCAGCATGTGGTATTAGCCATTACACACACTCCTCCTTCTTTTGCTAATAAGAAATCATGGACTATTCTATTGCCCGGGAACACTCGAGTCAATGAATACAAAGATGTGTGTTGGGCTGCAATACTTTCAGCTGCGTCCTCAGCAATTTGTCCAATTGTGGCAGAGAGGTTATGAATCGTATCTCTGTTGACATAAACTCTGGCAGTTGGTGTGAGGTTGCCAAAAGGGCTTTGTCCTATATTGTCCTCATACACTGCCAATATCATTCTTTTATTATAGGTGTTTGATTTAGCGAGGGAAGAGATGTTCTCCTGGTTATACAAGGTGAAAGGCATCTTTATATATCCCAGTAGGCATGACCCTTCTATTTGCCAGCTGTCTAAGCAGCGATATGCTCTCCCTTCCCTTCTTGGGGTATTCCCTGTGCCACAGACAAAGTAATATCCTGGAGGGGCACAAGTTATACCTCCCAGGGTAGTAAAATTGATACTGTCTTTTTGGGGGAGCACGGACAGTATGTTCTCTAGCCAGGGATCACTACCAGTGCAAGCCCTCCATATTCCTGTTACATTATATTGAACTTTTCTGACTCTCTGGCATGAATCAGTGTCATTTTTAGCTCTTTCACATTTGTCATGAGTACATATTAGGGGGTTTTGTTCATCACATTTTTTCAGGAGAAAGTCAAGAGACCGCGGTGGACCAGTCTTAACTCTTGATCCAGTGAAAACTTCCTCAGACAAGGAGAAACAAGGGGTATGGGTGCTCTTAGGTAATCTGGTTAGCCTAACTTTGAATGTGCGACCTAGAGGAGGAAGATGATAGTAGGTCATGGGGTTCGGAACAGTACTAAAGTTAGTTATGGGGACTATAAGTGGGACATAGTCTGTTTGGATGACTTCAGATGCCAAATGGCATATCCAACAATTACTTACCTTCTCACCTGTGGCTATACTCTGAGATAACATAATTAGAGAATTTTCCCTCCAGGAAGCAGCAGACACCAGTGGGATGAGGCAGTAAAGAAAAGTAAGAGCCATCATTATAGCTGGGGCCAAGCTCTTATGTGGGAAAATAGCAATGGCCCTAAACTATGATACTAACTGTATTATCACAAGGTTTATGTTAAAATAGAGCAACAGTTAAATATCTCTTATTATCAATATCACAGCAAATGATGTGCTTGATTGTCTACAATATAATCACAGGTAAAATGATTAGATGAATCCAGAAGCAAAGAAAAAACTGTAAGCAAATAATAAAACAGAGAAACACTCCAGCCAATTATAAATGTTATGATAAATGGTCACAAGTCATTCACAACTTATGAAAGATACTTTCTTTGATTTAACTGAAGTCCCACTGTGGACTTGTAGGAAGGCAGACTGACTTTGTTCAGCTTTGTGTGTGTCTTTTCTGTAACTGCTGAGAACTGTAGATTTGTAGTTGGGTCAGAAGTGAGCTTCATCCACGTGTATCAGATCCACAACTTGACTCCTGTCAATTGAACAGAAGAGCTAGTTAGCAGTAGAACATGGTAAGGCTTCACCCTCCGAGACTGGAGTTGGTTCTTTGCTGTATATTCTTCCTCATTGTTAGGATCACTCAGTCTCCAGTTCAAAAACACTGGAAGAGGACATCTATGGGAACCATTATCTATTAGTACCAAATTTAGAAATAGTATTTCAAACTTACCCCAGTGTTTATACACATCTCACAGTGTCTAATTCTTTCACCTTTCAATTACATGTCTGACCACTTAACTGCTCAGAATAGAGGAAGGATCTCCTACACACATTTCATAAGGACTCAGTTGGTGTCTACTTCTAGGACACATTCTAACTCTAAGCAATGCCACTGGCAACTTAGCCCACGCTAAGTCGGTTTCTTGACAGATTCTAGCCATTGTCTTCTTTAATGTGTGGTTCTGGTTGGTCACAGGTTCTAAGATGCATGCAAACTCTTTTTTATTCCCCGTATTTTAGATTCCTCCTGAATCATATTAGCAATGAAGACATCTCCAGTATCGCTCTGGATTGAGCTGGGTAGCCCAAATCTAGGGATTATCTCCTAGGTCAAGACTGTCACTACTTCTGAAGTGTTTTCAATCCAGCAAGGAAATGTTTCTAAGCAGCCTGTTAAGGTCAGCCATCACTAGTAGGTAGTGAAATTCTCCTTTTACTTTGGGCATCACTCTAAAATCTACTCGCCAATCTTCACTCAGGCTCTCCCTTCCATCTTAGACTCCATACAGGGTGGGGGAGTTCCAGTCTTAGAATTATTTTTGGCGCAAATGATACATTTTCATAATATTCTTTAAAGTGTCCTCTGCATATTGATCTTTTAATGTAATCCTATATCTATTGTCCATGATGGGTGCTCAGGTATACTGATCCAATAACCTCTTCCATGAGATATACATGAATTAAAACACTGCTTGGTTATTTTCCACTTGCTCCTAGATACATAAGACTTAGTACTTATTCTCATGACCTTTCAAGGTTCTCAGTATGTCAGGTTAAATTGGGTCAGGCTTATACTTAGAGTCTGTGCTGTAACTAAAGGTGTTTTGGCTGACTGTCCTGGGCAATGCACAACTCCCACCTCCTTTGGCTTGAGCACTGTGTCTAGCAGTTTCTAAACTTCCTGGGAGCATGATTGATTTTGTTTTCTTCAGAACTGAGCAATCTATCTTTCCAAATCGCCCCATATGCATTCACAACTGAAAAGGCATATTTTGAGTCAGTATAGATGTTAACTGTCTTAACCTCACAGAGACAGAAAAGTCAAGTGAGAACAATAATTTAACCTTTTGGGCCAAGTATGTGATGGCAAAGCTTCCATTCCTAGGATCTCCTGCAAGGTTATCACTGTGTATCTGCTCTTTCAGTTTCCATGGTCCGTGAAACTATTTCCATTTGAGAAGTTCTTGATGCCTAGATCTCCCAAGGAATCATTAATCAGGCCCAAACAGCTGCTCAACAATCTGCAAACAATAATGCATGAACCTGGACGAGTGGGCCACCCAAAGGGGTGGGGAGCAATGAGACCAGATTCACAAAGGACATAGTCTTTGGGGTCAAGTTAGGATTATCAAATAAAATTGACTGATACCCTCCTAGGTTGTCTGAAGTGAGCCAATATCCACCCTTTAGTTCCAACGGCAGCAACACATAGTGGGATGTAAACACCAGAGTTGGCTGTCCTGGAGTGAATTCTGCTTCTTGCACCAATCCAGAGCAGCAGCTATGATGCTCAGATACATTGACCAACCCTGGATTATAATGTCCAAAGCCTTTGTGAAATAGGATACTGGGCATTTTGTGCTCTCAGATTGTAGGTCAATACCTCCAGTCTCACTACCTGTCTTTTATGTTTAAAGGGATCAAATGACTTTTTCAAATGTGGCAAACCCAGAACAGGGGCAGCCAGTAGTTTTCCCTTCATTGACTGGAAGGTTTTTCACATTCTCTGCTCCCCTTGAGGGCTTATTGTCAGACTTACTTTAGGGCCTCATGTAACTGTCCAACTATTAGCTTAAGTTGGGCACTCATGTGCGGCAGAATTTTGCCATTCCAGAAACCGAGGCTACTGTCTTTGGTGTTAGACACTGTTACTCTGGCTATTGTCTCCAGGCAGTCCTGGAGCAATTCCTCTGGCCTTTGGTCAGTTTGATTCCTAGATATTTCCCTGAGAGTTGTGAAGTTTTGGCCTTTTTCCGAGAGAGTTTAGAGCTTCATTTGGCCAGAGAGTTGAGACTGTTGATTGCTTTGATTTTCAGATCTTCCTTACAAATGTAAATAATTCTTGGGATTCAAGACTCAAAGTTATATAGAAAAAGACCTCTGCTAAATCTAACAATAATCTTCAGGTTAAGATAGTCAATTTGAATATAAGTACTCAAATACAGTTTGGGTATCTTTCACTATGTGATTTATGGCTCTTATGTCCTGAACGAATCAGTGTTCTTCAGTGCCTGGCTTCGTAAATTCAGGATGCGAGTATTATACGGTGAAGGCATGCATGCATGCTGAGTTGCTTTTCAGTTTAGTTCAGTTCAGTTCAGTCGCTCAGTCGTGTCTGACTCTTTGCGACCCCATGAATCGCAGCACGCCAGGCCTCCCTGTCCATCACCATCTCCCGGAGTTCACTCAGACTCACGTCCATGGAGTTGGTGATGCCATCCAGCCATCTCATCCTCTGTCATCCCCTTTTCCTCCTCCCCACAATCCCTCTGAGCATCAGAGTCTTTTCCAATGAGTCAACTCTTCGAAGAGTTGCTCTTAGTCATGCCCATCTCTTTGCGACCCTGTGGACTGTAGCCCACCAGGCTCCTCTGTCCATGGGATTCTCCAAGCAAGTATACGCGAGTGGGTTGCTGAGCCCAACACCTGGGGATCTTCCCAGCACAGGACTGAGCCCATGTCTCTCACATCACCTGCACTGGCAGGCAGATTAACCGCTACTGACACATGAGAAGTGGGAGGAAAACAAGCAGGTATTTTAAAATCCAGTTTATCAAAGTCTGCATCCCTGTCTTGCTTGCTCCTTTAAAGGGTATTGCCTTAAGCTCAGAACCTGAGTGTCCACTTTCAGTTTCACCTTCACTGCTATGGCCTTCCTTGCTGTACCTGCCCCCTAATCAGCCTATGCTCTCAGGCTTCCCTGGCACAGGATGTTTTCAGGGGTGCTAGTGGCTCCATCCCTTGATGGGATGGCTGCCTACAAGGCACAGGCTTGTTCTGGTATTCCCTCTATATTCAGTCTTCTAGGAGTGACAGTCATTTTAGTATAATAAATCTCACCTCAACAATGAGACTGGGCTCTCTGGCATGTATATAAAAGTGTGCTTTAAGTTAAGCACCTCAATCTAGGGGCTGCAAACCAGTTTTGGGAGAGGCATTCTGTAGACTCCGTTTGACATGGCTCTTGTTATGGGGTTAACTCGTGTTCAAAACTGAGCTAGTGGCTCCAGTACCAATCAGAAAGTCAGTTGTCTGTTTCCCAAGAAAGGGTGACCTGGCACTCCTGGTGGGAGGTGGGATGGGGCCTGTTTCCCCAAGTGAACTCCCTGGCTTTCCTCACTCTCTCTTGTCTCCAGCATGAAGAATGATTTCTCCTCCTCTTCTGGTTTCTGTTTTTAAGTTGGGACAGATTTTTTTTTCAGTGGCTTTCTTGGCTTTCAATAAGCACTGCTGGGGATGCACTTTAACATATCCCCTTTAGAGGTCTCTTTTCTGAGGGCTACCCTTCACTCTCTTGGGTCCCTGGAATCTTATCTTCTGCTCAGATTTCTTGTCTCCCCGTTTCTCTGCCCAGTGAGTTTCGCTGCCAAAATGGGCATCTGCTGCTTCATTTAAAGGGTCTTTTTTGTTCTTGTATGCCCTCCTGACTGGGAGAAACTGAAAGCAGTTTCTATTACACCAAAAGAGGTATCAGAAGCAGAAACAGACCTTGTATCTTTTGCACAATTTCTAGATGTCTGGGGCACTCTGAGCCACAGGGTCTGGTTAATTAACTTGAAATTCTCCAGATTATCTAGATTCATATCTGTATATTGGTGATACGCCCTGTACATTCTCTCCCCAAACTCAGGGTTTTTACTGTGGCTGTTTGCACATTCCTTGCACCTTATGAAAACTCCTGTATTGGTTCTCCCTTTTGGAGCCCTACCATGATGCACTCCTTGTAATGCTCAATGCCAGCTTTATCTCCTAGGTCATTCTCCTCCCAGTCTGGATCTGTGGTGGGAATTGCTTTTGCTGCTGGTGCTGGGAAGGGATTGCCCGAGATAGCAACAGGCATTTTACCCGCCTCTTCCCTAGCATTTTCTATTACCATCCTATCTCTTCCTCAGCCAATGGAGTAGTTAGGAAGCTCTGACCCAGTTTGGACTGTGGGTGGCAAAGATGGAGGAAAATGCATTTTCCATCCTGGTATGGTCATCACAATAGGTTGGTATATTAATTTTTTGATTAAACAAGTCTGAATTTGAAAAGGGAGAGCATGTCCATATGAATCCTGCTGGCTGATCTTGGGCATTTATTCCTCCAATGAGAATCTGCCTCAGTGTGAATGCCTGGCCTGAACATAAGCGGTTCTCTGACCAATATGGGTGCTCTGTCGGATATAAGAGGGAGACAATTCCTCCTTCCTCAGCTTCTACCTGAGCAGGTGAAGGTGCATTTGTTGCTATGGGATCTACGGCCCCTGCCCCTGCTTTCCCAATTCTGCCCACCATACAGTGTTAATTTGCAGGTCATCAAGCAAGGAGTTCAGGTCCTCTGAGCATTAGGTGCCTATTCTCCTTGCTTGGTGCCCTGCCAATAAATGCTGTACTTTCCTTTAGCATGACCCACTGTCAGTAGATTGACTGCTGTGCACCAGGTGGATGAATCCAAGTTCAGGTCAGTAACAAAACTGCCCTATATGTCCTACAAATACCATTAGAGCAAATATCCAGGAAAACTGAAAAAAAGGACAAATGCTTACAAAATTAAAGCACTGACTAATATAGCATAATCCAAGTCAAAATAAAGAAATGAAACAAAGAAACATTTTCAGTTATTGCAATCCAGAAGTATAAAATATTTTGTGCTCCAAAAAACATGGCTCTGACAAAACCAAGAAAAGACAAAACGCTGATCTAAAAGTAGAAATTTAAGAGAAAACTATAAGAATAAAAGCAAAAGCCAAGTAAGGATTTTCCTTAAAGAGAAAAAATAACCATGTGCAAAATTAAGCATAAAAAGTGAGCCATGTATAATGTCATATAAGAAATGAACCGCCAGTCCAGGCTCAATACAGGATGCTTGGGGCTGGTGCACTGGGATGACCTGGAGGGATGGTATGGGGAGGGAGGTGGGAGGGGGATTCAGGATGGGGAACACGTGTATGCCCGTGGCAGATTCATGTGGATGTGTGGCAGAACCAATACAATATTATAAAGTAATTAGCCTCCAATTGAAATAAATAAATTTAAATTTAAAAATAAAGTGAGCCAGTGTGAGGATTTTAAAAGATACATCACAAATGTATGGTAATAAAGAAAAAATCTAGATGGAACACATGATATCCAGCAAGACATTGCACTTAACTCAATTGCAGTTTTCACCTTCCCCAGAAATATAACCTTAGCCAGCCAGATTGGAATTTTCTGATTGGCACTGAAGAGGTTATCTGTTCTGTGGGCCCTCTCCATAGCCTGCCCCCAGAGCAAGAAGCTGTCTACATGATGAAGCTGCCATTCTTTTCCCTCAAAAGATGTCCTGGCCAATAAATAATCTTTTATTTCCCTAAGGGCTAGTGGGGATACTCCCCAATTTGACCTTCAAATTGATTGAGTTTTGTTTTACACCTCTGCTCACCTACGGAGGTCCTTGTTCTGGAAGAAGGATGAGTTCTCTGCAGAGCAGGACTTGGTCTCCTGTGCAGCTGTGACTCGGAGCTAGAATTCAAGCAAAGCCATTGATACAGAATTCAAAGTTTAAGGTTTAGTATGCAGATAAGTGGAGAAGGCAACGGCAACCCACTCCAGTACTCTTGCCTGGAAAATCCCATGGGCGGAGGAGCCTTGTAGGCTGCAGTCCATGGGGTCGTGAAGAGTCAGATACGACTGAGCGACTTCACTTTCACTTTTCACTTTCCACTTTCATGCAGTGGAGAAGGAAATGGCAACCCACTCCAGTGTTCTTGCCTGGAGAATCCCAGGGACAGAGGAGACTGGTGGGCTGCCATCTATGGGGTTGCACAGAGTTGGACACGACTGAAGTGACTTAGCAGCAGCAGCAAGATGCAGATGAGTACCTCCATTTTGTACTCAGAAAATAATAAAGGTATTTTTCTAGATATGCATTTGCTTAAATTTTTATGACTGTAATAGTAAACATGTTTTTCCTTTTGTTGTTAGAAAAAGAGCTCAATTTTCTAACAATGAAGGAAATGTAGAAAGAGTTACTACTTCCAACTCTATCCCCAGTCAGAAAAAAATCTGAAGATATAGGTTGGAGATTAAGTTCAGGCCTCATGTCTAGGGAATGGCGGAGAAAGAATCAGAGTCCGGGTTCCCTAAGTTCTGAAGCTCTCGCTTGTATCACTGCCTCCAAAGACACTGTCAGTTTCACCTCCCAACCATGTTTTTAAAGCAAATACTTTAGTCCTTCCTCATTTCCTCCTGGTCTTCATTTTCTCCTCTCATGGCACTACTATTTTCATATTCCCAATTTCCTAATAAGAGACACCTGGGAAGGTGCCTTTCTCACGGTCCAGTGAAAGACAGAGCAGATATAAAGCTAGGGGAGCCCAGGACAGCATCTGCCCCATGCCCCCTATTTCTGTCAGCCTTACCTGGAGAAGGGTTCCAGCCCTAGGACTCAACCCGGAGCAGAGGGAGGAAAGAGGCTAGAGGGCTGAGCCAGCTGACCAGCTGATCCAGGGTGATCTTATGTTGTCTCCTCCATCCCCTTGCAGAGTTTGTAAATCTCTAGGCCCAACCCCTTTTAAATCCCACCCCTTCCCTACCTTATCTCCTGACATCTCATGAACCATGAAGCCACTGCTGACTTCCAATCTTGACTTTCTATCCATAACCACCGAGCTCCACCTTCAGGTCCAATTCTTGGGCATTTCTGGTTCTCCCCCACTCCCCGATTGCCAGGATTCCAGGCTTTCAAGGAAATAAAAATGAAAAAAAAAAAAAAAAGGAAACTGTCCATCCCTTAGTTGTGTCTGATGCTTTATGACCTCATGGACTACACAGCCCACTAGGCTTCTCTGTCCATGGAATTTAGGCAAAAGCACTGGAGTGGGTAGCCATTCCCTTCTCCTAGGGAATCTTCCTGACCCTAGAATTGAACCTGGGTTTCCTGCATTCCAGCTGGATTCTTTACTGGGAAGACCCCTCAAGGCAATAAAGGCAACACTAATTACCAAATTATTCAGCTACAGCCCCAAGAGTCAACCTTGACTTCTCCCTTTTCTTCAATCCCCACATATGATCATGCTCAAACCTTTGAATTTGTCCACTTCTTTCTCCCTGCATGGTTCTGTAGTTACCTATGACTCTATGCAGCCTTCCTGGGGCAGAGTCCTACTATGTATTCTGTTTTAACTCTTCTCTGAGGTCCCCAGAAAACAATATTTGATGCATATTTCCAGAACTGTTGTACAGATGCTAAAATCCCCACATAATGGAAGTTATTGACTTTAAAAAATGTATGTGAAATTTGTAAGTTAAGTTTTATTGGGAGCAAAATGAGGACTGTAGCCTGGGAGACAGCACCTTAGATAGCTCTGATGATAAACTGCTCCACAGAGGTAGTGGGGAAGGTCAGCACAGATGTGATTTTGGTGAAGGGGGAGTCCATGCAATCAACTGCATCATTTTTGTAGAAGTTTTCTGCTAGTCTCATGAAAGCTTCTGGATATGAGAAGATGCAAGAACTGGGCTCATAAGGCCATCTTCTGAAAATATCTCTCTAAAAACCTGTCAGTTCTTTCCAGAGCACAGAGTGCCTCATTCAGCTCTCCACCCAGAACTCCTTTCATGGAGTGTTGAAAGTCAACAGCTGCAGCAGCACATGATTTAACCCTTGTAGAGGTAGATGGCAAGTGTCAATTGGTAGCTGCCAAAATTAACTACTTGAAGACCATGAACACACAACCCCCAAGACCTACTGGAGCCAGAGGATTGACAAAGTGATACTGTCCTGTCACCTTACCGCCAACAAATCAGAGAATTATAAACAACCTGATTACATTCCCTGTGACCGCTCGCCGCCTCCCACTCCCCAACATGGCCTTTAGAAATGCTACCTACTCCAAAAAGAGTGCTTTCCGGAAATCCATCAGGGAGTTCAAGTATTTTGAGCACTAGCTGCCTTGGACTCTTGCCTGATGCTCTGCATGTTCCTTCACCACAACCAGGTGTCAGTAAATTGGCTTCACTGGATGCAGGCGAGGCAGACCCAAGTTTGGTTCAGTAACAGCTCCCAGTGGTTGTCACAAGGCCCAGCAGTAAGGACAGGCAAGCATCATGGCTTGGAGATAAATAAAACATGGCCAATATTCAGTTCACAAATCACTTGGTTTATTACAAGCAATTAGCTTGCCAGACACACTAGTCAGATTTGGGAACATAGAAAAGAGGGTAGGGAACCTCTCCAAGGAGAAGTCTGGGCAGGAGACATGTCGGCAGGAGCAGTGGTCTGCTGTCTGCAGTGGGTCTCCAGACAGTGTGAGCGGGAAGTGGGCCTCTGCTCCCAGGGCCTCTGGCAGTGTCCGTCTGCAGCAGCTCTCAGCAGGTGGTCAGGTCCTCAGTGACGCATCTCATTTTAAGGAATAACATTTACCCCTGGGGAGGGGACCTTGACTCATCAGTTGCTTCTCCTGCTCCAGTGACTTGTGTCACCCATCAAACTTCCCTCAGTTTATCCCTCAGTCCTCCAGCCGACTTTTCAAGACAAAAAAAAAAAAAAGTGGAATTTCACCCTGGCTACTGAGGCTTAAAACACTTAACTTAGCTTAAAGTCTAACAAGTTTCACACAAGATGAATAGAAATTACAACACAAAAGAAATTATATCATGACATAATTTATAACTAATATTTGAGAACATTTATGTTATTAATGGTATTTACTCTAAGAAGTTCAATTTACATTTTGTTTCACATCTCAATACATCTCAAGAAGAGAGTCAAATTAATTATGGTCAAACATATAATGCCAAAATTTATAAATGCTTAATGTTCGTATATCTGCATTCAGTTTTCATTGTAAAGTTCCTTGACTATAAGAAAGAACATTTAGTTCACTCCTTTGATAGGAATTAGCTGTTAATGCTAAGATGGCTTTTTCTTGGTATTTCTTCTGTGATTATATGAACGGTATTGAGTGGTGAGGTACTTATCATGTTAATTTTTAAAAATGCACACAGCCAATTATTATAATTAGTTAATAGACAGGTAGACAGGTAATGCAACTGCCCAATATTTTCGAGGCCGGTAGATTAAGCCTATGAAGTTTAACCAGCATTCAGGGATAAAAAGCCTTCACAGAAGCCAAACCAGAAGCTTAAAGAACAGGTAGAAGGTTAAAGAACAAGTAAAAGGTTAAAGAAAGGTAAAAGAACAGAGCACTAATGACTTGCTCTTTCTAGCAACAGCCACAGTGAATTTTCTACTTCCTCCTTGGTTTTGTACATTCTCAGTTTTGAGTCTGTGCAAGAGCATGAGGGAGGAAAACTAAGGGAAAGACTGTGGAGCCAAGGCCCCCCACCCCTATTCTCTGGCCCACACCCCATGCTACGGGCCCCCACCCCTGTGCTATGGCCCCCAAAGAGTTTAAGAGGCTCAGTTTCCAGGATCTCAGGTTCCATACATTTCAATTCTTCTGAGTCCCAGCACCCTGGACTTCTGCTATTAAGGCACTCATTCATCCAGATTCAGGCTCTACCAGCTGTGCGACCTAATACAGTAAGTTAGGAAACCTCTCTGTGATTCCATTTCTAAAATAAATGAAGCAGGCAAAGTAGTACCTACCTCATGTTGTTGGCAGAACTTAGAGAAAATTCAGGTAAAATATCCTTCATGATGCTTAGAATTCAGTAATACATGCATATTGCAACGTTTGTTATATACGTGAAAGTAAAAAGAATCAAAGATACCTTCAACATTTGATGCATGTTCTTTTAGATTTTTTCCTAGAACTTATGTTGCTTACATAAAATATGAACCTCTTATAACAGTGAACTTTCCTTCTTTAGGGATTTTCATGAGACTTCAGTGAAATATAAAAAACAATTGGGGAAGTGTAAAATATAATTCAAGCTTTCCAACAGTGAAGATGAAATCTCATCCAGCAAGTTACTTAAGCTCTTTTTACCTCCATTTCCTATAAAATGAGAAATTCTGTGCTACCTACCTCATAGATTGTAGCTTAAATGAGGTAAAATATGAAAAAATGCCAGAATAGTGAGATGTAGCTGCTGCTGCTGCTAAGTCGCTTCAGTCGTGTCAAACTCTGTGTAACCCCATAGACGGCAGCCCACCAGGCTCCCTTGTCCCTAGGATACTCCAGGCAAGAATATTGGAGTGGGTTGCCATTTCCTTCTCCAATGCATAAGAGTGAAAAGTGAAGTCACTCAGTCGTGTTCAACTCTTTACAACCTCATGGACTGCAGCCTACCAGTCTCCTCTGTCCATGGAATTTTTCAGGCAAAGGTACTGGAGTAGGTTGCCGTTGCCTTCTCCAGTGAGACGTAAGCCTCCTATAATTGTTTGCTATTATATTGCTACTATCATTTGTTTAAACTTGGCTGAATATTTTTTCTCAAATAGTTCTCACATATTTCCTTTCTTTTATTTTTTGCGACCGGCCCACTAAGCGCAGGAGGCTGCGACCGGCGCCCTAAGCGCAGGCAGCTGCAAATGGCGTACTAAGTGCGGCGGAGAGGAGCTGCCCCACATCCGAGGTCAGGGCAGAAGCCGGGAGGACCCCATGCCCGAAGGGCAGTGGCCAAGAGGAGTTACCCACGTCAAAGGTCAGGGGCAGCGGCCGAGAGTGCCAGGCTGCAATGGCGCAGGAACACCTGACAGGAGCTACCCCGCGCCGGAGGCCAGGGGCAGTGGCTGGGAGGAGCAACCCCACGTCCAAGGACCATCCAAGGAGTGGTGGCTGCACAGGCACAGGAGGGCCTAGAGGAGCTATCCCACGTTGAAGGTCAGGAAGGGCGGCAGTGAGGAGATACCCCTCATCCAAGGTAAGGAGCAGTGGCTGCGCTTTGCTGGAGCAGCCGTGAAGAGATACCCCATGCCCAAGGTAAGAGAAACCCAAGTAAGATGGTAGGTATTGCAAGAGGGCATCAGAGGGCAGACACAATAAAACCATACTCACAGATAACTAGTCAATCTAATCGCACTAGGACCACAGCCTTGTCTAACTCAATGAAGCCAAGCCATGCCCGCGGGGCAACGCAAGATGGGCGGGTCATGGTGGAGAGGTCTGACAGAATGTGGTCCCCTGGAAAAGGGAATGGCAAACCACTTCAGTATTCTTGCCTTGAGAACCCCATGAACAGTATGAAAAGGCAAAATGATAGGATACTAAAAGAGGAACTCCCCAGGTCAGTAGGTGCCCAACACGCTACTGGAGATTAGTGGAGAAATAACTCCAGAAAGAATGAAGGGATGGAGCCAAAGTAAAAACAATACCCCGCTGTGGATGTGACTGGTGATAGAAGCAAGGTCTGATGCTCTAAACAGCAATATTGCATAAGAACCTTGAATGTCAGGTCCATGAAATCTAGGCAAATTGGAGGTGGTCAAACAAGAGATGGCAAGAGTGAACATCAACATTCTAGGAATCAGTGAACTAAAATGGACTGGAATGGGTGAATTTAACTCAGATGACCATTATATCTACTACTGCGGGCAGGAATCCCTCAGAAGAAATGGAGTAGCCATCATGGTCAACAAAAGAGTCTGAAATGCAGTACTTGGATGCAATCTCAAAAACGACAGAATGATCTCTGTTCGTTTCCAAGGCAAACCATTCAATATCACAGTAATCCAAGTCTATTCCCCAACTAGTAATGCTGAAGAAGCTGAAGCTGAAGACATACAAGACCTTTTAGAACTAACACACAAAAAAGATGTCCTTTTCATTCTAGGGGACTGGAATGCAAAAGCAGGAAGTCAAGAAACACCTGGAGTAACAGGCAAATTTGGCCTTGGAATGCAGAATGAAGCAGGGCAAAGACTAATAGAGTTTTGCCAAGAAAATGCACTGGTCATAGCAAAAACCCTCTTCCAACAACGCAAGAGAAGACTCTACACATGGACATCACCAGATGGTCAATACCAAAATCAGATTGATTATATTCTTTGTAGCCAAAGATGGAGAAGCTCTATACAGTCAAAAAAACAAGACCAGGAGCTGATTGTGGCTCAGATCATGAACTCCTTATTACCAAATTCAGACTCAAATTGAAGAAAGCAGGGAAAACCACTACACCATTCACGTATGACCTCAATCAAATCCCTTATGATTATACAGTGGAAGTGAGCAATAGATTTAAGGGTCTCGATCTGATAGATAACAGTGCCTGATGAACTATGGAATGAGGTTCGTGAGATTGTACAGGAGACAGGGATCAAGATCATCCCCATGGAAAAGAAATGCAAAAAAGCAAAATGGCTGTCTGAGGAGGCCTTACAAATAGCTGTGAAAACAAGAGAAGCAAAGAGCAAAGGAGAAAAGGAAAGATATAAGCATCTGAATGCAGAGTTCCAAAGAATAGCAAGAAGAGATAAGAAAGCCTTCTTCAGCGATCAATGCGAAGAAATAGAGGATAAGAACAGAATGGGAAAGACGAGAGATCTCTTTAAGAAACTTAGAGATACGAAGGGAACATTTCATGCAAAGATGGGTTCGATAAAGGACAGAAATGGTATGGACCTAACAGAAGCAGAAGATATTAAGAAGAGGTAGCAAGAATACACAGAAGAACTGTACAAAAAAGATCTTCACGACCCAGATAATCACGATGATGTGATCACTCATCTAGAGCCAGACATCCTGGAATGTGAAGTCAAGTGGGCCTTAGAAAGCATCACTATGAACAAAGCTAGTGGAGGTGATGGCATTCCAGTTGAGCTATTTCAAATCCTGAAAGATGATGCTATGAAAGTGCTGCACTCAATATGCCAGCAAATGTGGAAAACTCAGCAGTGGCCACAAGACTGGAAAAGGTCAGTTTTCATTCCAATCCCAAAGAAAGGCAATGCCAAAGAATGCTCAAACTACTGCACAATTGTACTCGTCTCACATGCTAGTAAAGTAATGCTCAAAATTCTCCAAGCCAGGCTTCAGCAATACATGAACCGTGAACTTCCTGATGTTCAAGCTGGTTTTAGAAAAGGCAGAGGAACCAGAGATCAAATTGCCAACATCTGCTGGATCATCGAAAAAGTAAGAGAGTTCCAGAAAAACATCTATTTCTGCTTTATTGACTATGCCAAAGCCTTTGACTGTGTGGATCACAATAAACTATTGAAAATTCTGAGAGAGATGGGAATACAAGACCACCTGACCTGCCTCTTGAGAAATTTGTATGCAGGTCAGAAAGCAACAGTTAGGACTGGACATGGAACAACAGCGTCGTTCCAAAAAGGAAAAGGAGTACGTCAAGGCGGTATATTGTCACCCTGCTTATTTAACTTCTAAGCAGAGTACATCATGAGAAATGCTGGACTGGAAGAAACACAAGCTGGAATCAAGATTGCTGGGAGAAATATCAATAACCTCAGATATGCAGATGACACCACCCTTATGGCAGAAAGTGAAGAGGAGCTAAAAAGCCTCCTGATGAAAGTGAAAGAGGAGAGTGAAAAAGTTGGCTGAAAGCTCAACATTCAAAAAATGAAGATCATGGCATCTGGTCCCATCACTTCATGGAAAATAGATGGGAAAAGAGTGGAAACAGTGTCAGACTTTATTTTGGGGGGCTCCAAAATCACTGCAGATGGTGACTGCAGCCATGAAATTAAAAGACGCTTACTTCTTGGGAAAAAAGTTATGACCACCCTAGACAGCATATTCAAAAGCAGAGACATTACTTTGCTGACTAAGGTCCATCTAGTTAAGGCTATGATTTTTCCAGTGATCATGTATGGATGTGAGAGTTGGACTGTGAAGAAGGCTGAGCGCCGAAGAATTGATGCTTTTGAACTGTGGTGTTGGAGAAGATTCTTGAGAATCCCTTGGACTGCAAGGAGATCCAACCAGCCCATTCTGAAGGAGATCAGCCCTGGGATTTCTTTGGAAGGAATGATGCTAAAGCTGAAACTCCAGTACTTTGGCCACCTCATGCAAAGAGTAGACTCATTGGAAAAGACTCTGATGCTGGGAGGGATTGGGGGCAGGAGGAGAAGGACACCACAGAGGATGAGATGGCTGGATGGCATCACTGACTTAATGGACGCGAGTCTGAGTGAACTCCGAGAGTTGGTGATGGACAGCGAGGCCTGGTGTGCTGCGATTCATGGGGTTGCAAAGAGTCAGACCCGACTCAGCGATGGAACTGAACTGATTCCTGGGTAATAATTATTTTCTCCACCATTGTAAATGATATTCCCCTCCCCACCCTCAGTCTATGACTGATAAATTGGAAAGTAGTAGCTGACAGCCTGTGGCTAGTAGCGCACAGTCTAACATCTCCTGGGAAAGAGAGATCTTGGAAACAGATTAATTTTATCACAACAGGTTAATTGAAAAAGTAAAGGCAAGCTTACTGTGAATGGGTTCTGTGAATGGCAGAGAAGGCTGTCAGCCACACTTGCAGGGGTTGTCTGAGCAAGTTTCTTGGAAGCAATCAGAGGGGGCTGGGTCCTCAAGGTCAAAGCCTTTTGCACCTCTTGTTGGTACTGTGCTCCCATCACTGCCTAACTCCTGTTCAGTGGATGTGCCAAGGAGGTGGTTTCTACCACTGATGCCAGGAGTCAAAGTGGAGGCAAAAGAAGAGAAAAGTTAGAGTGTCTGCTGCATTCATCTCTACCCGCCCTGGGACTCGATACCCTGTTCCTTTGCTTTTCACTCCTGTTGCTCCTAAATTCCACAGAGATTTGCAGCGAACATAGGGCTTTCCTTTGGGGTGTAGCACTGTTTTAGCCCAGAGGACATATCCTAACCTAGTAATCTTTCTCTAGAGGAAAGTGGTTTCTCTGAAGAAAGGACGCCTAATTCCATCATGTATTAAAAATTCTAGTTCTCATTTCAGAGTGAGGACTCTTTCAGAGATTTGAGATCAAGCTATTTCTTTTGAAGGAGATTTCATTCTGATGATGTGAATCAGGTAATGGAAAACCTGCGCCATCTTCTGGTGTAAGCAGGTGTCTCAAAAAGTTCTTTTAAAAACATTTTTTATTGAAATATATTTATTGTATAATATTAGATGTTACAGATGTACAGTATAGTGATTCACATTTTTAAAGTTTATACTCCATTTATAGTTCTTTAATATTAAATACAGGTTTCTCTTTTCTAGTTGCTAAATCTAAAGTTTTGTGAACTTCAACATGTATTCAGTGAAGACTTACCTGAGTTAGGTGAAAAGTCAGATTCTGATCCCTAAGTGTACACTTGCCTGCACCAGGATCCTGATCTGATGTAAGCTGTTCACGGACAACACTCTTGAGAAACAGTAAAAATAATGGGTCAAATGTCAAAATGTAAATGATTATGGATTTTTAAAAATATTTTATGATGAAAAAAGAGACGACTTTTTGGGGAATTTCCTGTTTATCCAGTGGTTATGATTTAGTGTTTACACTGCTGTGGGCTTGGATTTGATCCCTGATGGGGGAACTAAGTTCCCACAAGTTGCATTGCATGGGAAAACAAAAAATCAAACAATAAAAACACACTTTTTTAATTAAAATGCATAAGTTTGGAAAGTGCAGGAACATTAAAGATGAAAGTTAAAATCACATATAACACCAGATAAAAGTATCACTTTATAATTCAATTTTTGTTCCATTTAATTTTGCATCTGCAACAAAAATTCCTTTGAAAATATGGTTTGAACTAACTGCATCATTTTCCGCGGGTGACTTTGTGCCACGTCATGTTTAACTGTTCCCACTTGGGTTATGGAAGATCTTTAGGCTGATTTCTCTGTTAGAAATCATAGTATAGTGTTTGTATGACCATCCATTTACGTTGATCTTTGTGTACAACTCTGATTACTTATTTAGGGTACACTAAACCTAGGGTACACCAGAGGCTTCCCTGGTGGCTCAGACGGTAAAGCGTCTGCCTGCAGTGCAGGAGACCCGGGTTTGATCCCTGGATTGGGAAGATCCCCTGGAGAAGGAAATGGCAACCCACTCCATTACTCTTGCCTGGAAAATTCCATGGACTGAGGAGCCTGGTAGTCTACAGACCATGGGGTCGCAAAGAGTCAGGCACAACTGAGTGACTTCCCTTCACTTTCTTAGGGTACACTAGGAAAGACTATGGTACAGATTGATTCTTGATAATATTGTCAGCTCATTGTTTCCAGGTTTAATACATTAGGCAGAATGTAAAAAAAAATGGAATTGCATAAATGAAAGGAGTCAATTCCTCTACAAGCATAACAATCTCTAATTAGAATCATAAAACCTGTCCTTTGAAATATTTAATGGAACTTTGCAATCCAAGAGCTATTTTTCCTCAAAATGTATCTCTTTTTACTTGTGTTCTTCCCCCCCACCCCTTTCTCTTTTCCACAATGTAAAAAACATCTTGCATTTTGATTGTTATTCATTATAACCCTAATTTTAATGAAGAGGTATAGTAACAGGAGAGTATAGTTTCCATGGTGGCTCGAACAGTAAAGAATCCTCCTGCAATGTGGGAGATCTGGATTCGATCCCTGGGTTGGGAAGATCCCCTGGAGGGGAGCATGCTAACCCACTCTGAATTCGTGCCTGAAGAATCCCCACGGATAGAGGAGCCTGGCAGGCTACAGTCCATGGGGCCACAAAGAGTTGGACACAACTGAGCAACTAAGCATACATATAGTGAGAAAAAGATATACATTTTTCATAATTGAATGTTATATACTATACCAAGTTAAGTTCAGTTTTATTGAGTGCTTAATTGACAGGCACTGTATGAGACTTCTTGAATATGAACTGAACAACAATCTAATTCATGACCTAAAGAATGACATAGGTATGAAAATAATTACAAAAGGAAGTGATGCATGCACTATTAAAGCAATGAACAAGGTACAGATATTGCAATAATAGTTAATTTTACTATGAACCAAGAACTGCTGTTTTTACATCTATGTCAACTCTCTTAATTATTCTCTGTTATCTTGTGTGTGTTAAGTTGCTTCAGTCATGTTCGACTCTTTGTGACCCTATGGACCATAGAACCTCCAGTTTCCTCTGTACATTGATGGAATTCTCTAGCCAAGAATACTGGAGAGAGTTGCCACACTCTCCTCCAGAGGATCTTCCTGACCCAGGGATCGAACCCACATCTCTTAGATCTCCTGAGCTGGCTCTTTACCACTAGAGCCTATGTTATCTTATAAAGTAGTTATTGTTATCATTATCATCATCGTCTTCCCGACTTTACAGATGGGAACGCCAGGCAGGGAGCTCGCTCAAAACTGTAAGAGCCTGGGTATGAGTCTAGACGTCCCTCTCCTAGAGTCCATGCACATGACCACCGAAGAGCCCCGTCTCTCTGTAGCAGGACAGTGCAACTAGGGACGGATAATTGTTCATCCATATTGGATCTGTTTCTGTGAATTTATCCTTTATCTTGCCCCTTTCGTTACTGTAGGCATACATAATGACCTGCCTCGGGGAGATAGCCTGACCCTGTCCACCTGCGAAGCACTGTAAGGAAGTGAAACACATTCCACTGCCTGAAACTTGCCACTTTAGGAGACATTTGGAAGAATGCGATGGTTTTTTTAACTTTGTTTCTTCACCTCCCTCCCATCTCTGACCTGTTAAATAATCTGGCATCCAGGCCCCTACAAGATGGTTATTTTGAGGCGCTACACTGACATCTTTTCCATCTGTCGGCTCCCTGAGTGACGACACTTCCTTAACATCTTATCTCAGATTTATTGGCCGGTTGTTCATGAGCAGAGCAAGCTTGGACTAGTAACAAAAGAAGGATGATAACTCTGGAAGATCAAGAATTATTTTAAAAATTAATATTTTCAACGAATATTAATTGAGTACTATTTGGCAAGCAATGTGTTGGGTGGATATACAGTACTGAAAAATATAGTTATGGTTCCTGTCTTCAAGAAGTTTGTGTCAACTTAAAGAAAGAGGCACAACATGAGAGTTTTGAGTTTCAGTTTTATTCTGGGACCTTACTGAGAACTATAGCCTGAGAAGAGTTCCTCATACAGTGCTGAGAAACTGCTCCAAAGAGGAAGGGGGAGAAGTCAGTATAAATACAGTTTTGGATAGAGAACACATGAAGTCAAGCATAGATCTCAACAACAGGTCACTGCCAGTTGTGCTAGACGGTATCTCAGGAAATGATTTTAGTGCTTTTGTAGGCTTGGAAAGGTATAAGAGTCCATAAAAATTTTATAACAATGTTAATATATATATACATGTTAGATTTGCCTGGATAATCCCATGGACAGAGAAGCCTGGTGGGCTACAGTCCATAGAGTCACAAAGAATTGGACGTGACTGAAGCAACTTAGCACACACACATGTATAGATTTTAACTTTCTACAGTCTGGTTTCCAAAGCACAGAGTGCCTCATTCTGTTCTTCATCCTGAATTCCCTTCAGGGTGCACTGTTGGTCATTGACTGTAGTAGCTAATGGTTTTATCCTTGTAGAAATAGAAAATGGGCAACACTCTTTGTTTTACACTACACAATCTAGTGGGAGAGCCATACAGCAAACCCATAAAAACACAAATGAATACACAATTGCCTAAGTGTACTGAAGACAAAGAGGATCTTCCCTGGTAGCTCAGTGATAAAGAATCCACCTACAGTGCAGGAGATGCAGGAGACATGGCTTCGATCTCTGGGTCAAGAAGATCCCCTGGAGGAGGCCATGGCCACTGACTCCAGTATTCTTGGCTGGAGAGTCCCATGGACAGAGGAGCCTAGCAGGCCACAGTCCATAGGAGTACAAAGAGGCAGACATGACTGAAGCGATTGAGTACACATGCACACACTAAAGACAAGGAGCTAAGGATTGATATAAAAATACCAGGATAAGGAGATTATGCTGGTGTCATGAATGACCCATCTGAGGAGACGTAACTTCTGGAATTAAAGAAAGAGGAAGAGTTAGTCAGGCACAAAAATGACAAGAAGACTTTGAATGTAGGTTATGAGTCAGGAGCTTGGGTCAAGAGGAACTGAAAGAGTGGTTGCAACAGCCTGGGAAATGCTGGTGAGAACAGATCATTCTAGGCCACATTAAGAGAAGCTGAATTTATCCTAATGTCAATGAAGGGTTTGAAGCAAGGGTGGGGAAGAAGTTACAAGGGCCTATGAACATTTCAAAAAGTTATTCAATTCAACGCAGTATGAATTGAAGGTTGAAAGACTGAAAACTGAATGAGCAATTAGAAGTAGCTCCAGGCAGGAAAAGATGGTGCCCTGGACCAGGCTGGTGGTTCTGGAGACAGAGCATTCCTGGGCTGATGCAGGAATGGGAAAGCTGGGCTGGGCAGGGCCTGCTCTGCACTGACATGTCTCTCTACCTGGAAATTTGTTCTAAAACTTCCACAATCTCAGGGGCCCAAATATGCATGATTTTAATCTATGAATTTGTTCTTTCTCAAAAATCTCTCATACAAAATTATTTCTTTTATACAAAAAGTAAAAACATTAAAGTTGAGTGAACCTCGAGTTGGCAACTCAAAAGCTTGAGTTCTCTTGTGATTCAGATACCAGGAGCTTGGTGCCCCTTGGGTGAGTCATGGAACCTCCCTGGGCCCCAGTTTCATCATCTCTAAAAATGGAGATCATCATATAACCTACCTCCTTGGGGTGCTGGGCAAGGAATAGCTGAAGAAAGTCTTGGAATCCAATTTGTAATCCATGCAGACTGTCTTACAGAAATGGCACAGCCAATGTCAACAACTCTGTGACTCATACATAAGAAAGGCTCAAAGTCCCAGAGCAGGACACTGATGTGCGATGGTGTTGCCCCGAGAATGGAGCAAAGAGTGATCTAAAATGCTTTAAGTGGGTTTACTTTGATTTCAAAGCACATTTTAAGAGTAGAATCCCACATTACTAATGTTCTAGCTTAGTGTTTCTCAAACTTTGATGTACGTATGAATCACCTGGAGATCTTGTTGGAAGATTCAGTCAGTCTAGGAGGAAGGGGGCTGGAGAGTCTGTTAGAACTTTCTAACCAGTTCTCAGGGGATGCTGACACTGCTGGGCCACACCACGTCTGGAGCAGCAAGACTCTGGCCTATCCTGACTGTTTATATATTAAAATGGTGATTCTCTGCCTTTTGTCTCCGAGTTTCTTTGCATTTCTCTGGTTTCAGCTCTACGGAATTTGTAATGTGGGTCTCCTGTTGTGGTTCTGCAGAGGGCAATAGGCAACGTGTCCCATGTTGCCTATTTAGAGTCTGTTTCCACATCTTGTTGGGTGGCAGCTTGTATTTGATCACATTTTTAAAAGTTATCTCATTGGAGTCCAGCTGTTAAATACAGCTTATTTACCATAGAAAGTGAAAATGTTTGTTGCTCAGCCATGTACAAGTCTTTACAAGTCCCATAGGCTATAGCCTCTGTCAAAGGAATTCTCTAGGCAAGAATACTGGAGTAGGTTGCCATTCCTTTCTCCAGGGGATCTTCCCAACCCAGAGACTGAACCTGGGTCTCCCACATTTCAGGCAGATTCTTTACCATCTGAGCCACCAGGGAAGCCCCATTTACCCTAGAAGCAAATGGTTTTCCTAGAACTTGAAGCAGTTGAGTCCTTGGTCATGTATGGATGTGAGTTGGACTGTGAAGAAGGCTGAGTGCTGAAGAATTAATGCTTTTGAACTGTGGTGTTGGAGAATACTCTTGAGAGTCCCTTGGACTGCAAGGAGATCCAACCAGTCCATTCTGAAGCAGATCAACCCTGGGATTTCTTTGGAAGGAATGATGCTAAAGCTGAAACTCCAGTGCTTTGGCCACCTCATGCGAAGAGTTGACTCATTGGAAAAGACTCTGATGCTGGGAGGGATTGTGGGCAGGAGGAGAAGGGGAGGACAGAGGATGAGATGGCTGGATGGCATCACGGACTCGATGGACGTGGGTCTGAGTGAACTCCAAGAGATGGTGATGGGCAGGGAGGCCTGGGGTGCTGCGATTCATGGGGTAGCAAAGAGTCGGACACGACTGAGTGACTGAACTGAACTGAACTGAACTGAGTCATTATCAAAAAGACTTTGTCCACCCTTTCTGAGATTTTAGATAAGTTTCTTTTCATCTTGAGTCTGGAAAGTGAATATATGATCTCAGCCCTTATAACCATGCCATTCCATTGGAATGTCTGAGCCCAGAACATGGTGAGATGAACAAGCACAGCCTGCCTCCCTACACTGTCACTGTTCTAGAACTCACTTCACAAATATCTGCCGAGACTGACCAGATGCCTGACATTGTTTCCAGTACTGGCTTTTCAGTGTCTAGGGTTACCATGATCTGAATTCCAGGCTGACCAGACATTAAACCAAGGTTCCACTGATTGATACATTTGTCAAGTGCCTGACAGCACCGTTTCCAAGCAGCATAAATCAGGCTTCCTGGAGACAGGCATTAAGCACAGGGTGGGGAGAGATTTACAGATATTTCAGCTTCTCTCTCTGCCTTCAGACCTTGAAATCTGCTTTAGGACAACAAAACACACTTGCTAATAGGAAAGAATAAGACCAGATAGCACAGTTCATTGCACAGATATTTCTAGAGCACCCACTGTGTGCAGTTGCTGGGCTCGAATTAGAGACATCACAGTGATACAGTTCAGACAGCCATTTCATCTCTAGGGGAAACAGAACGGTTAGCAAGAAGCAGGAGACACAGGTTCAATCCCTGGGTTGGTAAGATCCCCTGGAAGAAGGCATGGCAACCCACTCCAGTATTCTTGGCTGGAAAATCCCATGGACAGAGGAGCCTGGTGGATAGGGTCACAAAGAGTAGGACATGACTGAAGCCACCAAGTACACACTTACACACGCATAAACATGCAAAAGAGTTTGCTCAGGCCTTCCAGTAAGAACAGCAGGCATAAAGACGTGGAGTATGAAAGAGCATGGCTCACTCTTTCAGAGTCATTTCAGGAAGACTTGGGTTTAGGTTGCACAGGACAAGTGACAAGGGAGGAGATTTGAGAAGAAGATTAGTAGGCACATCTCATTTGTACATCTCCGTCACAGCTTGATATAGCCACGTAACTAAGCTCCTGCTGATAAGATGTGAGTGAAGCATTGTGTATGTGTACAAACTCTAACTCCTGCATTTAAAGAAGGAAAATGCATTTCTCCCTACCCACTGGCTAGAATTTGGTAGTGATAAATTTTGATCCATGATTAGGCCAACATTCTAGGGATCATAGAATAGCAAGTCAAATAAAGTTTAGGCCCTCAACATTGTAAAGCCATTGAATCTGCTCCTGACTGTTTATTCCCCACTTGATATGTGAACAAGAAATAATTCTTTAACTTGCTTACTCCATTGCACATTCAGGATCTCTGTTGTAGGAGGAACTTGAAAAATGCACTCAGAATCCCATGGCAGTCTCAACAGTCTAAAGCTGAGGTTTTACCAAGTGGGAGAAAATAGTTGCAAATGATGCGACTGCTGAGGGCTTAATTTCCAAAATATACAAACAGCTCGGACAAGTCAATAACAAAAACCCCCAAATCCCTTTCAAAAAATGGGCAGAAGATCAAAATAGATATTTCTCCAATGAAGACATACAGAAGGCTAATAGGCATGTGAATGAATGCTCATCATCACTAATTATTAGAGAAATGTAAATCAAAACTACAATAGGTACCACCTCACACTGGTCAGAATGGTCATCATTAAAAAATCTACAAATAGCAAATGCTGGAAAGAGTATGGAGAAAGGGGAGCTCCCCTACCCTGTTGATGGGAATGTAAATTGGTACAGCCACTATGGAGGACAATATGGAGGTTCCTCGAAAAACTAAGACTAGAATTGGCAGATTACGTAGCAATCCCACTTATGGGAGTTTATCCAGATAAAACTGTAATTTGCAAAGGTACACCCACGCTTTGTTCATTAGCAACACTGTTTACACTAGGCAAGACATGGAAACAACCTAAAAGTACATTGAAAGATGAACAAATAAAGAAGATGTGGTGTACATACACACACACACACACACACACACACACACACACACATATGTGTTATATAGAAACCCTGGTCAGCAATAAAAAGAATGGAATAATGCCATTTGCAGCAACATGGATTGACCTAGAGTTTATCACACTAAGCAAAGAAAGTCAGAAATAGAAAAACATCATATCACTTACATGTGGAATCTAAAATATGACACAAAGGAGCTTATCAATGAAACAGAAACACCATGTTATATCACTTTTATGTGGAATCTAAAATATTACACAAATGACTTATCTATGAAACAGAAACAGACTCATAGACATAGACATGTGGTTGCAAGGTGGTGGGGGAGGAAAGGACTGAGAGTTTGTGATTAGCATATACACACTATTATTTACAAGATGGATAAACAACAGGGTCCTATGTGTAACCCAGAGGACTGTGGATCAGGAGCAGTGTGGGAGCAAAGGCCAGGACCTGTTTCTGCTCTGCCTGCCCCCAGAGAGGATTAACGCATGTCTGTTTTCTACCTACTGCTGCCTCAGCAGACAGGCCCAGCCATGCATCACTAGGGTACTAAGACTCTGAACACCAATACAGTGCGTAGAGTGTTCCCCTCATCCAAGCCGTTCTTAGGCACCAGCTGGGTGTCCTACCTTTCAACTTGTATGATACTATGTGCTTACAAATGGAATCAGATATCACAAGTTAAGGGTTCAGTCCCATAGGACTGCCCTGCACCTCAGATGCCAGTCACAAGCCCAGGTGGTCACCTGTTCTTTTGACTGACAGGCTATAGCTTAGAGATCCCCATGACCTTCTCCTTGGGTTCAATTAACTTGTTAGAGCAGCTTAAGGAACTCACAGAAAGATTTACTTCCTAGATCACAGATTTATCATAAAAGGACTCAGGAACAACCAGATGGAAGAAAGTGTAGGGTAGGGAATGGGGAAAGGGCACAGAGCTTCCTTATTCTCTCGGAGCGCACTGCTGTCTGCATCTCCACAGAGGTTCACCAACCGAGAAGCTCTCTGAACCTTGGTCCTTGGGTTGTTATGTCACTACATAGGCGTGACTGATCAAATCATTGGCCAATGGTGATAGATCTCAGTCTTCAGCCCCTCTCATCTCCTCAGAAGTCAGGAGGTCAGAGGAGTAAGACTGAATGTTCCAACCCTTAAATTATATGGTTGGCTCTCCTGACAATCAGTCTCCACCCTTAGGTGCCATCCAGAAGTTGTTCATTAACATGCAAAAGACCCCTTTACAGCTCTCATCACTTAGGAGATTCAAGGGTTTTAGTAGCCCTGTGCCAGAAATGGGGCAAAGTCCAACATATATTTTTTATTAAAGTCACAATATCACAGGGAAACGGAAAGGGCACTGCAGCTCTGCCTGTGACCAGAGTGAACATGGGATTCTGGGTTTAAGTGTGAGATACTCACTGTGTACGTGTAAGTCACATCCTTCTTTCCAGCTATTGTTGTTGTTTAAAGTCATGTCCAACTCTCTTGCTACCCCATGGACTGTAGCCCACCAGGCTCCTCTGTCCATGGGGTTCCTCAAGCAAGAATACTGGAGTGGGTTTTCATTTCCTTCTCCAGGGGATCTTCTCATCTCAGGCATTGAATACACATCTCCTGCATCAGCAGGCTGATTCTTTACCATGGAACCACCCGGGAAGCTACATCCTTCTTTCCAGTTGTGCTCAGTTGTAAAATTGACATTTCTGGTGTCTCATTTCCCAGTTGTATTCCAGCTTGGGAATTGTGAAAATTAAAAAAATGTATTGCCCCCAAATTCCTGCTCCAAGTCCCCCACACTCCCTGGTCAGCACATTGGTCTTGTGGATGTGGTCCAGTCTGATACAGTTGGTGAAGTGGAGTGGAAAAGAGGGGCGGGGTCCAGGAGCAAATGAAGGAATCTTGTCTGAAGGAGGTACTGCCACACTCAAAGGATGTTTGAGCCTACAGTGCTACTAGTCACTTCTGTTGCACAACTCCAGGGAGTGTTGTCTCAGTGTAACTAATGAGCATCATATTCTGCTGCTGTGTTTCAGGAGGAGCCATTCACAGATGACACAATGATTCCCCTAGATGGCTAGAAGAGGGTGCTCTGAGTCAGGGTAAGGTAGGACAGAGCTTCACTGGAGGGTAATTTGGGGTATCTGGGTCTCAGAGTTCAGAGATCTGGTCAGGATGTGGCAGAACTGAGATATAAGTAATGAAGACCCTACAAAGGAGCAAGGTTTCCACACCAGGAGTCCATCCAGGACTCAGGAGGAGAGAGTCAGTGGTCCAAGGGGGGTCTCAGCCAGGGAGCAAGGAGGGTGAGAATTCAGGCTGACATGGTTATAAAGCCACCTGAGTGCTACCCCCAGTTGACACGATCTAGGCTTAAAAGCAGTCATAGCCCTAACAAGGAACAGACATGTGACCCAAGGGATGAGGTCAGCCAGAGCGTCTCTCCCAGGTTCTGGGGGCCCCAGGCACTTTTTGGTGTCTGACAGCATGACTCCAGTCTCTGTCTCCTCCTTCATGGGACTGATTTTCCTTGTGTGTCGTCATGTCATTTTCCTTCTGTGCATGTCTATTGTGAATGGGCATGCTCAGTTGTGTTTGACCCTTTGTGACCCTGTGGACTGCAGCTTGCCAGGCTCCTCTGACCCTGGGATTTCCCAGACAAGAATACTGGAGTGGTTGTCATTTCCTATTCCAGGGGATCTTCCCAAATCCCCACCCCCTGCATTGGCAGGTGGATTCTTTACCACTGTGCTACCGGGGAAGTCCCATGAGTGTCTATTTCTACATACAAAGGTTTTCTTTTATAAGGGTGCCAGTCATACTGGATCAGGGACCACCTTAAGTACTTTATTATAACTGGATTATCTCTGTAAAGAACTGTTTCCAAATAAGTTCACATTGTGAGGTGCTAGGGGTTAGGACTCAGTATATCTTTTGGGGGGAAGGGGGGGACACAGTTCAACACATAACATATGCTTTTGTTCCTCTCTTCTAAACATGCTCTTCCCTTTAGCCCTCAGTTTTCCTCACAGCAATGCCTAACATTTCTTAAAATTGTACGTCAGCATGACCTCCTCGAGGAAGATTTCCATGACTTTGCCCCCAGGACTGCCACAGATACTCACAAATCTGGAGGGATGACATGCAGCTCTCATAAGCTTCACAGCAGTTCAGTTCAGTTCAGTCGCTCACTTGTGTCTGACTCTTTGCAGCCCCATGAATTGCAGCAGGCCAGGCCTCCCTGTCCATCACCAATTCCCGGAGTTCACTCAAACTCACGTTCATCGAGTCAGTGATGACATCCAGCCATCTCATCCTCTGTCATCCTCTTCTCCTCCTGATCCCAATCCCTCTTAGCATCAGGGACTCTTCCAGTGAGTCAACTCTTCGCATGAGGTGGCCAAAGTATTGGAGTTTCAGCTTTAGCATCAGTCCTTCCAATGAACACCCAGGACTAATCTTTAGAATGGACTGGTTCGATATCCTTGCAGTCCAAGGGACTCACAAGAGTCTTCTCCAACACCACAGTTCAAAAGCATCAATTTTTCGGCACTCAGCTTTCTTCACAGTCCAACTCTCACATCCATACATGACCACTGGAAAAACCATAGCCTTGACTAGACGGAACTTTGTTGGCAAAGTAATGTCTCTGCTTTTGAATATGCTATCTGGGTTGGTCATAACTTTCCTCCCAAGGAGTAAGCAACTTTTAATTTCATGGCTGCAATCACCATCTGCTGTGATTTTGGAGCTCCCCAAAAGTAAAGTCTCACACTGTTTCCCCATCTGTTTCCCATGAAGTGATGAGACCAGATGCCATGATCTTTGCTTTCTGAATGTTGAGCTTTAAGCCGACTTTTTCACTCTCCCCTTTCACTTTCATCAAGAGGCTCTTTAGTTCCTCTTCACTTTCTGCCATAAAGGTGGTGTCATCTACATATCTGAGGTTATTGATATTTCTCCCACAAATCTTGATTCCAGCTTGTGCTTCTTCCAGCCCAGCAATTCTTATTATGTACTCTACTGCTGCTGCTAAGTCGCTTCAGTCATGTCCAACTCTGTGTGACCCCATGGACAGCAGCCCACAAGGCTCCTCCGTCCATGGGATTTTCCAGGCAAAAGTATTGGAGTGGGGTGTATGTACTCTGCATATAAGTTAAATAAGCAGGGTGACAATATACAGCCTTGACGTACTCCTTTTCCTATTTGGAACCAGTCTGTTGTTCCATGTCCAGTTCTAACTGTTACTTCCTAACCTGCATATAGGTTTCTCAAAACCATATAGGTTTTCTACAAGACCTTTTAGAACTAACACCCAAAAAAGATGTCCTTCTCATTATAGGGGACTGGTATGCAAAATAGGAAGTCAAGAAACACCTGGAGTAACAGGCAAGTTTGGCCTTGGAGTACGGAATGAGGCAGGGCAAAGGCTAATAGAGTTTTGCCAAGAGAACGCACTGGTTATAGCAAACACCCTCTTCCAACAACACAAGAGAAGACTCTGCACGTGGACATCACCAGATGGTCAACACCGAAATCAGATTGATTATATTCTTTGCAGCCAAAGATGGAGAAGCTCTATACAGTCAGCAAAAACAAGACTAGGAGCTGACTGTGGCTCAGATCATGAACTCCTTATTGCCAAATTCAGACTTAAATTGAAGAGTGTAAGGAAAACCACTAGACCATTCAGGTATGACCTAAATCAAATCCCTTATGACTACCCTGTGGAAGTAAGAAATAGATTTAAGGGACTAGATCTGATAGACAGAGTGCCTGATGAACTATGGAATGAGGTTCATGATATTGTACAGGAGACATGGATCAAGACCATCCCCATGGAAAATAAATGCAAAAAAAAAAGCAAAATGGCTTTCTAAGGAGGCCTTACAAATAGCTGTGAAAAGAAGAGAAGTGAAAAGCAAAGGAGAAAAGGAAAGATATAGGCATCTGAATGCAGAGTTCCAAAGAATAGCAAAGAGAGATAAGAAAGCCTTCCTCAGTGATCAATGCAAAGAAATAGAGGAAAACAACAGAATGGGAAAGACTAGAGATCTCTTCAAGAAAATTAGAGATATCAAGGGAACATTTCATGCAAAGATGGGCTTGATAAAGGACAGAAATGGTAGGGACCTAACAGAAGCAGAAGATATTAAGAAGAGGTGGCAAGAATACACAGAAGAATTTACACAAAACAGATCTTCACAACCAAGACAATCACGATGATGTAATCACTCACCTAGAGCCAGACATCCTGAAATGTGAAGTCAAGTGGGCCTTAGAAAGCATCACTATGAACAAAGCTAGTGGAGGTGATGGAATTCCAGTAGAGCTATTTCAAATCCTGGAAGATGATGCTGTGAAAATGCTACACTCAATATGCCAGCAAATTGGGACAACTCAGCAGTGGCCACAGGACTGGAAAAGGTCAGTTTTCATTCCAATCCCAAAGAAAGGCAATGCCAAAGAATGCTCAAACTACTGCACAATTGCACTCATCTCACACGCTAGTAAAGTAATGCTCTAAATTCGCCAAGCCAAGCTTCAGCAATATGTGAACTGTGAACTTCCTGATATTCAAGCTGGTTTTAGAAAAGGCAGAGGAACCAGAGATCAAATTGCCAACATCTGTTGGATCATGGAAAAAGCAAGAGAGTTCCAGAAAAACATCTATTTCTGCTTTATTGACTATGCTAAAGCCTTTGACTGTGTGGATCACAATAAACTGTGGAAAATTCTGAAAGAGATGGGAATACCAGATCACCTGACCTCCTTCTTGAGAAGCTTCACATCAGTGCCACTCAAAATGTGGCTAGTACTTTACAGTAACTTGATGCTGTACAGTCAATGGGTTTCTATTGTGTCTATTTTTAATTTCCTTTTCCTACTTAATCATGTTTATGGATGTTATGGCTTGAATGGTCATCCTGAAAGGACTATACCCCTACCAATATCTTAATTTCAGACATCTGGGCTCTAGAACTGCCAGAGAATGCATTTCTGTTCGTATAAGTGACTCAATTTGTGTTAATGTGTTGTAGCAGCCATAGATAATGAACACAATGGCATTTTATAAAAGCACTGATCCACAATGGATTTGGAGGTGGAAGGGCATTTCTTTTTAAACACACATTGTTTAAGATGCACTATTCTGCATAACATCACTGCACATAATACAATGTATTTTGCCTTTAAGTGACTCTCTTCCCACTAACGGTGTATGCACTGAAGACAGATAGGGTAACTCCATATATCTTCAGGTTTAAATTCCCATGTCTAGCATCTGACCTGACAAACAGTAGACAATAATACATTGAATATACCTGTAAGGCCAAGCAGATCACCTAGAGCCCTGTATGCTGAACATAAGACTAAGGTCTTCCTTCTGCTCAATCAGAACCCATATCCCATATTCTCTTTCTCTGAGTTCCAAATGGCTTTCAGAACTTGTAGGGAGATAGAGATGACAGATGAGATTGTCGAATGCTGCCTTCCCACCAAATAGCACCAGGACAACCTGTTGTTAAGACAGGACTGAGTTCATTCTTTTCTCAGTGAGACAGAATCTTAGTCTTGGACAGAAGAAGGTAAAGTCAGGATGTGTATAAGGTTTTGGAGTCTGGTTTTGAAAGCGCTTTCATGGAAGGGCTTGATTAAGATTGGGTAAGGATCACGCTTATTTAAGTTATATGTAGAGTACGTCAGAGAAATGGTGGGCTGGAGGAAGCAGAAGCTGGAATCAAGATTGCCAGGTGACATATCAATAACCTCAGATATGCAGATGACACCACCCTTATGGCAGAAAGTGAAGAAGAACTAAAAAGCCTCTTGATGAAAGTGAAAGATGAGAGTGAAAAAGTTGGCTTAAAGCTCAACATTCAGAAAATGAAGATCATGGCATCCAGTCCCATCACTTCATGGCAAATAGATGGGGAAAGAGTGGAAACAGTGGCTACAGTGGCTGACTTTATTTTTCTGGGCTCCAAAATCACCGCAGATGGTGATTGCAGCCATGAAATTAAAAGACGCTTATTCCTTGGAAGGAAAGTTATGACCACCCTAGATAGCATATTCAAAAGCAGAGACATTACTTTGCCAACAAAGGTCCGTCTAGTCAAGGCTATGGTTTTTCCAGTGGTCATGTATGGATGTGAGAGTTGGACTATAAAGAAAGTTGAGCACCAAAGAACTGATGCTTTTGAACTGTGGTGCTGGAGAAGACTCTTGCGAGTCCCTTGGACAGCAAGGAGATCCAACCAGTCCATCCTAAAGGAGATCAGTCCTGGGTGTTCATTGGAGGGACTGATGTTGAAGCTGACACTTCAATACTTTGGCCATCTGATGCGAAGAGCTGACTCATTTGAAAAGACCATGATGCTGGGAAAGATTGAGGGAAGGAGGAGAAGGGGACAACAGAGGATGAGATGGTTGGATGGCATCACCGACACAATGGACATGGGTTTGGGTGGACTCCGGGAATTGGTGATGGACAGGGAGGCCTGGCGTGCTGCGGTTCATGGGGTCACAAAGAGTCAGACACGACTGAGTGACTGAACTGAACTGAAAGATCACAAATTAGAGTTTGAGACTGATGGCCACAGCCAGAGAAGCAGCAAGGGTTTAGAGAATCTTGGGAAGTGAATTGTCTGTTGATGTTTTCTGTTAAAAAGTTGAATAACTGAATGATCGTTTAAAGCTTTTTTTTTTTTTTTGAAACTTCCAGGAACAAACAATAGTTACTTCAGCTTTCACCTTCTGGGCAAGAGTTCCCTGAAAGAGTCAACTTATGTTGGCACAAAGAGGGAAACAGGAAAATTTTGTTACTGTAGACAGTCTCTATGTGGGTGTAGATGGTTTTAGTTCCCTTGAGTCAGGTGACCCACCTGAGGCAGGAAAGAGTGGAGACTGTTCAGATCTGATGGGCCCAGACAAGATCAGTTGCTTCAGTTCAGTTCAGTCGCTCAATCTTGTCCGACTCTTTGCGACCCCATGTATCACAGCACGCCAGGCCTCCCTGTCCATCACCAACTGCCAGAATTCACCCAAACTCATGTGCATCGAGTCAGTGATGCCATCCAGCCATCTCATCCTCTGTCGTCCCCTTCTCCTCCTGCTCCCAATCCCTCCCAACATCAGGGTCTTTTCCAATGAGTCAACTCTTCGCATGAATTGGCCAAAGTATTGGAGTTTCAGCTTTAGCATCAGTCCTTCCAAAGAACATCCAGGACTGATCTCCTTTAGAATGGACTGGTTGGATCTCCTTTCAGTCTAAGGGACTCTCAAGAGTCTTCTCCAACACCACAGTTCAAAAGCATCAATTCTTCGGCACGCCACTTCTTCACAGTTCAACTCTCACATCCATACATGACCACTGGAAAAACCATAGCCTTGACTGGATGGACCTTTGTTGGCAAACTAATGTCTCTGATTTTAAATATGCTATCTAATTTTGTCATAACTTTCCTTCAAAGGAGTAAGCGTCTTTTAATTTCATGGCTGCAATCACCATCTGCAGTGATTAACATGATGCTAAAGAAATTCTTTCAATGAGAAATATTTGTCCCTCATAACCACATAACACAATAATGTCATATGAATGTATGCTCACTGTTCTCTTGGCATTAAGTTTTCACCACTTCTTCCAGGGGAAAGTCTTTGATCTTTCTCTCCCATTTTCCCTCTGCTTCTGGTTATGGTGTAGCCTTGACTCAATCACAGGGCTAGATAGCTGTCTAAAATCTGATTGTGCATGCCTGCTAAGTCGCTCCAGTCATGTCAGACTCTTTGCAATGCTATGGATTGCAAGCCAACCAGGCTCCTATGTCCATGGGATTTTCCAGGCAAGAATACTGGAGTGGATTTCCATGCCTCCTTCATAGGATCTTGCCAACTCAAGGATCAAACCTGTATCTCTTACATGTCCTGTATTGGCAAGTGGGTTCTTTATCACTAGTGCCACCTGGGGAAGCCCCAAATCTGCTTTTTGTTATTCAGTCACTAAGTCATGTCCAATTCTCTGGGATCCCATGGACTGCAGTACACCAGGCTTCCCTGCCCTTCACTATCTCCCAGCGTTTGCTCAGACTCGTCCATTGATTCATTAATGCCAATCAATCATTTCGTTCTCTATCTCCCCCTTCTACTCCTGCTCTGTCTTTCCCAGCACCAGGGTATTTTCCAATGAGTCATCTCTTTGTATCAGGTAGCCAAAGTATTGGAACTTCAGCTTCAGCACCAGTCCTTCCAATGGATATTCAGGGTTGATTTCCTTTAGGATTGACTGGTTGGATCTCCTTGCAGTCCAAGGGACTGTCAAGAGTCTTCTCCAGCACCGCAGTTTGAAAGCATCAATTTTTTGGTGCTCAACCTTCTTTGCGGTCCAACTCTTACATCCTTATAGGACTACTGAAGAAACCATAGCTTTGACTATATGGACCTTTGTCAGCAAAGTGATGTCTCTGCTTCTTAATACACTGTCTAGTTTTGTCATAGCTATTCTTCTTTTTCATAGCTCCTCTTCCAAGGAGCAAGTGTCTTTTAATTTCATGGCTGTAGTCACCATCTGTAGTGATTTTGGAGCCCAAGGAAAGAGAGTCTATCATTGTTTCCATTATTTCCCCATCTATTTGATATGAAGTGATGGGACCAGAATCCATGATATTTGTTTTTTGAATGTTGAGTTTCAAGCTAGCTTTTTCACTTTCCTCTTCAACATTATCAAGAGGCTCTTTCACTCCTCTTCACTTTTCCCCATTAGGATGGTATCATCTACGTATCTGAAGTTGTTGATATGTCTCCTGGCAATCTTCATTCCAGCCTGAGCATGCTCTAGCCTGGCATTTCGCATGATGTACTCTGCATAGAAGTTAATTAAACAGGATGACGATATACAGCCTTGACGTACTTCTTTCTTAATTTTGAACCCATCTGTTGTTCCATGTCCAATTCTAACTATTGCTTCTTGACCTGCATATGGGTTTCTCAGAAGGCAGGTTCACTTCAGTTCGGTTCAGTAGCTCAATTGTGTCCGACTCTTTGCAGCCCCATTAACCGTAGCACGCCAGGCCTCCCTGTCCATCATCAATTCCCGGAGTCCACCCAAACCCCTGTCCATTGAGTCAGTGATGCCATCCAACCATCTCATCCTCTGTTGTCCCCTTCTCCTCGTTCCCTCAATCTTTCCCAGCATCAAGCTCTTTTCAAATGAGTCAGCTCTTTGCATCAGATGGCCAAAGTATTGGAGCTTCAGCTTCAGCATCAGTCCCTCCAATGAACTCTCAAAACTGATCTCTTTTACAATGGACTGGTTGGATCTCCTTGCAGGCCAAGGAGTCCTCTCCAACACTACAGTTCAAAAGCATCAATGTTTCAGTGCTCAGCTTTCTTTATAGTCCAACTCTCACATCCATACATGACCACTGGAAAAACCATAGCCTTGGCTAGATGAACCTCTGTTGACAAAATGATGTCTCTGCTTTTGAATATGCTGTCTAGGGTGGTCATAACTTTCCTTCCAAGGAGTAAGCATCTTTTAATTTCATGGCTGCAATCACCATCTGCAGTGATTTTGGAGCCCAGAAAAATAGTCAGATACTGTTTCCACTGTTTCCTCATCTATTCGCCATGAAGTGATGGTATGAGACTTTATTTTGGGGGGCTCCAAAATCACTGCAGATGGTGACTGCAGCCATGAAATAACAAGATGCTTACTCCTTGGAAGGATAGTTATGACCAACCTAGAGGGCATATTCAAAGGCAGAGACAACTTTGCCAACAAAGGTCCATCTAGTCAAGACTATGGTTTTTCCAGTGGTCATGTATGGATGTGAAAGTTGGACAATGAAACCTGAGCGCCGAAGAACAGATGCTTTTGAACTGTGGTATTGGAGAGACTCTTGAGAGTCCCTTAGACTGCAAGGAGATCCAATCAGTCTATTCTAAAGGAGATCAGTCCTGGGTGTACTTTGGAAGGACTGATGTTAAAGCTGAAACTCCAATACTTTGGCCACCTCATACAAAGAGTTGACTCATTGCAAAAGACTCAGATGCTGGGAGGGATTGGGAGCAGGGGGAGAAGGGGATGACAAAGGATGAGATGGCTGGATGGCATCACTGACTCGATGGACAAGAGTTTGGATGAACTCCAAGAGTAGGTGATGGACTGGGAGGCCTGGCAGCTGCAAATGATGAGGTCATAAAGAGTCAGACACGACTGAGTGACTTAACTGAACTGAACTGATGGGACCAGATGCCATGATCTTACTTTCTGAAAGTTGGGCTTTAAGCCAACTTTTTCACTCTCCTCTTTCACTTTCATCAAGAGGCTTTTTAGTTCTTCTTCACTTTCTACCATAAGGGTGGTAAAATCTGCATGTCTGAGGTTACTGATATTTTTCCAAGCAATCTTGATTCCAATTTGTGATTCTTCAAGCCCAGTGTTTCTCATGATATACTCTGCATATAAGTTAAATAAGCAGGGTGACAAAATACAGCCTTGACGTACTCCTTTTCCTATTTGGAATCAATCTGTTTTTCAATGTCCAGTTCTCACTGTTGCTTCCTGACCTGTGTATATGTTCCTCAAGAGGCAGGTCAGGTGGTCTGGTATTCCCATCTCTTTCAGAATTTTCCACAGTTTCTTGTGATCCACACAGTCAAAGGTTTTGGCATAGTCAATAAAGAAGAAATAGATGTTTTTCTGGAACTCTCTTGCTTTTTTGATCATCCAGTGGATGTTGGCAATTTGATCTCTGGTTCCTCTGCCTTTTCTAAAACTAGCTTGAACATCAGGGAGTTCACAGTTCACGTATTGCTGAAGTCTGGCTTGGAGAATTTTGAGCATTACTTTACTAGCATGTGAGACGAGTACAATTGTGCAGTAGTTTGAGCATTCTTTGGCATTGCCTTTCTTTGGGATTGGAAAGAAAACTGACCTTTTCCAGTCCTGTGGCCACTGCTGAGTTTTTCAAATTTGCTGGCATATTGAGTGCAGCACTTTCACAGCATCATCTTTCAGGATTTGAAATAGCTCAACTGGAATCCCATCACCTCCACTAGCTTTGTTTGTAGTGATGCTTTCTAAGGCCCACTTGACTTCACATTCCAGGATGTCTGGCTCTAGATGAGTGATCACACTGTCATGATTATCTGGGTCATGAAGATCTTTTTTTTATAGTTCTTCTGTGTATTCTTGCCACCTCTTAATCTTCTGCTTCTGTTAGGTTCATACCATTTCTGTCATTTATCGAGGCCATCTTTGCATGAAATATTCCCTTGGTGTCTCTCATTTTCTTGAAGAGATCTCTAGTCTTTCCCATTCTGTTGTTTTCCTCTATTTCTTTGCATTGATCGCTGAAGAAGGATTTCTTATCTCTTCTTGCTATTCTTTGGAACTCTACATTCAGATGCTTATATCTTTCCTTTTCTCCTTTGCTTTTCTCCTCTCTTCTTTTCACAGCTATTTGTAAGGCCTCCCCAGAGAGCTATTTTGCTTTTTTGCATTTCTTTTCCATGGGGATGGTCTTGATCCCTGTCTCCTGTACAATATCACGAACCTCATTCCATAGTTCATCAGGCACTCTTATCTATCAGATCTAGGCCCTTAAATCTATTTCTCACTTCCACTGTATAATCATAAGGGATTTGATTTAGGGCATACCTGAATGGTCTAGCCGTTTTCCCTACTTTCTTCAATTTGAGTTTGAATTTGGTAATAAGGAGTTCATGATCTGAGCCACAGTCAGCTCCTGGTCTTCTTTTTGTTGACTGCATAGAACTTCTCCATCTTTGGCTGCAAAGAATGTAATCAATCTGATTTCGGTGTCGACCATCTGGTGATGTCCATGTGTAGAGTCTTCTCTTGTGTTGTTGGAAGAGGGTTTTTGCTATGACCAGTGCATTTTCTTGGCAAAATCTGTTAGTCTTGCCCTGCTTCATTCAATATTCCAAGGCCAAACTTGCCTGTTACTCCAGGTGTTTCTTGACTTCTACTTTTGCATTCCAGTCCCCTATAATGAAAAGGATATCCTTTTTGGGTGTTAGTTCTAAAAGGTATTGTAGGTCTTCATAGAACCGTTCAACTTCAGCTTCTTCAGTGTTACTGATTGGGGCATAGACTTGGATTACTGTGATATTGAATGGTTTGCCTTGGAGACGAACAGAGATCATTCTGTTGTTTTTGAGATTGCAGCCAAGTACTGCATTTCGGACTCTTTTGTTGACCATGATGGCTACTCCATTTCTTCTGAGGGATTCCTGCCCACAGTAGTAGATATAATGGTCATCTGAGTTAAATTCACCCATTCCAGTCCATTTTAGTTCACTGATTCCTAGAATGTCGATGTTCACTCTTACCATCTCTTGTTTGACCACTTCCAATTTGCCTTGATTCATGGACCTGACATTCCAGGTTCCTATGAAATATTGCTCTCTAGAGCATCAGACCTTGCTTCTATCACCAGTCACATCCACAGCTGGGTATTGTTTTTGCTTTGGCTCCATCCCTTCATTCTTTCTGGAGTTATTTCTCCACTGATCTCCAGTAGCATGTTGGGCACCTACTGACCTGGGGAGTTCCTCGTTCAGTATCCTATCATTTTGCCTTTTCATACTGTTCATGGGGTTCTCAAGGCAAGAAATCTGAAGTGATTTGCCATTCCCTTCTCCAGTGGACCACATTCTGTCAGACCCCTCCACCATGACCCACCCGTCCCGAATTAGACAAGGCTGTGGTCCCAGTGTGATTAGATTGACTAGTTTTCTGTGAGTATGGTTTCAGTGTGTCTGCCCTCTGATGCCCTCTTGCAACACCTACCATCTTATTTGGGTTTCTCTTACCTTGGGAATGGGGTTTGTCTTCACGGCTGCTCCAGCCCAGCCCATGAAAACTAATCACTCACATATCTTGGGACCTCTCACCTTCTGAGATGGCTCACACTCTGTGGAGTGTATTTCTCCCATGGCCACTCTCAAAGTCTGTGACAAACCACATTCTGTCTATGGAATATGTATCTCTCTAAATAAACTTGCTTTCACTTTACTATGTTTTCTCTTGAAATTTTTGTGTGTGAAGCCAAGGATCCACACCTGGCTGCCTATTTCAGAGACTTGCCTGAGACCTAGGATGTGACCATCTTCTCTCGTTGTTTCCTTCTTAATGAAACAAACTGAAAACAGGAGCTGCATCTGAAGTTATCAAGGTTACTATGAGGAATCAAAGGAGGACCTAAGAGGATCTAAAGAACCTCTTGATAACAGAGAAAGAGGAGAGTGAAAAAGCTGAGTTAAAACTCAGCATTAGAAAAATGAAGATCATGGCCTCTGGTCCCATCATTTCATGACAAATAGATTGGGGGGCGGGGGGGTGGGGAAGGAAACAGTGACTTTATTTTCTTGCTCCAAAATCACTGCAGGCGGTGACTGCAGCCATGAAATTTAAAAATGCTTCCTCCTTTAAAGAAAAGCCATGATAAACCTAGACAGCATATTAAAAAGCAGAGACATTACTTTGCCAAAGGTCTGTCTAGTCAAAGCTGTGGTTTGTCCAGTAGTCATGTACAGATGTGAGAGTTGGACCATAAGGAAGGCTGAGCATGGAAGAATTGATGCTTTTGAACTGTGGTGCTGGAGAAGACTCTTGAGAGTTCCTTGCACTGCAAGGAAATCAAACTAGGCAATTCTAAAGGAGATCAACCCTGAATATTCATTGGAGGGGTTGATGCTGAAACTCCAATATTTTGACCACCTGATGCAAAGAGCTGACTCATTGGAAGAGACCCTGATGTTGGGAAAGATTGAAGGCAGGAGGAGAAGGGGACAACAGAGGATGAGATTGTTGGATGGCATTACCAACTCAGTGGACATGAGTGAGCAAACTCTGGGAGATAGAGAAGGACAGAGAAGTCTGGTGCACTGCAGTCCATGAGGTCACACAGAGTCAGACATGACTGAGTGACTGAATAACAATGAGGAAGCAACTAGAAAAATCCACCAGATAGAATCTTCAACATTTTAATGATTCAGGGAATGAGAAGCTGTACCAGTTTAGCAGATGGAGAGAATTGTGTGCCCTTTATTTTGATCCTAGTTTGAATAAACTAATTGTAGAAGGGCAGGAAATTTTTAATATGGACTGAGTATTCAATATTAGAGAATATGAAATTATTAACTGGGACAAAAATGTTGGATTTTTTAAAAGAAAACACCCATATATTTTTAGAGACAGATACTGAAGTTTTTAAGGGTGAAATGGCATGATGTCTGGAATTTACTTTCATGCACTGGAGAAGGAAATGGCAACCTACTCGAGTGTTCTTGCTTGGTGAATCCCAGGGACGGGGAAGCCTGGTGGACTGCCGTCTATGGAGTCACACAGAGTCAGACTGAAACAACTTAGCAGCAGCAGCAGCGTTTTAGAAAAAAGAGCAGAAATAGATGAGAAAAATGAAGAATATGCTTGTTCTGAATCTGGCTGATGGATATGAGTGTTTATTCTATTTTATGCTTGAAAGCGCTCCAAGTCATTAAGGAAAACCACTGAACTCTCCCAACAGAAACACAGGTTATTACTGAACCAAACTCGAGTTCACTTAAAATGAGCAAAGTCAATCTACTGACATAGGATTGTGGTAGAGTAAAGTTCAATATTTATTTGCAGGATGCCAAGCAGGAGAATGGGCAAATAATGCTTAGGGGACCTGAACTCTTCAGTGGCTTTCAGGCAAGGGTTTCTAAAGACTAAAATTAAGAGTAAGGGTCTTAAGCATATGATTAGCTCATGGATTCTTCTGATTGGTTGGGTGTTAAGCAACAAAGTGATATCTGACATCTTGATCATCATTCTTCTGGCTCCAACTTGTTTGGGTTACCTTGGCTGAGGTCAACAGGTTTCATCATGCGGTACTGGCTCTGTAAAACAACTCAAAAATATGTTGCATCAGATTGTTATCTATATGCCTTGAGAAAGAACTAGGATTCTTGTTGACTTTGTTTTATGGTTAAACTTTTCTAGCTTGATTGCTTTTCCTTTATTTCTACATTTACTCATTTCTATAATCATCAACTGCTTGAGTCTGCTCTTTAGAACTCTGGGAAGACTTAAAAATCTAAAGATTTTTCTACAGACAAGACGTAGGGACAAGGGAGGATTGTACCCAGGAAGGTCCTACAGGGTTCTGCTCAGTTTCAGGTCCCTCTGTTCTTTGATACTCCTCAATCCAGAGGGGAACTGGGGTGACGACCGCTCTGGCTACTTCCTGCTGAACAAGGGCAACGTTGATTCTCCAGGATTAGAGGAGCAAAAGTCTTGGACCTTCTTCTCAAAGAATTCTCGAGTCCCAGGCCTAGTGTCAATATTTTGCACCATGAAAACATGATCTCTCTTTTTGACCACTTTGTTATACCATCTGAACAAATATTTGAAAATTAATAAACCTATTACAAAAGGATGATGATCAATGGAACTTTGTAACAGTACTCAAAAGAGTCCCCCTATTCCAGATGGCAACCAGGAAAATAATTTTTGGTATTCTATTTATAGAATTTTTGTATTCTATTTATGTACATCCTATAACTAGGTAGCCTTTTGAATTATTCTGTTTATTCAGATTTCAACTTCTCTGGAGGTATTGATGTATGTACAGCATGTGGTATGAGCCACTGCACATACTTTTCCTTGTTTTGCCAATAGGAAATCACAGGCTATTCCATTATCTAGGACCACATGAGTTCAAAGATAGTTGTTGGGCTGGAATACTTTAAGCTGTGTCCTCAGCAATTTGGCAGATTTCCCAATTGTGGTAGCTAGATTATGAATCATATCTCTATTGATATAAACTCTAACAGTCGGTGTGAGGTTGCCAAAAATGCTTTGTCCTATATTGTCCTAATACCCAGACGATATCTCTCTTCTAAGACGCAAGTTTGAGTTAGAGAGGGAAGTAACACTCTTAAGGCTGTGCACAGAAAAAGGGATCCTAAAATGTCCCAGTAGGCATGACCCTTCCATTTGCCAGCTGTCTAAACAGCGATGTGCCCATCCCTGTGTAGGTGAGTCACTCCCTGTGCCACAGACAAAGACATATCCTGGAGGGGAGCATGTTATACCTCCCAAGGTAGTGTCATTGATTCTTTCATTTTTGGGGAGTTCAGAGATTATGTTATCAAGCCATGGGTGAGAGCCACTGCAAGCCTTCCATAGTCCATTTACATGTACCCAACTTGTTTGGCTCTCTGACACAAATTAGTGTCATTTTTAGACTTTACACATTTGTCAATTGTACATTTCAGGGGATTTTGTTCATCACATTTTTTCAGAATAAATTTGAGGGACCGAGGGGGACCAGTAGTAACTTTTCCTCCAATGGAAATTACCTCAGACAGGTTGAAACAAGGGACTGGAATACTGTGATGTCCCTTGGTTAGCTGAACTTGCCATGTGACACTTGAAGGAGGGTGATTATAGAAGGTAATGGGGCCTGGAACAGTATCAAAATCTGTTACAGGAACCACCAATGGGATATATTGTTCATGGATGATTTGAGATTTCAAATGACACTTCACACAATCATTTAAATTCCCACCTCTGGCTTTGTTATGATATAACCTAGCTTCCTTCCAGGAAGTGGCAGACACCAGTGGAATGAAACAGTAAAGGAAAACAAGAGCCATCATTATAGTTGGGGCCAACAGCTTGTATAGGAAAATAGCACTGGTGCTCAACTTTGGTACTAACCCTATTATCACAAGGCTTAAACTAAAATAAAGGAAGGTTTAAGTCTCTCCTATTATCAATATCACAACAAATTACAGATTTGCTTGACTATGATATAATCACAGGTAAAATGATTAGATGAAGTGGCAAACAAAAGGATAAAAGCAAGTAATAAAGCAGAAAAATGCTCTAGTCAATTGTAAATGTTATAATGGATGGCCACTAGTCATTCAGTAGTTATCTAAGATACTTTCTCTGTTTTTAACTGAAGCCCTAGTCCAGACTTGCAGCAAGGAGTACTGGCTTCAGCTGGCTTTGTTGTTGTCTTTTCTGTAAACTTCTGAGGGCTATGAATTTGTTGCTGGGTCAGAAGCCAGTTTCACCTGTATGCAATGGATCCACGGTTTGATTCCTGTCAATTTAACAGAAGAGTGAGTTAGTAAGTAGTAGAACCTAAGTCCTCACCCACCAGGGCTGAATTTGGCTGTTGGGTTTACATCTTTCCATGTTATTAGGAGCACCCAGTCTCCAGGTCTAAAATGCTGGAGGGGGACATCTGTGGGAAACATCACTTTACTAGTAGCATTTAAAGAAATAGCATTTACAACTAACCCCAGCATACGCACATAACTTACAGTGTCTAGTTCTTTTACCTTTTGATCACATGTCTGATCATAAAACTGCTCAGAATAGAGCATGCAGTATTTCGTAAGGAGTCAATTGGAGTCTACTTCTAGGGCCCACTCTAAGCAATGCAAGCAGTAACACTTTTTCCCAGGTTAACTTAATTCTTGGCAGATTTTAGCTATCTTCCTCTTTAGAGTATGTTTCTAGTTGATTGTAGCCTCCAAAATGCATGCAAATTCCATTTATTCCACATTTTTTATATACCTACTGATTCACATTAGCAATTAAGCTACCTCTATCATTACTCTTAATTAATTGAGCTCGGTAACCCAAATCTAGGAATTATCTCATAGAGCAAGACCTTTACTACTTCTGGAACTTCTTCAATCCAGCAAGAGAATGATTCTAAGCAGACTGTAAAGGTGCCTGCCATCACTAGTAAGTAAAGTTTCCTTTTACTTTAGGCATGATTGTAAAGTCTACTTGCCAATCTTTCTCAAGCACTTCCCTCTAGCCTGGACTCTGTGCAGGATGGGGGAGTCCTCATCTTGAAATTATTTTTAGTGCAAAGCATACACTTTTGTAATACTCTTTGAATTGTCCTTGCATATTTGGTCTTTCAATGTAGTCCTGTATCCACTGGATGCCATTAATGGGGGCTCATGTATATTGCTCCAATTACTTTCTCCATTAGATAGTCATGAATTAAAACCACTCCTTGGTCATTTATCATTTGATCCTAAATGGGAAAGGTCATATCCCCATTATCCTGATATTTCGAGGTTCTCAGGTGAGTGTGTAAGTGTGTTAGCTGCTCAGTTGTGTCCATCTCTTTGTTGACCCCATCCACTAGGCTTCTCTGTCCATGGAATTCTCCAGGCAACAGTGTTGGAGTAGCATTCCTCTCTCCAGGGGATCTTCCTGACCCAGGGATCAAACCTGGGTCTACTGCATTTCAGGCGGATTCTTTACTGTCTGAGCCACTAGGGTATGTGGGGCTAAATTGACAGGGCTATAACCAAAGGCGCTTTGTCCTGAAAGCTGTCCTGAAGGCTTGGTCAGCTATGTTGTTCCTTTTCAGAACAAAATAGTCAAAGCTCGGATGTCTTGGGCAATGAGCAAATTGCCACTTCCTTTGGCTTGAGCGCTGTGTCTAGCAGTTTCAAAATTTCTTTGGCATGTTTGATTTCTTTTCTTTCAAAAGTGAACAATCTCTCTTTCCAAATTACCCTATGTATGTTTACAACTGAAAAACCATATTTCGAGTCAATATAGACGTTGACTTTTTTACCTTCACTGAGATGTAAAGGCCAAGTAAGGGCAATAATTTTAGCTTTTGGGGCAAAGATACATGATGACAAAGCTTCCATTCCTAGGATCTCCTGCAAGGTTACCACTGCAGGAATTATAATCAGATCCAAGCACCTGCTCAATGATATGACAATAATCATTCATGTGCCTCTGGGCCACCCAAAGGGGTCGGGAGCAGAGTGGCTGGATTCAAGGAGGACACAGTCTTTGGGGTCACATTAGAATTACCAAGTAAAATTATCTGATACCCTCCCAAGTGGTCTAAAGTGAGACAATATCCACTCTTTTGTTCCAACAGTGGCAACACACCGTGGGATGTACACACCATGGCTGGCTATCCTGGAGTGAATTCCTCTGCTTCTTGCAACAAATCTAGAGTAGCAGCTATAACTCTCAAATACATCTGGATTACACTGTCCAAAGCCTTTGTGAAATAGGATACCAGGCATTTCGTCGACTGTGGGTCAGTACCTCTACTCTCACGGTGCTGTACTTAGCCGCTCAGTCATCTGACTCTCTGTGACCCCATGAACGGTAGCCCACCAGGCTCCTCTGCCCATTGGGATTCTCCAGGCAAGAATACTGGAGTGGGTTGCCATGCCCTCCTCCAGAGAATCTTCCCAACCCAGGGGTCGAACCCAGGTCTCCTGCATCGAAGGAGAATTCTTTACCATCTGAGCTACCAGGGAAGCCCAAGAATACTGGAGTGGGTAGCCTATCCCTTCTCCAGGGGATCTTCCAGACCCAGGATTCGAACCAGGGTCTCCTGCATTCTAGGTGGATTCTGTACAAGCTGAGCTGTCAGGGAAGCCCCTCCAGTATCACTACCTGTCTTTTATGTTTAAAAAGATCAAGTGACTTTTTCAAATATGGCAAACACAGAACAGGAGCACTCCGTAGTTTTTTTCTTCATTGTTAGGAAAGTCTCTCGACATTCTCCAGTTCCCACTAAGGCATTATTGTCAGTCCCTTTTAGGGTCTCATACAACTGTTTAACTATTAGCTTAAGCTGGCGATCCAAGTGCAGCAGAATCTTGCCATTCCAGGAACCGATGCAACTGCCTTTGGTAGTGGTCACCACACCCTGGCTACTGTCTCTTGGCAGTCCTGGAGCCAGTTCCTTTCACCTTTTCCCAGTTTGGATCCCAGATATTTCACTGACGTTTGGGAAATTTGGGCCTTTTTCCAAGAGATTTTATAGACTCATTTGGCCAGACAGTTCAAAGTAGTCCCAGTGTTTTCACTTGTGTTCTTTGTATTGCCAGCTGTGAAGGGATCATCCACATATCTGAGCAGAGCTCCCTCCTGTAGCTGGAGCTCCCTTATATCTTTAGCTAGCACTTTCCCGAACACCGTGAAGGTGTTTTTAAGTCCTTGCGATACTGCCCAGCAGTATTGCTGCTTGCTTTGGTTTCTAGATCTTCCCAACAAATACAAATAACTCTTGGGATTCAGGACTCAAAATAACACAGAAAAAAGACCTCCACTAAGCCTAATGAAAGTTTCCAGATAAGATGATCAGAAGAATATAGGGATTTGGGACTACAGGGTGAATATCTTTCACTATCTGATTTATAAACCAGTAGTTCTCAGTGCCAGGCTTCTTAAAGGCAGGATGGGAGTATTATATAGTGACTGAGGGAATCCAATAAGCAAGTATTTCAAAATGCCAATCCAGCCTTGCACTGGGTCCCTGTTTTGCTTGCTCCTTTAAGGGATATTGCCTTAAACTCAGAGCCTGAGTGTCCAGCTTCAGTTACACCTTAACTGCTATGGCCATCCAGACTCTTCCTGCCCATCTATCACCCCATGCTCCCAGGCGTCCCTGCTGCGAGATGTCTTCAGGGATGCTGGTGGTGACTCCTCCATCCCTTGACAGGAGGGCTAGCTGCAAGGCACAAGCTTGTTTCAGTGGTACTTTTATATCCAGTATTTCAGGAGTGAAAGTCAGTTTAGCATTTAATTTAGTTAAAAAATCTTGCCCCAGCAATGCAACTGGGCACTCTGGCATGTACAAAAAAAAAGCTGTGTTTTAGATTAGGAGCCTCAGTCTGACAGTCTGGGGATTGCAAAAACAGTTTTTGGAGAGGCTTTCTAGATAATCCTCTTGTCAAGGTGCTTTTCTGAGCTAACTCTTTGGGTCCAACTCCTTGCGAATCCAGTGTTCAAAACAGAGCAAGTGGCTCCACTACCAGTCAGAAAGACAATCTATTTCCCACAAAAGGGTTACCCAGGGCTCCTGATGGGAAACTATTTCCCCAAGCAGAGTCCCCTCAGAGAATCCTCTGTCACTCTCTCGTTTCCATCATGAACAATGCTTTTTCCTCCTCTTCCAGTTTCTTTTGTAAGCTGAGGCAGACTTTCTCTCAGTTGCCTTCTTGTCTTAAAGAAAGGACTGCTGCCAACCCACTTTTACATGTCCCATTGGTGGGCCTTTTTCTGTGGGTCACCCTTCACTCTCTTGGTTCTCTGGATCTTACTCTCTGCTCAAATTTTTGTCTCCCCTTTCTCCACTGAGTGTCACTGCCAAAACGGACTTTTGCTGCTTCATTTCACCGGTCTCTTTTTCATCTTATATTCCCTCCCAACTGTAAAACACTGAAAGCAGTTTCTACCAAATGACATAACAACAGGCCAAAAAGTCCTTATGTTTTCTGCAACTGGGGCACTCTAAGTCACTAAGTCCAATTAACTAATTTGAAATTCTCTGGATTATCTGGATCCACATTTGCATATTGGAGATATGCCCTGTACATTCTCTTCCAAAACCTCAGGGTTTTCCTGTGGCTCTTTGCACAGTCCTTGCACCTTATGAAAGTTCCAATATTGGTTCTCCCTTTTGGAGCCCTATCATGATGCACTCCTTGTAATGCTCAATTCCAACTTTATCTCCTAGGTTACTCTCCTCCCAGCCTGGATCTATGATGGGAATTGCTTTTGCTGCTGGTGCTGTGATGGGTTTGCCAGGGGCAGCAACATGCATTCTACCTACCTCTTCTCTAGCCTTTTCCATTGGGTTCACAAAAAGTTTATTCAGGGCTTTCCATAACATTGTACAGAAAAACACATATGAATATTTTAGTCAATTCAATATTTCCATCCTCTTCTCTTCCTCAGCCAACAGAGTGGTTAGCAAACTTTGATATCAGCCCAACTGGGTTGGCAAAGATGAAAGAGAATGAATTTTCCATCCTGGTAGGGTCATCCCAGTAGGTTGGCATATTATTTTTGCAATTCAACATGTCTGAGGTTGAAAAGGGAGAGTGGATCCACATGAATCCTGCTGGATGATCTTGGGCATTTATTTCTCCAGTGTGAATCTGCCTCAGTGGGAATCACCCTGAATAAACACTAGTGGTTCCCTGACCAAAATGGAAGCTCTGTTGGGTATGAGAGGAAGACAACCTCCTCTTCCTCAGCTCCTGCCAGAGCAGGTGAGAATGAATTGGCTACTGTGGGATCTATGGCTCCAGCCCCTGCTTCCTCATTTTGGCCACCATACAGAGGCAGTTGTGATGGATATCTAGGAGCATTTATTTGTTGAATTAATTCCCCATCTCTTGATTCCTGAGAATAGGGTAAACCTTTTAAAATCTTCTTATTGGAGGAAATTTCTTTCTGTATCATAATTCCATGCATGCTACATTTTTCTCTAAATAGGCTCACTTTGAATCAATAGCATAAGTTTTCCTCCCCTTTCACAAAATAGTTCTGGTTCAAAGACAGTGTTATAATTTAGAGAGCCATTAGGGAGCAGTGTTCTCCAGATCTTAAGATGTCCTGAGGCTAAACAGTGTTACAATGGAATACCTTTTTATCTCCTTTCCGAGGTGCTTAACTAAAAATTTTCCAGTTCTGCAAAATATACCCTAAGGGGTTACAAGATGGAGCAGAGCTCTGACTACCCATCTTTTTTGTACACAGCTGGTACTATCAAACATAAGAAAGCAAGCAAGCACACAAACACAAGGCATCTCTCAAGGTTACAGATTCCTTAGTCCAATACAGAAAACCCAACAAATCAATATCCCACCACAGACAGAGCCAAGTGGTGAAATGAATACCTTGGTGTCATCATACATGAGCCCTTCTACTAAGCAGAAATGTCTTAAGTTAGTGTCTTGTTTCCTTCACCATGAAAGCACCAAGGGCCATTGACCCCCAATTGGTGGCAGATGCTCTGGGTTGTCCCTGAGACAAAGGTGTTCAGGAAGCTGCTGGACAGAATCTCAGAGCCCTCTCCTGCCAGGAGGCAATGTGCCGCAAAGACACCCACCTGGGGTGGTGGTCTTTTCACGGTCACCAAAATTGTTACATGACTGAACTTAGGTTCACTCGCACCAAATTCAGTCTATTGACACCATGTTTTGGTGAAGGAAAAGTACAGTGTTGATTTTCAGGGCACCAAGCAAGGAGTTCAGGTCCTTTGAGCATTAGCTGCCTATTCTTGCTTGGTGCCCTGCAAATAGATGCTGCACTTTCCTTATGACCCAGTGTCGGTAGATTGGCTGCTGTGCATCAGGTGAGTGAGATCAAGTTCAGTTCAGCAACAAGACTGCTCTATATGTCCTACAAATAGTGTTAAAGCAGACCGCCAAAGAAAACCGGAAATAAGAGCAAAATTGTACATATAGATGCTGACAAAATTAAAGCATGAAGAAGGTAACACTGACCAATAAACATAACTCAGGTCAAAAGTATGAAATGAAGCAAAGAAAAATTTTCAGTTATGGTAATCCACAAATATAAATATCTTTGTACCTTAAACAACATGGCTAAATCAAAACCAAGAAAAGAAAAGACAAAAGGCTGAGATAAAAGTAGAAATTTAAAAGAAAACTGTTAAGAATAAAATCAAAACACAAGTAAGCATTTTCCTTAGAGAGAAAAAATTACAGTGTACAAAATTGAGCAAGAAAAAGGACCCGATGTGAGGATATTAAAAGATAAATTTGCAAATGTATGATAGTAAATTTTTAAAAATGACATAAATGATATTATGGCAAAACTAAAATAATCAAATAGTGATCCAAAAGGTAAAAACAAACACATAATCCTCATCAGAAGAATATAAAGAAAAATTAATACAATGTTCAAGATTTTAAATAGCTTCCACGTGCAGAACAGTCCATTTAACAATACAGAACAGACAACTGTCATTAAAGAGTTGTAAACTGCAAAAAAGCTAAAACAGGAAAGTACTTCGCAGAAAAGAAAATAACAAATTCTAAACCACCACAAAAATCCTTCATGTTTCTTATAATAAAATTTTGTGTAAATTGATAAACTAAATTTTTTAAAAAGGAGAAGTGAAAGCAATGAGTACTAAACATGAGAAGTTGCCCAAGCCCAGGAGTTGAGGGTATAGTGTAAAAAAATGGGATCACTATCACCTATCTGAACTGGGAATAGTTATGACTTTTTAGGAACTTGGAACACCTAATAAAATCAGAAATAATAACATATACTCTCCCCTTGAAAAGCTACCCCAGGAGTGAAACAACCAGGACTTAACAAAATGTTCAGTCCTGGGCTTTTCATGACAAAGACTCAGAAAATAATGCCCTTTAATAAGAGAAGAATTGAGCCAAAGGAGCTCAGTGCCCACTGAGAAGTCAGAGTGGCTACTAGACACTACACCAGAGATGCAATGCCCTGGTTAAGGATGTCCTGGATACGTTAGAGGAAAAACCAAGCTGCAGGTAACATGGCTAGTATGAACCCATTATAAAGCCATAGAAATTAGAATAGACAGTAAATAGATTAAAATATGCTCAATTTTATTAGTCAGGGGAATGTTACCAAAACTGGTTCCATGGTTGGAGAAAACTGATGATGGCCAGTGCTGGGCCAAATATCCCTCCTCTCCACCTTCAAAGGAGCTGCAGGAACTGTTAGACTTTTCAGGCAATTAAAATGCAAAAAGTACACTGCTAAGTCACTTCAATCATGTCCGACTCTGTGCGACCCTATAGACGGCAGCCCACCAGGCTCCGTCATCCAGGTAAGAACACTGGAGTGGGTTGCCATTTCCTTCTCCAATGCATGAAAGTGTAAAGTGAAAGTGAAGTTCAGTTGTATCCAACTCCTAGCGACCCCATGGACTGCAGCCCACCAGGCTTCTCCGTCCATAGGATTTTCCAAGCAAGAGTACTGGAGTGGGGTGCCATTGCCTTCTCCGAAAAGTACACAGTAATGCCAAACTCTGGGTGGTCACAAAGAATGGGGTGGGAATATGGTCTGTTCTGTCTCTAGCTAAAAGGAAGTCCACAAAACTGCCAGCAAACTCGGGGGCGAGTGGGGGGAAGCACACTAAGAACAGGCTGCCCATTCTGAAAAGTTAATTCAGCATGGAGGAAATGCAAGTAGACAACAAACATATGAAATGATGGCAGTCACAAGCCAAGAAAATGCAAATCAAAACAAGCTGTTTTCCATCCCTGAATAAGGGGAAATTGGTTTATGGTGGCACAGTCTCTCAGGAAGGCCAGGTGAGTCTGGAACTGAAGACTGCGAAACAGAGCCAAATTCAATCTACAATTTGCTCTATTCGTTGTACACAATCGTGCAGGCACCATAAGTTAGTCATGTAAGTAAGAAAGAGTGGTGCCCCTCCCACTCCATCCTGGGAAATGAGTCTCAGGACTAGTGTGAGCAGGAAGTCACAGAGCCTCCACCTGCATGGGCTCAGTCCCCAGACAAGAGCCTTCTAGCTGCTCAGTTCAGTGGTCTCATTTTAAGGAGTAATAGGGAGTAGCTGAAACTCCAGTACTTTGGCCACCTCATGTGAAGAGCTGACTCATTGGAAAGGACTCTATGCTAGAAGGGATTGGGGGCAGGAGGAGAAGGGGACAACCGAGGATGAGATGGCTGGATGGCATCACTGACTCGATGGACATGAGTCTGAGTGAACTCCGGGAGTTGGTGATAGACAGGGAGTCCTGGCGTGCTGCAATTCATGGGGTCACAAAGAGTCGGACACTACTGAGCGACTGTACTAAACTGAACTGAACAGTTAAGTCCCAAGGGATCTTGTCTCCATCAGTTGCTCCTGTTCCAGTGAAGTCAAACCTTGGCCCTTAGCAAACAAATTCCTTACCCATATTAACACTCAATATGTCACATTTAAATATTCACAGTCTAACCTCAGATGTTTAAAAGCAGTCTTTGTGGAGGCTCACATTGGCCACTGTTACTCCATTTTGAACTACTTAACATAGCACATTGTCACATAAGATGAGTAGGAATAGAATGATTAAATGTCACATTGAGACAGTTGTGCCCTCCCTCCCCCCCACCCATATCTTTAGTGTGTTTATCGCGGAATGTTTCTAGTCTTTCTTGTTTCCTGTCTCCGGAGTTCACCTTCCTGTTGTATATTGTTAGAGCAAGTTTCTTAGAACATAAATCAACACTCATTACTGCACAGATTGAAAGCTTCTTGAGTCTTTCTGTGCTAAACCCCTTTTGACGGCACTCCAAGCCTGACTTGAACCTTGCCAAGTTTTCTCCAGACTCGGTGTTTAAACCTTGCTGTCCATATTGATTTAGGGATTCTGAACCCAGAGTGGGTAGAATTTTAAGGTGTCTAGGATCTCCTGGGTTTCCTTACCCTACTGCGCTCCACCCAGGTGCCCTTTCCCAATAAAATCTCTTGCTTTGTCAGCACATGTGTCTCCTCGGACAATTCATTTCTGAGTGTTAGACAAGAGCCCAGTTTCGGTCCCTGGAAGGGGTCTGCCTTCCTGCAACAACACCACGGACTATAGCACATTAGGCTTCCCTGTCCTTCACCCTCTTCCAGAGCTTGCTCAAACGCATGTCCATTGAGTCGATGATGCCATCCAACAGTCTAATCCTCTGTCACTCCCCTTCTCCACCTGCCCTCAATCTTTCCCTGTATCAGGCTCTTTTCCAATGAGCTGGCTCTTCACATGAGATGACCAAAGTATTGGACCTTTAGCTTCATCATCAGGCCTTCCAGTGAATATTCAGGATTGATCTCATTGAGGATTGACTGGTTTGATCTCCTTTCTGTCCAAGGGACTTTGAAGAGTCATCATCCCTTAAGTTCCTGTTGATCTAGTGATTGAGCGCTGGAGGGGGGCTTAAATTTCTGCAACAAAGCTTAAGAAAGTGCTTCAGGCTAATCTTTACCATTGAAATAGAACTGGGAATCTTTACAACTCATTTGTTGTCTTTTCTATTGTTACTTCTCTTGCCTGATAACAGTAGTTTTGTTCTTTCAAGAGCATTATTGCTGAGACCATTTCAAGGGGAGCATTATGGCCAGGCTTAGATCATAAAATATCTTAAGGTCTAACATGGTTTACCCAATATCAAGCTTTACCTAGTTCTTTTCTTCTTCTAGCCTATCTAATTCCATTTCATGAGATAAACCTTCTAAGCCTCCTCAATTCATTTTCTACAGGTTCCCAGAGCATACAGTGTACAGCACACAATTTTCATTTATAAAACTCACAATTCCTTCTTTAATGCCTGGCTTTCCCACTAATGGGCTTCTCTGGTGGCTCAGATGGCAAAGAATCTGCATGCAGTGCGAGAGACCCGGGTTTGATCCCTGAGTTCAGAAGAAGGCGAGCTTACCTAGAGAATTCCAGGGACAGAGGAGCCTGGCAGGCTCCATGGGTCACAAAGAGCTGGACACGACTGAGTGACTAAAACTTTCAGTAATTTTTCCCACTTTGAGCATAAACTATATGAAGTCAAGGAGTATCTCTTAGAGTAAAGAAGATATTCATACCCTTGGTATACAGTTAGCAACTTCTATTATAATGAAAGATGGACATCACAGTTTCTAACAGCCCAGCCTTTGCTGACTGACTAGGGAGTTTAAAAGTTTAAACATAAAGAGTTTAAACATAAAAAGTTTAAACATCTGCATACTCCAAAGAAAAGCTAAAAGTTAAATAGAAAGTCAAAATTGCAGATTTTAACAAAATTTCTAAACCCCAGTCATACTGAAGAATCAGGAATTCTCTGTATGAGTCAAGTCTTCTCTTCTCTGTGTTTTTCCTCGCTGCCCTATCAATCTGGACGCCCTTCTTCCTGTCTTGCTCCAGCTAACTCCTAGGACCCTTTAAGGCTTAGTGTGCACATCACCTCCTTTAAGACTTCTTCAAATGCAGTGCCATGCTTGATGAATCACAAGCTGAAATCAAGATTGCCAGGAAAAATATCAACAATCTCAGATATGCAGATGATACCACTCTAGTGGGAGAAATCGAAGAGGAACCAAAGAGCCTCTTCATGAGAGTGAAAGAGAAGAGTGAAGAAGCTGAATTTAAACTTAACATTAAGAAAACTAAGATCATGGCATGCCATCCCATCACTTCTTGGCAAATAGAAAGGGAAAAAGTGGAAACAATGACAGATTTCATTTTCTTGGGTTCCAAAATCACTGTGGATGGTGACTTCAGCCACAAAATTAAAAAATGCTTTCTCCTTAGGAGGAAAGCTATGACCAACCTGGACAGTGTATTGAAAAGCAGAGACATCATTTTTCTGACAAAGGTCTGTATGGTCAAAGCTATGTTTTTTTGTTGTTGTTCGTTTTTTGTTTGTTTTTGTTTTTTTGATATAAATTTATTTATTTTAATTGGAGGTTAATTACTTTACAATATTGTATTGGTTTTGCCATACATCAACATGAATCTGCCACAGGTATACACGTGTTCCCCATTCTGAACCCCGCTCCCTCCTCCCTCCCCGTACCATCTCTCTGGGTCTTCTCATTGCACCAGCCCCAAACATCCAGTATCATGCATCGAAACTGGACTGGCGATTCATTTCATATATGATATTATACATGTTTCAATGCCATTCTCCCAAATCAGCCCACCCTCTCCCTCTCCCTCTGAGTCCAAAAGACTGTTCTATTCATCTGTGTCTCTTTTGCTGTCTCACATACAGGGTTATCATTACCATCTTTCTAAATTCCATATATATGTGTTAGTATACTGTATTGGTGTTTTTCTTTCTGGCTTACTTCACTCTATATAATAGGCTCCAGTTTCATCCACCTCATTAGAACGGATTCAAATGTATTCTTTTAATGGCTGAGTAATACTCCATTGTGTATATGTATCACAGCTTTCTTATCCATTCATCTGCTGATGGACATGTAGGTTGCTTCCATGTCCTGGCTATTATAAACAGTGCTGTGATGAACATTGGGGTACATGTGTCTCTTTCAATTCTGGTTTCCTCAGTGTGTATGCCCAGCAGTGGGATTGCTGGGTCATAAGGCAGTTCTATTTCCAGTTTTTTAAGGAATCTCCACACTGTTCTCCATAGTGGCTATACTAGTTTGCATTCCCACCAACAGTGTAAGATGGTTCCCTTTTTTCCACACTCTCTCCAGCATTTATTGCTTGTAGACAAAGCTATGTTTTTTCCAATAGTCATGTATATGAGAGAGTTGGACCATAAAGAACACTGAGTGCCAAAGAATGGATGCTTTCAAATTGTGGTGCTGGAGAAGACTCTGGTGAGTCCCTTGGACTGCAAGGAGATCAAACCAGTCAGTCCTAAAGGAAATCAACCCTGAATATTGATTTGAATGATTGATGCTGAAACTGAAGCTCTAATACTTAGGCCATCTGATGCAAAGAGCCAACTCATTTGAATAGACCCTGATGCTGGGAAAGATTGAGGGCAGGAGAAGACAGCCACAGAGAATGAGATGGTTGGATGGTATCACCAACTCCATGGACATGAATTTGTGCAAATTCCAGGAGATAGTGAAGGACAGGGAAGGCTGGCGTCATGAAGGTTTGGACACAACCAAGCAACTGAACAATAACAAACCCTTCTTTGACTCCCCAGACTATGCACCTTTGCACGAAAAAGTGAAGTTGCTCAGTAGTGTCCAACTCTTTGCAGTCCCATGGACTGTAGCCTACCAGGCTCCTCTATCCATGGAATTTTCCAGCCAAGAGTACTGGAGTGGATTTCCATTTCCTTCTCTAGGGGATCTTCCTGACCCAGGGATTGAACCCAGGTCTCCTGCATTGCAGGCAGACACTTTACCATCTGCAAGGACACTATGTGGGTAGGGATTTAGTCCTTCCGGTGTTCATATTTCTTTAAAAATCTGGAAGTAGTTGGAAATGTAAAATGGTACAGCTGCTATATCAAACAATGCCAAGCTTCCATATTTTTTTTTTAAATGCAAGTGCTATAGGATCCAGCAATCACACTTCTAGGTAGATATCCAAAAGAATTCAAAGCACTATCTCGAAGAGGTATTTGCACAGTAAAGTTCCATGGTGACTCAAGCGGTAAAGTATCTACCTGCAATGCAGGAGACCCGGATTCAGTTCTTGAGTTGGGAAAATCCCCTAGAGAAGGGAATGGCAACCCACGCAATACTCTTCCCTGGAGAATCCCATGGACAGAGGAGCTTGGCAGGATACAGTCTACAGGGTAGCAAAGAGTCAGACGTGACTGAGCGACAAAGCACGCACACATTCACTGCAACCTTATTTTCAATAGCCAAGAGATATAAATAACCCAAATTTTCACAGACAGATGGATAGAGAATAAGTGGTATATACATTCAATGAAATACTATGCAGCCTCGAAAAGGAAAATCCTGTCATATGTTACAATATGGATAAACTTTTAGGATAGTACACTAAGTGAAGTAAGCCAATTACAAAAGTTTAAATATTGATGATTTAATTCATAGGAGGAATTCTAGAGTAGTCCAGTCATAGAAACAGAAAACACAAAAGTGGATGGGGCAGGGAAATTAATGGCTGTTGAGTTTCAGGTTTGCAAGACAAAAAGTTTTAGAGATCTATTGGGAAACAGTATGAATATATAACACTACTCAGCTGAATATTTTTAAATGTTTTAGATGATAAATTTAATGTTAGGTAACTGCAACCACAATTAAAAACAAAATAAAATTTTAGACCCCTGAGGTAATATGCTAAATAAAACACAAAACATAAGTTTGCAAAAGATATGTAGGCAACCATTTGGAGTTTCACATTATTCATATTGCTATCTACTTCAGTAATTTGAACAGTTAGATAATCTCCATGATTTTTCATTTTGTCATCTCTGAAATGGTGGATAACAGCACAGAAGGCTTTTGTGATGATAAAGGAGATTATGTGTGTATGAAAAGCACCCTAGTGTCTACCATACAGCAGAGGTTCAGTGGGGTCCTCACATGTTCTCCCTCCCTGGTCCTCACCAGACTGTTCATGTGCTCAGCTGACCAAGGAGGAAATAACACAAATGTCCAATAAAGGCAGATTAGATCCACAAATAATTTGATATGAAAGGGCATTTAAAGTCATGCTTTTTATTTTATAAGACTAGTAAAGAAGATTTATGGACGGAGAGAAAATATTTTGCTTTTATCAAATCTCCAGCGATGGAGCCATTTGTGTGCATATGTGTCTATATATATATAGAGATATACACATATATAAACAGAGAAGAGCATTGCTGTGTTTAAACTAACAACCTTCAGGGCATAAATATAACCATTTCTCTGAGTCTATACATGCTTCAACTGCACACAAGAACAAAGAAGTTGAGGGGCTTTCTGTTTCCCTGAATGGTTCAAGCTCATGGAAAGAGTGGAGCTGGGATGTGGGTGACTTGGACCTGGCAGAGTCAAGCCTCTCCCCATGATGGCACAACTACAAATTATTTGGATGCTTCTTCATTTTCATAATGCTAGAACCACCCTGAATAAGTTGACAGCTCTTAATCAGCAGAATTAAACATAAGCTTACTTTATGGAGCCAACAGAGGGACACTTAACTCAGGTCCCTAAAGGGAAGGGGTGAGAATATTCATAAGTAACATTGTTTGCAGTGGTGGGAAGTTGGAGGCAGCTTGGTGTTTATCACTAGAGAAACTGATAAATAAAATATGGCGGATGCATGAAGTAGTTTATTCAACTTATAAACAATGAATTATATGTGCATGAAAACCCACATGGATCTGTTTAAAAGAATGTTGAATATAAATGAGGTCTAAAACATAGATTTATATAAAGTAAGTTTACATAACTTAGTTTAGATTTATTTACATAAATTAAGCATAGTTTATATTTATATAAACTAAGGACAAAATCATCCACAAAATGACATATTTTAGAAGAAACACATATATCCAAGGACTTACGTGACACACATTACAGTGGGTGAAAACTGGGATATGGGAAGTGCAAGTGAGGACAGAGAATAAAAATGAAAATGGAGAGGAACCTTTTGCAGATTTAATGATAGAGTAGCAGAGACTAAAGGATATTATAAGGATATTATGAACAGCTTACTTTTAGTAGAAATTCTTACCTCTCTCCTAGTCTTGGAGAAAAAACAACTTAATAAGTGTCCCTAAATAAATCTCACAGGACAAGGAGTCTTGAGGTTGTGTGGTTTTATCAATGTAAGCATCCCTATTGGAGGATGCTGCAGAAGGCTTGTCTCTCAATTTGGTTATTGTAACTAAATGTGTCAGCAGACTCCTGCGGCTTGACCTCCTCCAATCCTTCTCTTCTTATATCTAGGCAGGAACTGGTTATTAGTCTCGGAGATAACAGCACGGACTTGGAAGCTAATATGAGTTCATGACCACTGTATTAAGTTTCCTAGTACCAGAAACTGGTGGCTTAAAGCAAAAACATTGTCTCCCGACGCTCCAGGGTAGATGTCTGAAATCAAGGTATAGGCAGGATCATGCTCCTCTTCAAAGGATCAGGGAAGAACCCTTCCTTGTCTCTTCTAGCTTCTTGGGTTTCCAGAGCACATGGTTCTTTCTTGGCATGTGGACGCATCACTCCAGCCACTGCCTGTCTTCACACTGCCTCCCACTGTGTGTGTCCATATGTCCTCAGTTTTCTTTTCTTATAGAGACACCAGTCATTCAATTAGAGGTCAGCTTTATAGAAGAAAAACTACATTCAGTTCAGTTCAGTAACTCAGTCGTGTCCGACTCTTTGCAACCCGATGGACTGAAGTACACCAGGCTTCCCTGTCCATCACCAACTCCCAGCGCCTACTCAAACTCATGTCCATTGAGTCAGTGGTGCCATCCAACCATCTCATTCTCTGTCATCCCCGTCTCCTCCCACTTTCAATCTTTCCCAGCATCAGGGTCTTTTCAAATGAGTCGCTTCTTTGCATCAGGTGGACAAAGTATTGGAGTTTCAGCTTCAGCATCAGTCCTTCCAATGAATATTCAGATTGATTTCCTTTAGGATGGACTGGTTGGATCTCCTTGCAGCCCAAGGGACTCTCAAGAGTCTTCTCCAATACCACAGTTCAAAAGCATCAATTCTTTGGCACTCAGCCTTCTTTATAGTGCAACATTAAAGGGAGGAAACTGAAATGCATATTACTAAGTGAAAAAAGTCAATCTGAAAAAGACACAAACTGTATGATTCCAACTATCTGACATTCTTGAAAAGGCAAAAGTGTGGAGACAGTAAAGAACCAGTCCTTCATAGGGACTGGGAAAGAGGGATGACTAGACAGAGCATAGAGGATTTTTAGGACAGTGAAACAATACTGTATGATACAATGGTGGATACGTGTCACACATTTGTCCAAACTCAGAATGTACAACATGAAGAGTGAGCCCTAGTATAAGCTATAGATGTTGGGTGATAAGATGTATCATTTAAGTTCATGGATTGTAACACTGGTGAGTCTGGTGTGAGATGATGATGAGAGAGTGTGTGCTTGGAGTGTGTGAGAACTCTGTACTTTTCAATTTGCTGTAATCCTAAACTGCACAAAAAAGGTTAACTTTATTAATTTTTTAAGAATGAGCATAAGACACCTTACTTGCAATGCTGAAGTCTAAAAAATGGAACACTAGAGACTACAGTAAGTCCCCTAAATATGAACCTTCAAGTTGTTAATTTTCAAAGATGGGAACATGCATTTTCATGTCCATTCACATAAGTTATTATAGCTCATGACTCTGGCATACATTGTCTTATACGTGCATCCACTCCAAGAGGTTGTGCTTTTCTGTACTTTACTGTACAGCATTGTATAGAGTACAGTAGTACAGCATCTTTGTTTCAGGCTAGGTCTACAAGAGGGACTCTTCATTGAACTTCTTGCTGTGCTTACTTACTTACTTGTGCTTACTTACTTACTGTGCGTATTTACTTACTGTGAGGAGCTTACTAATGAAGACCTTGTGGAATTGGAGTCCCAGAGAAAGGACAAAGAGAGACAAGAAGGCCAAGATGAAGAAGAAGTAACTGAATAACCAAAGAGATTCAGGATGCGGGAAATGGCAAAATTTTCTTTTTTTGAGGAGGCACTGTTAGTTTTTGAGACACGAGACCTGAACTTTGGATGGTACAGGAAGGTTGCAGGAGCTGTTCAGAATGCAATCCAGCACTACTACATCATACATAATGAGAAAAACAGAGCCACTACCCAGACATTACTGGATCATTTTTTCAAGAGGGAAGACAGAACCTGTGACATCAATGTCAGGCATGAATGAAATTGCAGCTTGCCCTCCAACTGCTATTGCTCATGATTCTTCAGCTCTTCCACCTCTCACCTCCTCTCCCTTCTCCAGTCAGTAATTCTTCCTGCCTTTTCACTTGATGCCAGCCACTGTACTGCACTGCCATATTTTTCAAGGTACTCTACTGTAAAATTAAAAATGTTTCCTTTCTTTGTGTTTGCTTTTTTAAATGTATTATTTGTGTGATAACTATTGTAAATGTATAGCTAATTGTGTTTGTTGGGTACATAGGCTAACTTTGCTGGACTTACAAAAAAATTGGACTTATGAACAGGTTCTTGGAACGGAAATCATCCATATGGAAGGGACTTATTGTCGTATAAAAAGACTGGGATGGAACTTCCCTGGTGGTGCAGTGCATAAGAATCCACCTGCCAATGCAGGGGACACGGGTTTCATCACTGGTCTGGGAAGAATCCACATGCCGTGGAACAACTAAGCCCATGTGCCACAACTACTGAGCCTGTGCTGTAGAGCCCATGAGCCACAAATATCAAGTCTATGTGCTGAAACTACTGAAGCCTGCACACCTAAAGCCTGTACTCTGCAACAAGAGAGGTCACTGCAGTTAAACCTGCACACTGCAACAAAGACCCAGTGCAGCTAAAAATAAATTTTTGAAAATTATTTTTTAAAAGACTGTGAGGTAAGACTCATATGAACAGCTAACACAACATTAATGCAAAGGCCAAGGAAAGAAGCATATTTACAATCAAGAAGTTCAGATTTTTTCATTATACATGTCAACTAAACCAAGAAAAATTAAGATGGCATAAAATTAAAAGATAAAGATGTCTATGTTTGTCATTTAAATACTAAAAGATATTTAAATTCCAAAAACACCCATCAGCCAAAACTTAAGGGAAATTTGAAAATATTGGATATCAATAATAATAACTGCTTGTGGTAAAACTGGATAATTGAGGAAAATTTACAGACTTAAAATAGTAGAAAAGTAGAATAGGTGAAAATTGAACTAAATTGCAAGATTAAAAAAAATGAAATCAGGAAGCTGAAAACATTGAAACTCTGGGTGGCATGGATTTAGCTAGAAAAAAAGGTACAAATAAATAAAATGATGAACAAAAAGGGGGTACAATCAGATAAAATAGGAATATTGTTGAACTTTCTCAGTTAAATTTGAAAACTGAGACACAACGTTTATCTTAGTAGTACTCAGACTCTTCTAGAGAACAGCAAAAAAGAAAGCATTTCAATGTGCTTCAGGAGACTAGATAACTTCAATAACAAAGCAGAGGACAATGAGAAAAAAAGATATTTCCTCAAATTCCTAAATATATAGAAATGCAACAATCTTAAAGAAAATAGTAGCAAATAAAATTGCACAGCTGTCTAAAGGGATTCATCAAGATCAACTTGGTTTATTCAAGAGTGCAAGGAGAGTCACTGTGAAAAATAAGGAATATCCTAATAAATTAACTATAGAATTACCATATAGTGTAGCATTTCACTTCTGGGAATATATACACAAGAACTGAAAACAGGGACAAGCGGTATTTATTTATACAATCATGTTCCCAGCAGCATTATTCACAATAGCCAAAAGATGGGAGCAACCAAGTGTCCTTCAAAGGACGAATGGATAAACAAAATATGATTTATATATATATATATATATATATATATATATATATATATATATATATATATATATATATAATAGATTATACAGCTCTGTGCTCAGTTTCTCAGTTGTGTCTGACTCTTTGTGGCCCCATAGACTATAGCCTGTCAGGCTCCTCTGTCCATGGAATTTTCCAAGCAAGAATACTGGAGTAGAGTGCCATTTCCTACTCCAGGATTCAGCCTTTAAAAGGAAGGAAAATAGGACACATGTTACCACATGCATGAACCTTGAAGATATAAAGCTAAATAAAAAAAGCAAGTCACGAAAAGACCAGTATTGTGTGAGTCCAATATATGAGGTACCTAAAATAGTCAAATTCAGAGAAAAACAAAGAAGAATGGTACTGCCAAGGACTGGGGAGGGGAGGGAATAGAGATACAGTGTTTAATGGATAGAGTTTCCATTTGGAAAGATGGAAAAAAATTGTTGTACCTGAAGCTACCAAGGTGACTATGAAGAAGCAATGAGAAAAATCCACTAAGTAGAACCTTCAACAATAATTTAGGGAATAAAATGCTGTTCCAGAATAGCAGATGGGGAGAATTATGTCCATCTATTCAAGGCTATGGTTTTTCCAGTGGTCACGTATGGATGTGAAAGTTGGACTGTGATGAAAGCTGAGCGCCAAAGAAGTGGTGCTTTTGAACTGTGGTGTTGGAGAAGACTCTTGACAGTCCCTTGGACTGCAAGGAGATCCAATTCATCCATTGTAAAGGAGATCAGTCCTGGGAGTCCTTTGGAAGAAATGATGCTAAAGCTGAAACTCCAATACTTTGGCCACCTCATGCAAAGAGTTGACTCATTGGAAAAGACCCTGATGCTGGGAGGGATTGGAGGCAGGAGGAGAAGGGAACAACAGAGGATGAGATGGCTGGATGGCATCACCGACTCGATGGACATGAGTCTGAGTGAACTCCGGGAGTTGGTGATGGACAGGGAGGCCTGGCGTGCTGCGATTCATGTGGCACAAATAGTTGGACATGACTGAGCTATTTAGATCCTGGCTTGAATAAATCAACTGGAGAAGAGCAAAACGCCAGAAGGCAGGGGCGGCAGCCAAGAGGAGCTACCCTGCATCAGAGGTAAGGAGTAGCAGCTGCACTTTGCTGGAGCAGCCGTGAAGAGACACCCCACATCCAAGGTAAGAGAAACCTAAGTAAAATGGTAGACACTGAGAGTGGGGACAAGAGGGCAGACAGACTGAAACTACAATCACAGACAACTAGCCAATCTGATCACATGGACCACAGCCTTGTCTAACTCAATGAAACTAAGCCATGCTGTGTGGGGTCACCCAAGATGGCCAGGTCATGGTGGAGAGTCTGACAAAATGTGGTCCACTGGAGAAGGGAATGGCAAACCATTTCAGTATTTTTGCCTTGAGAACCCCATGAACAGTATGAAAAGACAAAAAGATAGGACACTGAAAGATGAACTCCCCAGGTCGTAGGTGCCCAATATGACACTGGAGATCAGTGGAGAAATAACTTCAGAAAGAATGAAGGGATGGAGCCAAAGCAAAAATAATATCCAGTTGTGAACGGGACTGGTGAAAGAAGCAGGGTTTGATGCTGTAAAGAGCAATATTGCATTGGAACCTGGAATGTAAGGTCCATGAATCAAGGCAAATTGGAAGTGGTCAAACAGGAGATGGCAAGAGTGAACATCGACATTCTAGGAATCAGCAAGCTAAGATGGACTGGAATGGGTGAATTTAACTCAGATGACCATTATATCTACTACTGTGGGCAGGAATCCCTTAGAAGAAAGAAAGAGAGTAGCCATCAGAGTCAACAAAAGAGTCTGAAATGCAGTTCTTGGATGCAATCTCAAAAATGACAGAATGATCTCTGTTCATTTCCAAGGCAAATCATTCAATATAACGGTACCCAGGTCTATACCCTGACCAGTAACACTGAAGAAGCTGAAATTGAACAGTTCTATGAAGACATGTAGGTCTTCATAGAGCTTATAGAGCTAACACCCCAAAAAGATGTCCTTTTCATTATAGGGGACTGGAATGCAAATATAGGAAGTCAAGAAATACCTGGAGTAACAGGCAAATTTGTCCTTGGAGTACAGAATGAAGCAGGGCAAAGGCTAATAGAGTTTTGCCAAGAAAATGCAGTGGTCATAGCAAACACCCTCTTCCAACAACACAAGAGAAGACTCTACACATGGACATCACCAGATGGTCAACACCGAAATAAGATTGATTATATTCTTTGCAGCCAAAGATGGAAAAACTCTATACAGTCAGCAAAATCAAGACCAGGAGCTGACTGTGGCTTGGATCATGAACTCCTTATTGCCAAATTCAGACTGAAATTGAAGAAAGTAGGGAAAACCACTAGACCATTCAGGTATAACCTAAATCAAATCCCTTATGATTATACAGTGGAAGTGAGAAATAGATTTAAGGGACTAGATCCGATAGACAGAGTGCCTGATGAACTATGGGTGGAGGTTTGTGACACTGTACAGGAGATAGGGATTAAGACCATCTCCATGGAAAAGAAATGCAAAAAAAGCAAAATGGCTGTCTGAGGAGGCCTTACAAATAGCTGTAAAAAGAAGAGAAGCAAAAAGCAAGGAGAAAAGGAAAGATATTCCCATTTGAACACAGAGTTCCAAAGAATAGCAAGGAGAGATAAGAAATCCTTTCTCAGCGATCAGTGCAAAGAAATAGAGGAAAACAACAGAATGGGAAAGACTAGAGATCTCTTCAAGAAAATTAGAGATACCAAGGGAACATTTTGTGCAAAGTCGGGCTTGATAAAGGACAGAAATGGTATGGATCTAACAGAAGCAGAACATATTAAGAAGAGGTGGCAAGAATACACAGAAGAACTGTACAAAAAATGATCTTCACGACTCAGATAATCACGTTGGTGTGATCACCCACCTACAGCCAAACATCCTGGAATGTGAAGTCAAGTGGGCCTTAGGAAGCATCACTACGAACAAAGCTAGTAAAGATGATGGAGTTCCAGTTGAGCTATTTCGAATCCCAAAAGATGATGCTGTGACAGTGCTGCACTCAATATGCCAGCAAATTTGGAAAACTCAGCAGTGGCCACAGAACTGGAAAAGGTCAGTTTTCATTCCAGTGCCAAAGAAAGGCAATGCCAAAGAATGTTCAAACTACAGCACAATTGCACTCATCTCACACGCTAGTAAAGTAATGCTTAAAATACAACAAGCCAGGCTTCAGCAATACGTGAACCGTGAACTTCCAGATATTCAAGGTGGTTTTAGAAAAGGCAAAGGAACCAGAGATCAAATTGCCAACATAGGCTGGATCATCAAAAAAGCTAGAGAGTTCAGGAAAAACATCTATTTCTGCTTTATTGACTATGCCAAAGCCTTTGACTGTGTGGATCACAATAAACTGTGGAAAACTCTGAAAGAGATGGGAATACCAGACCACCTGACCTGCCTCTTGAGGAACCTGTGTGCAGATCAGGAAGCAACAGTTAGAACTGGACATGGAACAACAGACTGGTTCCAAATAGGAAAAGGAGTATGTCAAGGCTGTATATTGTCACCCTGCTTATTTAAATTATATGCAGAGTACATCATGAGAAATGGTGGGCTGGAGAAAGCACAAGCTGGAATCAAGATTGCTGGGAGAAATATCAATAACCTCAGATATGCAGATGACACCACCCTTATGGCAGAAAGTGAAGAAGAATATCTTGATGAAAGCCTCTTGATGAAAATGAAAGAGGAGAATAAAAAATTTGGCTTAAAGCTCAACATTCAGAAAACTAAGATCATGGCATGTGGTCCCATCACTTCATGGGAAATAGATGGGGAAACAGTGAAAACAGTAGCTGACTTTATTTTTCTGGGCTCCAAAATCACTGCAGATGGTGACTAAAGCCATAAAATTAAAAGACACTTACTCCTTGAAAGGAAAGTTATGACCAACCTAGACAGCATATTAAAAAGCAGAGACATTACTTTGTCAACAAACGTCCGTCTAGTCAAGGCTATGGTCATGTAGGGATGTAAGAGTTGGACTATAAAGAAAGCTGAGAGCTGAAGAATTAATGCTTTTGAACTATGGTGTTGGAGAAGACTCTTTCAAGTCCCTTCTATAGCAAGGCGGTCCAACCAGTCCATCCTAAAGGAGATCAGTCGTGGGTGTTCATTGGTAGGACTGATTTTGAAGCTGAAATTCCAATACTTTGGCCACCTGATGTGAAGAGCTGACTCATTTGAGAAGACCCTGATGCTGGGAAAGATTGTGGGCAGGAGGAGAAGGGGACGACAGAGGATGAGATTGTTGGATGGCACCACGACTCAATGAACATTGGTTTGGGTGAACTCTGGGAGTTGGTGATGGACAGGGAGACCTGGCGTGCTGCAGTTCATGGGGTCACAACGAGTTGGACACGACTGAGTGACTGAACTGAACTGAACTGAAGACATTTTCAGTGTAGACTGAGTATTCAACATTAGAGAATATGCACTTTATTAGCTGGGACAATCATATTATGATTATTTAAGAAAAAACATATTTTAAGAGATAGACACTGAAATTTTTAAGGGTGAAATGGCATAGTGCTGTGATTTGCTTTAAAATATTTCAACAAAAAGAAAAGAATAATATATTAGGCTAAAGAGGAATATAGTTCTTTTTGAATCTGGGTGATAGATATGAGAGTTTATACTTTTGTATGCTTGAAAGTACTCCTAATTTTCAAAAAACTGAAAAGTCAGTAAGAAAAACCACTGAGCTCTTCCAATAAAACACAGTTTGCTACTGAACCAAACTTCAGTTTTCTTACTCAAATGAGCAAATCCATCTACTGATACACAGTTGTGGTGAAAGAAAGTACAGCATTTATTTGCAGGGTGTCAAGCCAGAGAATGTGCAGCAAATATTTAAAGGACCTGAACTCCCTAGTTTTCAGGCAGGCGATTTTTAAGGTTAAAAATAAAGGTAAGTATCTTAAATGCGTGATTAACTCATGGATTCTTCTGATTGATGGGGTTTTAATCAACAAAGTGATATCTGGCATCCTGATCATCATTCTTCTGTCTCCAACTTGTTTCTGTCACCTTGGCTGTGGTCAGCAGGTTTCACCACGTGGTCCTGGTTTCTGTAGAACAACTCAAAGATAAGTTGCATCAGATTGTTATCTATATCCCTTGAAGAGGAATTAGGAATCCAATGACTCTGTTTTTTTCATACTGTTCATGGGGTTCTCAAGGCAAGAATACTGAAGTGGCTTGCCATTCCCTTCTCCAGTGGACCACGCTCTGTCAGACCTCTCCACCATGACCGCCCATCTTGGGTTGCCCCCCAGGCTTGGCTTGGTTTCATTGAGTTAGACAAGGCTGTGGTCCTAGTGTGATTAGATTGACTAGTTTTCTGTGAGTATGGTTTCACTGTGTCTGCCCTCTGATGTCTTCTTGCAACACCTACCATCTTACTTGGGTTTCTCTTACCTCGGACTTGGGGGTATCTCTTCACAGCTGCTCGAGCAAAGCAGAGCCGCTACTCCTCCCCAGGTCATTAGGTGCCCAATGTGCTACTGGAGATCAGAGGAGAAATAACTACAGAAAGAATGAAGGAATGGAGCCAAAGCAAAAACAATACCCAGTTGTGGATGTGACTGGTGATAGAAGGAAGATCCGATGCTGTAAAGGGCAATATTGCATAGGAACCTGGAATGTCAGGTCCATGAATCAAGGCAAATTGGAAGTGGTCAAACAAGAGATGGCAAGGGTGAAAGTCGACATTCTAGCAATCAGCGAACTAAAATGGACTGGAATGGGTGGATTTAACTCAGATGACCATTATATCTACTACTGTGGGCAGGAATCCCTCAGAAGAAATGGAGTAGCCATCATGGTCAACAAGAGTCTGAAATGCAGTACTTGGATGCAATCTCAAAAATGACAGAATGATCTCTGTTCGTCTCCAAGGCAAACCATTCAATATCACAGTTATCCAAGTCTATGCCCCAACTAGTAATGCTGAAGAAGCTGAAGTTGAACGGTTCTATGAAGACCTACAAGACCTTTTAGAACTAACACCCAAAAAAGATGTCCTTTTCATTCTAGGTGACTGGAATGCAAAAGTAGGAAGTCAAGAAACACCTGGAGTAACAGGAAATTTGGCCTTGAAATGCGGAATGAAGCAGGGCAAAGACTAATACAGTTTTGCCAAGAAAATGCACTGGTCATAGCAAACACCCTCTTCCAACAACACAAGAGAAGGCTGTACACATGGACATCACCAGATGGTCAACACCGAAATCAGATTGATTATATTCTATGCAGCCAAAGATGGAGAAGCTCTATACAGTCAACAAAAACAAGACCAGGAGCTGACTGTGGCTCAGATCATGAACTCCTTATTACCAAATTCAGACTCAAATTGAAGAAAGCAGGGAAAACTGCTAGACCATTCAGGTATGACCTCAATCAAATCCCTTATGATTATACAGTGGAAGTGAGCAATAGATTTAAGGGCCTAGATCTGATAGATAGAGTGCCTGATGAACTATGAAATGAGGTTCGTGACATTGTGCAGGAGACAGGGATCAAGACCATCCCCATGGAAAAGAAATGCGAAAAAGCAAAATGGCTGTCTGGGAGGCCTTACAAATAGCTGTGATGAGAAGAGAAGTGAAAAGCAAAGGAGAAAAGGAAAGATATAGGCATCTAAATGCAGAGTTCCAAAGAATAGCAAGGAGAGATAAGAAAGCCTTCTTCAGTGATTGATGTAAAGAAATAGAGGAAAACAACAGATTGGGAAAGACTAGAGATCTCTTCAAGAAAATTAGAGATACCAAGGGAGCATTTCATGCAAAGATGGGCTCAATAAAGGACAGAAATGGTCTGGACCTAACAGAAGCAGAAGATATTAAGAAGAGGTAGCAAGAATACACAGAAGAACTGTACAAAAAGTGATCTTCACAACCCAGATAGTCATGATGATGTGATCACTAATCTAGAACCAGACATCTTGGAATGTGAAGTCAAGTAAGCCTTAGAAAACATCACTACAAACAAAGCTAGTGGAGGTGATGGAATTCCAATTGAGCTGTTTCAAATCCTGAAAGATGATGCTGTGAAAGTGCTGCACTCAATATGCCAGCAAATGTGGAAAACTCAGCAGTGGCCACAGGACTGGAAAAGGTCAGTTTTCATTCCAATCCCAAAGAAAGGCAATGCCAAAAAATGCTCAAACTACTGCACAATTGCACTCATCTCACATGCTAGCAAAGTAATGCTCAAAATTCTCCAAGCCAGGCTTCAGCAATACGTGACCCGTGAACTTCCTGATGTTCAAGCTGGTTTTAGAAAAGGCAGGGGAACCAGAGATCAAATTGCCAATATCCACTGGATGATCAAAAAAGCAAGAGAGTTCCAGAAAAACACCTATTTCTGCTTTATTGACTATGCTAAAGCCTTTGACTGTGTGGATCACAAGAAACTGTGGAAAATTCTGAAAGAGATGGGAATACCAGACCATCTGACCTGCCTCTTGAGAAATCTGTATGCAAGTCAGGAAGCAACAGTTAGAACTGGACATGGAACAACAGACTGGTTCCAAATAGGAAAAGGAGTACATCAAGGCTGTATGTTGTCACCCTGCTTATTTAACTTCTATGCAGAGTACATCATGAGAAACGCTGGACTAGAAGAAACACAAGCTGGAATCAAGATTGCCGGGAGAAATATCAATAACCTCAGATATGCAGATGACACCACCCTTATGGCAGAAAGTGAAGAGGAGCTAAAAAGCCTCTTGATGAAAGTGAAAGAGGAGAGCGAAAAAGTTGGCCTAAAGCTCAACATTCAGAAAACGAAGATCATGGCATCCGGTCCCATCACTTCATGGGAAATAGATGGTGAAACAGTGGAAACAGTGTCAGAATTTATTTTCTTTGGGCTCCAGAATCACTACAGATGGTGACTTCAGCCATGAAATTAAAAGACGCTTACTCCTTGGAAGAAAAGTTATGACCAACCTAGGTAGCATATTCAAAAGCAGAGACATTACTTTGCCAACAAAGGTCCATCTAGTCAAGGCTAGTTTTTCCTGTGGTCATGTATGGATGTGAGAGTTGGACTGTGAAGAAGGCTGAGTGCCGAAGAATTGATGCTTTTGAACTGTGGTGTTGGAGAAGACTCTTGAGAGTCCCTTGGACTGCAAGGAGATCCAACCAGTCCATTCTGAAGCAGATCAACCCTGGGATTTCTTTGGAGGAAATAATGCTAAAGCTGAAGCTCCAGTACTTTGGCCACCTCATGCAAAGAGTTGACTCATTGGAAAAGACTCTGATGCTGGGAGGGATTGGGGGCAGGAGGAGAAGGGGACAACAGAGGATGAGATGGCTGGATGGCATCACCGACTCGATGGACGTGAGTTTGAGTGAACTCCGGGAGATGGTGATGAACAGGGAGGCCTGGCGTGCTCCGATTCATGGGGTCGCAAAGATTCAGACACGACTGAGTGACTGAACTGAACTGAACTGATGACTCTGTTTTATGGCTAAACTTTTTTTTGCTTGATTGTTTTTCCTCTGTATCTGCATATTCTCACTTCTGTGATCATTAACTGCTTGAGTCTGCTCTTTGGAACTCTGTGAAGACCCAAAAATCTCAAGTTTTTTCTACAAAAAACAAGTAGGGACAAAAGGGATTGTACCCAGGAAGGCCCTGCAGGTCCTGCTCAATTTCAGTTCCCTCTGCTCTTTGATACTCCTCATCCTGAGGGGAATGCGGCGACAACCATTCTCACTACTTCCTGCTGAACAGGGGAGACGTTAACTCTTCTGGATTAGAGGAGCAAAATTCTGAGATCTTCTTCTCAAAGAATTCTTGAGTCCTAGGCTTAACATTAGTATTTTGAATTATGAAAATAAGATCTCTCTCTTTGACCACTTTTTCATAGCATCTGAACAGATAGTTGAAAATTAATAAACACTATAAAAAGAATGATGATCAAATGGAGTCTTATAACAGTACTCGAAAGAGTTCCCCTATTTCTAATGCCAACCAAGAAAATAAGTCCTGATATGCATCCTCTTTATGTACATCCTGTAACCAGATAGTCTTTGAAGTATTCTGTTTACTTGGGTTTCAACTTCTCCAGATGTATGTGCAGCATGTGGTATTAGCCATTACACACACTTCCCCTTGTTTTGCCAATAAGAAATCTTGGGCTATTTTATTGCCCAGGACCACTCAAGTCAATGAGTTAAAAGATGTGTGTTGGGCTGCAATACTAATAGCTTTGTCCTCAGCAATTTGTCCAATTGTGGCAGATAGATAGGTTGTGAATCATACCTCTATTGACATAAACTCTGGCAGTTTGTATGAAGTTGCCAAAAGCACTTTGTCCTATATTGTCCTCATACTCTGCCAATATCACCCTTTATTATAGGTGTTTGATTTAGGGAGGGAAGGGATGCTTTCCAGGCTATACAAGGCAAAAGGCATACTTATATATCCCAGTAGGCATGATCCTTCCATTTCCCAGCTGTCTACGCGGCGATGTGCCCACCCTTCTCTTTTGGGGTCTCTCCCTGTGCCACAGACAAAGTAATATCCTGGAGGGGCGCAAGTTATACCTCCCAGGGTAGTGAAATTGATACTTCCTTTTGGGGGGAGTACAGAGATTACGTTCTCTAGCCAGGGATCACAACCACTGCAAGCCTTCCAAGTTCCTGTTACATTATATACAACTTTTCTGACTCTCTGGCATGAATCAGTGACATTTTTAGCTCTTTCACATTTGTCTTTTGCACATATCAGGGGATTTTGTTCATCACATTTTCTCAGGAGAAAGTCAAGAGATCGTGGGGGCCCAATACTAATGCTTCCTCCAATGAAAATTTCCTCAGACAGGGTGAAGCAAGGGACTTCAATATTCCTAGGTAATCTCGTTAGCCTAACTTTAAATGTGCGGCCTGGAGGAGGAAGATGATAGTAGGTCATGGGGTTCAGCACAGTACTAAAGTCAGTTACGGGGACCATAAATGGGACAAAGTTTTTACTGATGGTTCCAAATTTCGAATGACATAACCAGCAATTACTTAAGTTTGCACTTGTGGCTATATTCTGAGATAACTTAATCAAAGTATTATCCCTCCAGGAAGCAGCAGACACCAATGGGATGAGACAGTAAAGAAAACCAAGAGCCATCATTACAGATGGGCCAAGATCTTATACAGGAAAATAGCAATGGCCCTAAATTTTGGTACTAATCCTATTATCACAAGGTTTAAATTAAAATAGAGCAAGGGTTAAGTATCTCCTATTATCAATATCACAGCAAATTATAGGATTGATTGTCTACAATATAATCACAGGTAAAATGATTAAATGAATCCAGAAGCAAGCAAAAAATATAAGCAAATAATAAATCAGAAAAATGAGCCAACCATTTACAAATGTTATGATAAATAGCCACAAGTCATTCACTACTTATATAAGATACTTTCTTTGATTTTAACTGAAACCCCAGTGCAGAATTGTAGGAAGACAGACTGGCTTTGTTCAGCTTTGTGATTGCCTTTTCTGTAACTTCTGAGGACTGTGGATTTGTAGTTGGATCAGAATAGAGCTTCACCCATGTGTAACAGATCCACAACTTGACTCCTGTCAATTGAACAGAAGAGCTAGTTAACAGTAGAACCTGGTAAGCCCCCACCCTCTGACTCTGGAGTTGGTTCTTTGGATGTTTATCCTTCCACATTATAGGAGCACTCAGTCTCCATGTCTAAATCACTGGAAGAGGATCTATGGGAAACATTACTTTATCAGTCCCAAATTTGGAAACAGTATTTACAACTTACCCCATTATTTGCACATATCTTACAGTGTCCTAATTCTTTTAATTCTCAGTTATGTGTCAGTCCAATTAACTGCTAAGGATAGAGGAAGAATCTCCTATACAATATTTCATAAAGACTAAATGGGAGTGTATTTTAGGACACATGCTAAGCAATGCAACTGGCAACTTGTCCCAGGTTAAGTCAGTTTCTTGACAGATTTCAGCTATCATCCTTTTAAAGTGTAGTTCTGATTGATCATGGCCTCCAAGATTCCTGTAAGCTCCATTTTATTCCACATATTTTAGATTCCTCCTGAATCACATTAGCAATAAAGGCACATCCAGTATCACTCTGAATTGATCTGGATAGCCCAAATCTAGAAATCATTTCCTAGAGCAAGAACGTTTACTACTTTCGAAGCTTTTTCAATCCAGCAAGGGAATGCTTCTAAGCAGCCTGTTAAGATGTCAGCCATCATTGTAGGTAGCTGAAGTTTCCTTTTACTTTGGGCACAACTGTAAAATCTACTCATCAATCTTTACTCAGACTCGCCCCTCTAGCTTAGACTCTATGCAGGGTGGAGGAATCCCAGTCTTAGAATTATTTTTGGCACAAGTCATACATTTTTGTAATATTCTTTCAATTGTTCTTTGCATATCTGGCCTTTTAATGTAGTCTTGTATCCACTGGTTGCCCGAATGGGTGCTCAGGTATACTGATCCAATTATTTCTTCCATGAGATATTCATGAATTAAAACACTCCTTGATCATTTATCATTTGATCCTAGATACATAAGATTAAATATCCATTCTTGTGATCTTTCAAGGTTCTCAGGTGAGTATGTCAGATTAAACTGGGTCAGGTATATACTTAGTATCAGAGCTGTAACCAAGGGTGCATTTATCCTGACTGTCCTGGGCAAAGCACAACTCCCATCTCCTTTGGCTTGAGCACTGTGTCCAGCAGTTTCAAAACTTCCTGGGGTCATGTTTGATTTCTTTTCTTCAGAAGTGAGCGATCTCTTTCCACATTGCCCCATATGCCTTCACAGCTGAAAAGACATTTTGAATCATTATAGGCATTACCTATCTTGTCCTTACAGAGATGTAAAAGTCACATGAGAGCAATAGTTTAACTTTTGGGGACAAGTACGTGAAGACAAAGGTGCCACTCCTAGAATCTCCTGCAAGGTTATCAGTGTGTATATGCTCTTTCATTTTTCAAGGTCCATGAAACTACTTCCATCTGTGAAGACCTTGATGTCTGGATCTCCCAACGAAACATTAATCAGGCCCAAGGCAGGATGGGAGTACTATATGGTGACTGAGTGCTAAGTCACTTTCAGTCATGTCTGATTTTGTGCGACCCTACGGACTGTAGTTCTCCAGACTCCTCTGTCCATTGGATTCTCCAACCAAGAATGCTGGAGTGGGTTGCCATGCCCGCCTCCATGGGATCTTCCCGACCCAGGAATCCAAGCCATGTCTCTCACGTTACCTGCATTGGCAGGCAGATTCTAACTACTAGTGCCGCATGGGAAGTCCATATGGTGACTGAGGGAGGCAAATAAGCTGGTATTTCAAAAAGCCAATTTATCAAAGGTTGGACCCCTGTTTTGCATGCTCCTTTGAATGATATTGCCTTAAGCTCAGAGCTTCAGCGTTCGGTTTCAGTTTCACCTTTACTGCTCTGGTCTTCCTTGCTGTACCTGCCCTCTAATCAGCTTATGCTCTCAGGCTTCCCTGATGCAGGATGTTTTCAGGGATGCTAGTGGCTCCATCCCTTGACAGGATGGCTGCCTGCAAGGCCCAGGCTTGTTTCACTGGTACCTCTTTATCCAGTCTTCCAGGAGTGAAAGTCATTTTACATAATACAGCTCACCCCAATGAGACTGGGCTCTGTGACATGTATATACACGTGTGTTTTAAGTTAGGAGCCTCAATCTGACATTCTAGGGTTTGCAAAACAGTTTTTGGAGAGGTTTTCTGGAAACTCCTCTTGCCATGGCACTTTTTTGGATCAATAGTTAACTTGTGTTCAAAAAGAACAAGTAGCTCCAGTACCAATAATGAAGTCAACTTGTATGTTTCCCACAAAAGGGCAAACTGGCGCTCTTGGTGGGAAGTGGGATGGAGCATGTTTCCCCAAGTGAACTCCCCAGCCTTCTTCACTCTGTCACTCTCTCTTGTTTCCAGCATGAAAAATAATTTCTCCTCCTCTTCTGCTTCCTTTTTTTATGTTGGGACAAATTTCTTTTCAATGACCTTCTTTTCTTACAATAAGCACTGCTGGGCACCCACTATAACACATCCCCTTACAGTTTCTTTTATGCGGGCTGCCCTTTACTCTCTTGAGTCCCTAGAATCTTACCCTCTGCTTAGATTTTTGTCTCCCCATTTTTCTCTGGTCAGTGAGTATCACTGCCAAAAGTGGCACCTACTGCTTCATTTAAAGGGTCTCTTTTTGATCTTATATGCCCTCTTAACTGTGAAAAATTGAAAGAAGTTACTATTGCATTAAATGAGATATCGCAGGGGGGAATCTTCTATCAATCCAAAGAAATAGAGGAAAACAATAGAATAGAAAAGACTAGAGATCTCTTCAAGAAAATTAGAGATACCAAGGGAATATTTTATGAAAAAACGGGCACAATAAAGGACAGACATGGTATGGACCTAACAGAAGCAGAAGATATTAAGAAAAGGTGGCAAGAATATACCAAAGAACTATACAAAAAAGATCTTCATGACCTAGATAACCATGATGGTGTGATCACTCACCTCTCACCTAGAGCGAGACATCCTGGAATGCGAAGTCAAGTGGGCCTTAGGAAGCATCATTACAAATAAAGCTAGGGGAGGTGATGGAATTCCAGTTGAGCTACCTCAAATCTTAAAAGATGATGCTGTGAAAGTGCCACGCTCAATATATCAGCAAATCTGGAAAACTCAGCAGTGGCCACAAGACTGGAAAACGTCATTTTTCATTCCAATCCCAAAGAAAGGCAATGCCAAAGCATGTTCAAACCACTGCATAATTGCACTCATCTCACATCCTAGCAAAGTAATGCTCAAAATCTTCCAAGCCAGGCTTCAACAGTACATGAACCATGAACTTCCAGATGTTCAAACTGGATTTGGAAAAGACAGAGGAACCAGAGATCAAATTACCAACATCATTGGATCATTGAAAAAGCAAGAAAGTTCTAGAAAAACATATACTTTCATTTTATTGACTATGCAAAAGCCTTTGACTGTGTGGAGCACAACAAACTGTGGATAATTCTTCAAGAGATGGGAATACCAGACCACCTGACCTGCCTCCTGAGAAATCTGTATGCAAGTCAAAAAGCTACAGTTAGAAGTGAACATGGAACAACAGACTGGCTTCAAATCACGAAAGGAGTACATCAAGGCTGTATCTTTTCACCCTGCTTATTTAACTTTATGCAGAGTACATCATGCAAAATGCCAGGCTGTGCTTCATCGCAAACTGGAATCAAGATTGCTGGGAGAAATATCAAGAACCTCAGATATGCAGATGACACCACCCTTATGGCAGAAAGCAAAGAATTAAAAAGCCTCTTGATGAAAGTGAAAAAGGAGAGTGAAAAAGTTGGTTTAAAACTCAACAGTCAGAAAATGAAGATCAGGGCATCCAGTCTCATCACTTCATGGCAAATAGATGGGGAAACAATGGAAACAGTGTGAGACTTTATTTTGGGGGACTCAAAAATCACTGCAGACAGTGATTGCAGCCATGAAATTAAAAGACAGTTGCTCCTTGGAAGAAAAGTTATGACCAACATAGACAGCATATTAAAAAGCAGAGGCATTACTTTGTCAACAAAGGTCCATCCAGTCAAAGTAATGGTTTTTCTAGTAGTCATGTATGGATGTGAGATTTGAACTATAAAAAAAGCTGAGAACCAAAAAACTGATGCTTTTGAACTGTGGTGTTGGAGAAGACTCTTGAGAGTCCCTTGGACTGCAAGGAGATCCAACCAGTCCTTCCTAAAGGAAATCAGTCCTGAATAATCTTTGGAAGGACTGATGTTGAAAATGAAACTCCAATATTTTGGCCACCTGATGTGAAGAACTGACTCATTTGAAAAGATCCTGATGCTGGGAAAGATGGAAGGCAGGAGGAGAAGGGGATGACAGAGGATGAGATGGTTGGATGGCATCTCCAACGCAATGGACACAAATTTGTGTAGCCTCCAGGAGTTGGTGATGGACAGTGAAGCCTGGTGTGCTGTGATTCATGGGGTCACAAAGAGTTGGACACGACTGTGTGACTGTACTGAACTGAACTGAGACAAAGGTGCTCAGGAATCTGCTAGATAGAATCTTAGAGCCACTTCCTCCCAGGCAGCCATGTGCCACAAAGACACCCGGTTGGGATGGTGGTCCTTTCATGGTCACCAAAATTGTTACATAGTTGAATTCAGGTTCACTAGCAGCAAAGTAAATCTATTGACACAGGTTGTAGTGAAGGAAAAGCACAGTGTTCATCTTCAGGGCAGCAACCAAGGAGTTCAGGTCCTTTGAGCATTAGCTGCCTATTCTCCTTCCTGACAATAAATGTTTTACTTGCCTTTATCATGCATGTCTCAGTGTCAGTAAATTGACTGCTATGCATCAGGGGAATTAACCCAAGTTCAGTTCAGTAACAAAACTGCTCTATATGTCCTACAAATATTATTAAAACAAATACCAAGGAAAACTGAAAATAAGGGCAAAGTTGCACATATAAAGGCTGACAAAATAAAACCACAGAGAAGGTAGCACTGACTAATATAGCATAATTCTGGTCAAAAGCAAGAAATGAAGCAAAGAAAATTTTTCAGTTACTATAATCCACAAATATAAATATCTTTGTGCTCCAAACAACATGGCTAAGACAAAACCAAGAAAAGACAAAATGTTGAGTGAAAGTAGAAATGTAAGAGAAAACTGCAAAGAATAAAATAAAAAACCAAGCAGGAATTTTCCTTAAAGAATCACTGTGTGCAAAATTAAGCATGAAATAGGACCTAGTGTGATGATTTTAAAAGAGACATCTGCAAGTGTATAGTAATAAAGAAAAAAATTAATGGAATACATGATGCTGTAGCAAGATAATAAATGCTAAGTCGCTAAGTCGCTTCAATCGTGTCCGACTCTGTTCGACCCCATAGACGGCAGCCCACCAGGCTCCGCCATCCCTGGGATTCTCCAGGCAAGAACACTAGAGTGGCTTGCCGTTTCCTTCTCCAATGCGGGAGCCGATTATACAGAGTGAAGTAAGCCAGAAAGAAAACCACCAATACAGTATACTAACACATATATATGGAATTTAGAAAGATGGCAGTGACGACCCTGTATGCAAGACAGGAAAAAAGACACAGCTGTGTATAACGGACTTTTGGACTCAGAGGGAGAGGGAGAGGGTGGGATGATTTGGGAGAATGACATTCTATCATGTATACTATCATGTAAGAATTGAATCGCCAGTCTGTCTGACGCAGGATACAGCATGCTTGGGGCTGGTGCATGGGGATGACCCACAGAGATGTTATTGGGAGGGAGGTGGGAAGGGGGTTCATGTTTGGGAACACATGTAAGAATTAAAGATTTTAAAATTAAAAAAAATAAAATAAAAAATAAAAAAATTTTTTTAAAAAAGTGAAAGTGAAGTCGCTCAGTCGTGCCGGACTCTTAGCGACCCCATGGACTGCAGCCTACCAGGCTCCTTCATCCATGGGATTTTCCAGGCAAGAGTACTGAAGTGAGTTGCCATTGCCTTCTCCAAAGACAATAAATAATCAAATATTAATCCAAGGAATAAAAACAAACAGAATCCTCTTTAGAGGAGAATAAAGAAAAGTCAATAAAATGTTCAATATTTTTTTAAAAAGTTCCAGATCCAGAAGTTTCCATTTAATAATGCAGAACAGACAATTTCATTAAAGAGTTCTGAACTGCACAAAAGCTAAAATAGGGAAATTCTTCACAAAAGGGAGAATAACAAATTCTAAACCACCACGAAAAAATCATTAATGTTTCTTATATTAAAATTTTAGGGAACTTGATAAACTAAAATTTTAAAAAAGAGGGAATTACAAAGCAATGATTACTAAACATGAAAAGTTGTTCAAGCCCAGTAGTTGTGGCTATAATAAAAATATATATATATAGGATCAGTATTACCTATCTGAAGCGGGAATATTTATAATTTTTCAGGAAGTTGGAATGCCTATTAAAATCAGAAATAATACTTATACTCTCCCTTTGATAATCTACACAAGGGTTAAAGCCACATGAACTTAATGATATACGAACAAAATGTTTAGTACTGAGACATCACAAAAGCTTGGAAAACAAATATCCTTTAATAAGAGAAGCGCTGAGCCAAAGAAGCTCAATGCCCACTGTGGAATCGCAGGTGACTATTAGACAGTACACAAGAGACACAATGTACTGACTAAGGATGTCCTTGATACATTAGAGGAAAAAACAAGCTGCAGGTAATATAGATAATACAAGCCCATTTTGTAAATACGCACAAAGCCATAGAAATGAGAATGGACTGTAAACAGATAAAAACATGCTCCATAATTATTAGTCAGGAGAATGCTAACACAACTGTTTCCAGTGTTGGAAAAAGTTGATGATGGCCAGTGCAGGGTTAAATATCCCCCTCTCCACCGGGAAAGGGGCAACAGGAACTATTAGAACTTTTGAGTAATTAAACTGTAAAAAGTCTACAGTAATGCTTAACTCTGGGTGCTCCAGAGGATGGTGTAGGAATATGAATTATTCTTTCTCTTATGAAAAGGGAGTCCACAAAACTGCCAGATAATACAAAAAACAAAAACAAAGGAACCAAAAAAGCTCACTAAGAACAGGCTCCCTATTTTGAAAAGTTAACTCAGTATAGAGAAAATGAAGTAGATAATAAAAACATATGAATAGACGGCAGTATAAACTGCTGCTACTGCTGCTGCTGCTGCTAAGTCGCTTCAGTCGTGTCTGACTCTGTGCAACCCCATGGACGGCAGCCCACCAGGCTCCCCCGTCCCTGGGATTCTCCAGGCAAGAACACTGGAGTGGGTTGCCATTTCTTCTCCAATGCATGAAAGTGAAAAGTGAAAATGAAGTCGCTCAGGCGTGTCTGACTCTTAGTGACCCCACGGACTGCAGCCTACCAGGCTCCTCCATCCATGGCATTTTCAGGCAAGAGTACTGGAGTGGGGTGCCATCGCCTTCTGCAGCAGTATAAGCTAAGAAAATGCAAATCGAAACAAGCTGTTTTCCATCCCCAGTTAAGGGGAAATTGGATTAAGGTGGGGCAGTCTTGCAGGAAAGCCAGGTGAGTCCCAGAACTGGAGAAAATTAAACACATCCAAATTCAATTTCTGATTTGCTCCATTTATGGCACACAGTCACACGTGCACTGTAAGTCAGTCATGCCAGTAAGAAAGAAGAGCAATCAGGAAGAAGGTGAACCAACAGGAGTGGTGCCCCACTGCCTCAGAGGCAAAGAGTAGTGTGAGCAGGAAGTCACAGAGTCTGCAGCTGGGCTCAGTGCCCAGACAAGGGACTTCAAGCTGTTTAGTGGTCTCATTTTTCAGGAGCCTCCAATACTGAGAACCAGTGACATCTTGGGGAATTCTTATCTATATTGGTGCTCTTGTCCCAGTGATGTCATCCCTGGACCTTACCAAATTAACATATCCATATTAACACTTGTAATATGCCACACTTAAACACACACAGTCTGACACAGGATATTTAAAAACAATCATCATGCAAGCTCACATTGGTCACTGTGACTCCATTTTGAACTACTTAACATAGCCTAAAGTCATACAAGATGAGTAGGAATCACATGATTAAAAGTCACATTAAACATTTACCACCCCTCACTTCCCCACCCCCCACAAAGCCTTGGGATGTGAATTGCTATATATTTCTCACCCTTTCTATCTGATTGATTTCTCCAAATTTCACCCTCCTGTTGCATGTTGTTAGAGCAAGTCCTTTAGAACATAAAATAGCACTCATCACCATGCTGAATAAAAGCCTATGTCAACTACAAATTGGCACTTGCCATCTACCTCTACAAGGATTAAATCATGTGCCACTGCAGCTGCTGAATTTCAACAGCCCCTGAAAGAAGTTCAGTGTGGAGAGCTGAGGCACTGTGTACACTGGGAAAAACTGGCAAAACAGTTCTTCAGATATATACCTTCAGGAGCTGATTTTATGAGCCCAATTCTTGCATCTCCAGATAACTAGAAAAGCACCAAAGTCCTTCATGGGGATGTCTGCTCTTCCTGCCTAGCAGAAATTGTTATTTGTTGTATTAGTCAACAAACTGAAGTATATGTCCTAATTACAAACTAAGTTGTGTCCAATTCTTTTTGACTCCAAGGACTATGGCCTGACATGCTACTCTGTACATGGGATTTCCTAAGGAAGAATCCTGGAGTGGGTTGCTAGCTCCTTCTCCAGGGGATCTTCCCCATCCAGAGATCGAATCTGAGTCCCCAAGTCTCCTGCATTGGCACACAGATTCTTTACCACTGAGCCACCATGGAAACCAGACAAGCAGAAGCCTTTGGCAAAAATTATGTGCTTGATTGAATGCATTCCCCCTTCACCAAAATCATATATACAGATCTCTCCCTTATTTCTTTGGAGCAGTTTTTCTGAGATATCTGAAATACCATCTCCTGGGCTACAGCCCTCATTTTGCTCCAAATAAAACTTAGCTTGGAACTCTCATATTGTGCATTTTTTCAAAGTCAACACTCTGGAGTCTTCCTATATGCTAAATCCCTTTGATGATCCTCCAAACCCGACCCAAAATTTGCCAAGTTTGCCCCACACTGGCTGTTTAAACTTTGCTTTCCACCAAAATTTAGGGATTCTGAACCCAGAGTGGGTAGAATCTCAAAGGTAACTATGATCTTGGGTAAGAAAGACCACACCTGTTTTCATTCACATCTGAATGGAATTTAGCATGATACAATTATCAAAACAGTAATTTGAGATATAGAATATGTGAGCTTGCTGCTGCTGCTGCTAAGTCGCTTCAGTCATGTCCGACTCTGTGCAATCCCATAGATGGCAGCTGACCAGGCTACCCCGTCCCTGGGATTCTCCAAGCAAGAACACTAGAGTGGGTTGCCATTTCCTTCTCCAATGCATGAAAGTGAAAAGTGAAAGTGAAGTCGCTCAGTCGTGTCCGACTCTTAGCAACCCCATGGACTGCAGCCTACCAGGCTCCTCCGTCCATGGATTTTCCAGGCAAGAGTACTGGAGTGGGGTGCCACTGCCTTCTCCATGTGAGCTTATTAACCTATTATTTAACAAGATTAAGTGGTAGATCTGAACCAGTTTTGAATTTTAACTTAGAATATAAAGCTGTGTTTCACGATACCCATAAAACTGTAACATGAAATGAAAAAAGCTATGATTTCTAGTGGTGACAGACTCATGGGTTCTGCTAATAATATGAGACCGCCAAAGCTCCAGATTAAGGATCCCCATCCTGACTCATTTCTCATCATTTCAAAAGGTCCCATTCCCTTGATTCATTAAAATATGTGTGCTCCCATACCCCCCTACTTGTCCAGTTACCAAGTCACTCAACTACCTAGTGTTAGCTGCTGCTAAAGAAAAACCACAAGCCCGAAATGGCATCACTTATGGTAAAGCCCAGGACACCAGACCTAGACTTCATGCTTGAACTACTTGTAGTTTCCACCTTCCCCAGAGATCTAATTTTAAACAACAAGTTTGGAATTTTCCGATTGGCTCCAAGAAGGTAATCTCTCATGTGTGCCCTCTCCTTAGCCTGCCCTCAAAGGAAGAAGCAATCTACCTGATACAACTGCCATTCTTTTCCCCCAAAAGATGTTCTGCCCTAAAATAATCTTTTCATTCTCTTCTTATTAAAAATCTTCCATTTATGGAAGTTATGACCAATCTAGACAGCATATTCAAAAGCAGAGACATTACTTTGTCAACAAAGTTCCACATAGTCAAAGCTATGGTTTTTTCAGTAGTCATGTATGGATGTGAGAGTTGGACTATAAAGAAAACTGAGCACCAAAGAATTGATGCTTCTGAACTGTGGTGTTGGAGAAGACTCTTGAGAGTCCCTTGGACTGCAAGAAGATCCAACCAGTCCATCCTAAAGGAAATCAGTCCTGAATATTCATTGGAAGGACTGGTGCTGAAGCTGAAACTCTAATACTTTGGCCACCTGATGCGAGGAACTGACTCATTGGAAAATATCTTGATGTTGGGAAAGATTGAAGATGGGAGGAGCAGGGGATGACAGAGGATGAGATGGTTGGATGGCATCACCGACTCAGTGGACATGAGTTTGAGTAAACTCTGGGAATTGGTGATGGACAGGGAGGTCTGGTGTGCTGCAGTGCATAGGATAGCAAAGAGTCGGACATGACTGAGTGACTGAACTGAACTGTTGTATGGAATCTCTGGGAGCACCCTTCTAGTTGCTAGAGGGGATGCTCCCCCAATTTCACCCTCAAATTGGCTGAATTATATTTTTTACCACTGCTCACCCACAGAGGTCCTTGTCCAGGAAGGAAGATGAGTTCTCTGCAGAGCAGGCCTTGGTCTCCTGTGCAGCTGTTTCGGGGCCTAGAATTAAAGCAAGCCATTGATACATAATTCACAGTTTAGGTTTAGTATGTAGATAAGTACTTCATTTCTACTTAGGAAAGTAAAAGATACTTTTCTAGGTAAATGTTTACTTAAATTTATTTGATTGTAACAGTAAACATGTTATTCCTTTTGTTTTTAGAAAAAATAATTCAATTTTCTAAAAATGAGAGAAATGTAGAAAAGTTTACTACTTCCAAATCTATCCTCATTCAGAAATACTCTGAAGAAATAGGTTGAAGATGAAGTTCAGGCCTCACGTTGAGGGAATGGAGGAGACAGAATCAAAGCCTGGGTCCGCTAAGCTCCAAAGCTCTCCATACCATTGCCTCCAAAGACACTGCCAATTTCACCTTCTGACTCTTTGTAAAGCCAGCAGTTTAGTCCTTGCACATTTCCTCCCAGTTTTCATTTTCTCCTCTCATGGCAGTACTGTTTTAATATCCCAGGTTTGGGGGTAAGGGACACCTAGGAAGGTGCCTACTCATGGGCCAGTGATAGGGAAGATTGTGTAGCTTTGGGGCCCCAGGACCTTGCCCGCCCCATACCTCACACTTCTGCCAGCCTTACCTGGAAAAGAGCTACAGGCCAAGGACACAGCCCTAAGCAGAGTGAGGAAGGAAGCTGGAGGGCTGACACAGTCATCTCTTGGCTCCTCCCTCCCCTTGCAGAGTTTGCAAATCTCTAGGCCCAATCCTTTTCCAATCCCACCCTTCCATGCCTTTCCTGACATCTCATGCAGCCCTGAAGGCACTGCTGACTTCCAATATTGACTTTCAAAGCATAAATACCGAACTCCACCTTCAGCTCCAATTCTTGGTCACCTCTGTCTGAGCCTGTTCTCCCCCACGCCACTCCTGCCAGAATTCCAGACTCTCAAGGCAATTTAAAAAGAGAGAGAGAGAGAGAGTTAGTCTCTCAGCCCTGTCTGACTCTGTGATCTCATGGACTATAGCACATCAGGCTCCTGTGTCCATGGAATTCTGGCAAGAATACTGGAGTGGGTGGTCATTCTGTTCTCCTTGGAATCTTCCTGACCCAGGGATTGAACCTGGATCTCATGTATTGCTTCTGTTAGGTCCATACCATTTCTGTTCTTTATCGAGCCCATCTTTGCATGAAATGTTCCCTTGGTATCTCTAATTTTCTTGAAGAGATCTCTAGTCTTTCCCATTCTGTTCTTTTCCTCTATTTCTTTGCATTGATCACTGAAGAAGGCTTTCTTATCTCTTCTTGCTATTCTTTGGAACTCTACATTCAGATGCTTATATCTGTCCTTTTCTCCTTTGTTTTTCGCCTCTCTTCTTTTCACAGCTATTTGTAAGGCCTCCCCAGACAGCCAATTTGCTTTTTTGCATTTCTTTTCCATGGGGATGTTCTTGATCCCTGTCTCCTGCACAATGTCACGAACCTCATTCCCTAGTTCATCAGGCACTCTATCTATCAGATCTAGACCCTTAAATCTATTTCTCACTTCCACTGTATAATCATAAGGGATTTGATTGAGGTCATACCTGAATGGTCTAGCGGTTTTCCCTACTTTCTTCAATTTACGTCTGAATTTAGTAATAAGGAGTTCATGATCTGAGCCACAATCAGCTCCTGGTCTTGTTTTTGTTGACTGTATAGAGCTTCTCCATCTTGGTTGCAAAGAATATAATCAATCTGATTTTGGTGTTGACCATCTGGTGATGTCCATGTATAGAGTCTTCTCTTGTGTTGTTGGAAGAGGGTGTTTGCTATGACCAGTGCATTTTCTTGGCAAAACTCTATTAGCCTTTGCCCTGCTTCATTCTGTACTCCAAGGACAAATTTGCTTGTTACTCCAGGTGTTTCTTGACTTCCTACTTTTGCATTCCAGTCCCCTATAATGAAAAGGACATCTTTTTTGGGTGTTAGCTCTAAAAGGTCTTGTAGGTCTTCATAAAACCGTTCAACTTCAGCTTCTTCAGCATTACTGGTTGGGATAGACTTGGATAACTGTGATATTGAATGGTTTGCCTTGGAGATGAACAGAGATCATTCTGTCGTTTTTGAGATTGCATCCAAGTACTGCATTTTGGACTCTTTTGTTGACCATGATGGCTACTCCATTTCTTCTGAGGGATTCCTGCCCGCAGTAGTAGATATAATGGTCATCTGAGTTAAATTCCCCCATTCCAGTCCATTTTAGTTCGCTGATTCCTAGAATGTCGATGTTCACTCTTGCCATCTCTTGTTTGACCACTTCCAATTTGCCTTGATTCATGGACCTGACATTCCAGGTTCCTATGCAATATTGCTCTTTACAGCATCAGATCTTGCTTCTATCAGCAGTCACATCCAAAACTGGGTATTGATTTTGCTTTGGCTCCATCCCTTCATTCTTTCTGTAGTTATTTCTCCACTGATCTCCAGTAGCATATTGGGCACCTATTGACCTGGGGAGTTCCTCTTTCAGTATCCTATCATTTTGCCTTTTCATACTGTTCATGGGGTTCTCAAGGCAAGAAAACTGAAGGGGCTTGCCATTCCCTTCTCCAGGGGACCACATTCTGTCAGACCTCTCCACGATGACCTGCCCGTCTTGGGTTGCCCCACAGGCATGGCTTGGTTTCATTGAGTTAGACAAGGCTGTGGTACTAGAGTGATTAGATTGACTAGTTTCTGTGAGTATGGTTTCAGTGTGTCTTCCCTCTGATGCCCTCTTGCAACACCTATCATCTTACTTGGGTTTCTCTTACCTTTCTTCATGAAAATTAGAGATACCAAGGGAACATTTCATGCAAAGATGGGCTCGATAAAGGACAGAAATGGTATGGACCTAACAGAAGCAGAAGATATTAAGAAGAGATGGCAAGAATACACAGAAGAACTGTACAAAAAGGATCTTCATGACCCGGATAATCACAATGGTGTGATCACTCATCTAGAAACAGACATCTTGGAATGTGAAGTCAAGTGGGCCTTAGAAAGCATACTATGAACAAAGATAGTGGAGGTGATGGAATTCCAGTAGAGCTATTTCAAATTCTGAAAGATGATGCTGTGAAAGTGCTGCACTCAATATGCCAGCAAATGTGGAAAACTCAGCAGTGGCCACAGGACTGAAAATGGTCAATTTTCATTCCAATCCCAAAGAAAGGCAATGCCAAAGAATGCTCAAACTACCTCACAATTGCACTCATCTCACATGCTAGTAAAGTAATGCTCAAAATTCTCCAAGCTAGGCTTCAGCAATACGTGAACCGTGAACTTCCTGATGTTCAAGCTGGTTTTAGAAAAGGCAGAGGAACCAGAGATCAAATTGCCAACATCCACTGGATCACGGAAAAAGCAAGACAGTTCCAGAAAAACATCTATTTCTGCTTTATTGACTATGCTGAAGCGTTTGACTATGTGGATCACAAGAAACTGGAAAATTCTGAAAGAGATGGGAATACCAGACCATCTGACCTGCCTCTTGAGAAATCTGTATGCAGGTCGGGAAGCAACAGTTAGAACTGGACATGGAACAACAGACTGGTTCCAAATATGACAAGGAGTACGTCAAGGCTGTATATTGTCACCCTGCTTATTTAACTTCTATGCAGAGTACATCATGAGAAACGCTGGACTGGAAGAAACACAAGCTGGAATGAAGATTGCTGGGAGAAATATCAATAACCTCAGATATGCAGATGACACCACCCTTATGGCAGAAAGTGAAGAGGAACTAAAAAGCCTCTTGATGAAAGTGAAAGAGGAGAGTGAAAAAGCTGATTTAAAGCTCAACATTCAGAAAACGAAGATCATGGCATCCAGTCCCATCAATGCATGGGAAATAGATGGAGAAACAGTGGAAACAGTGTCGGACTTAATTTTTTGGGGCTCCAGAATCACTGCAGATGGTGACTGCAGCCATGAAATTAAAAGACGCTTACTCCTTGGGAGAAAAGTTATGACCAACCTAGATAGCATATTGAAAAGCAGAGACATTACTTTGCCTACTAAGGTCCGTCTAGTCAAGGTTATGGTTTTTCCTGTGGTCATGTATGGATGTGAGAGTTGGACTGTGAAGAAGGCTGAGCACCGAAGAATTGATGCTTTTGAACTGTGGTGTTAGAGAAGACTTGAGAGTCCCTTGGACTGCAAGGAGATCCAACCAGTCCATTCTGAAGGAGATGAGCCCTGGGAGTTCTTTGGAAGGAATGATGCTAAAACTGAAACTCCAGTACTTTGGCCACGTCATGCGAAGAGTTGACTCCTTGGAAAAGACTTAGATGCTGGGAGGGACTGGGAGCAGGAGGAGAAGGGCACGACAGAGAATGAGATGGCTGGATGGCATCACAGACTCGATGGACGCAAGTCTGAGTGAACTCCAGGAGTTGGTGATGGACAGAGTGGCCTGGCGTGCTGCGATTCATGGGGTCGCAAACAGTCAGACAGGACTGGGCGGCTGAACTGAACTGAAGAGAACAAAGAACTAGAGCTCCAAGCATCCTTGCCTTATCCTGAAGAATCCTGGATGAGCCCCCAAGATGAAAGGTTGTTGTTGAATCACAACGCCGGGATTCTTGGCCCCCGGAGGAGAAGAATTCAATACGGGGCCAGAGAAGAGGCTTGATCACTCAGAGCTTTTGTGTAATAAAGTTTTATTAAAGTATAAATGAGATAAAGAAAGCTTCTGACATAGGCATCAGAAGGGGACAGAATAAGTACCCCCTTGTTAGTGTTAGCCATGAAATTGTATACTCTCCAATGAATCCAAAGAATGTCTGGAGCTTGTAAAGACCTCACCAGACCTACTCCCATAATTTACATTTTAAGTTAACAGAATTAGCCAGAAGGTTTATCCCAGAGACTGTCCTCAGGCAGAATACATTGTTGTTATAGAATCCTTGTAAAGAGCAGGTCTACTCCCATAATTTTCAGAATTAGCCAGAAGGTTTAATCCAGAGACTGTCCTCAGGCAGAATACATTGTTGTTATATAATCCTAGGAATGTAGAGAAGGAAAAAAGTTTGTCCTTTCTTCCTCCTTGAGAATTCCAGATCCCTCTTTCCTTGCGGACCCTTAGACTTCTTATCAACCTGCCTAGGAAATGACTCTCTCAGTCCCCAGAAAACAATATCTGATGTACATTTCCCGAGCTGTTGTACAGGTGCTAAACCCCACCCCCACCCCCACCCCCGAACCCCCCCGCCAATAGAAGATGTTATTGACTTAAAAAATCCACAACATTAGACTTGTGAGTTAAATTTTATTGGGAGCAAAAAGAACTATAGCCTGGGAGACAGCACCTCAGATTCATCTGAGAAACTGCTCCACAGTGGTATGGGGGAAGGTAATATAGTTGAGATTTTGGTGAAGGGGGAATTTATGCAATCAAGCACATCATTTTTGCAGAAGATTTCTGCAAGTCTTATGAAAGTTTCTAGATTATGAGGAGATGCAAGAATTGGGCTCATAAAATCAGTTACTGAAAATATCTGTCTGAAAACCTACGAATTGTTCCCCAAGCAGAGTACCTCATTTCAGCTCTCCACCCTAAACTCCTTTCCCAGAGTGTTGAAAGCCAGCAGCTGCAGCACCACATGATTTAATGCTTGTAGAGGTAGATGGCAAGTACCAACCTGTAGGTGACAAAGTTAACTATTTGATGACCATGAACACATAGCTTCCCCAAACCTACTGGTGCCTGAGGACTGATAAAATGATACAGACATGTTACCTCACCACCAAGAAATCAGAATATTACACACACATCAGTATTACAAACTGATCACATGCCTTGTGACTGCACTCCCTCACTGGCCTTTAGAAATGATGTTCCAAAAGGGAAAGAAAAAAAAAGCTTTCCTGAAACCCATCAGGGCATTCAAGTATTTTGAGCACTAGCTTCCTTGAACTCTTTGCTTGGTGACTTACACTTTCCTTCACTACAACCCAGTGTCAGTAAATTGGGTTTACTGCATGCAGGCAAACGACCCAAGTTTAGTTCAGTAAAAGCTCCCAAAATTTGTCAAGGACAAGCACACATCATGGGTTGGATATAAATGAAACATGGCAAATATTCAGTTTACAAATCACTCGGTTTATTGTAAGCAAGTAGCATTCAAGACACATTAATTGAAGTAGGGAATATAGAAAAGAGGGTAAGGAACCTCTCCAAGGAAAAGTCTCGGCAGGAGACATGTCAGCAGCAGCAGTGGTCTGCTGTCTGCAGTGGGTCTCGAGACAAGTGTGAGTAGGAAGTGGCCCTCTGTTCTGACAAGGCCTTTGGCAGTGTCCCTGTGCAGCAGCTCTCAGCAAGTGGAGTCAGGTCCTCAGTGAAGCATCTCATTTTAAGGAATAACATTTACTCTAAGGGAGAGGACCTTGACTCATCAGTTGCTTTTCCTGTTACAGTGACTTGTGTCACCCATCAAAATTCTCTCATTTATTCCTCTAAGATAACCTTTGGAGAAGGAAATGGCAATCCACTGTGGTATTCTTGCTTGGAGAATCCCATGAACAGAGGAGCCTGGTGGGCTACAGTCCATGGGGTCACAAACAGTCAGACATGACTAAGCAACTAACACACCCAAGACACCCTCAGTCCTCTAGCAGACTTTTCAAGAGCAAAAATATGAAAGTTCACCCTTGTCCCTGAGGCCTAAAGTCCCTCAGTTCATTCAGTCACTCAGTCGTGTCCGACTCTTTGCAACCCCATGAATCGCAGCACACCAGGCCTCCCTGTCCATCACCAACTTCCGAAGTCTACCCAAACCCATGTCCATTGAGTCGGTGATGCCATCCAACCTCTGTCATCCCCTTAGCCTCCTGCCCCCAATCCCTCCCACCATCAGGGTCTTTTCCAATGAGTCAACTCTTCGCATGAGGTGGCCAAAGTGTTGGAATTTCAGCTTCAACATCAGTCCTTCCAATGAACACCCAGGACTAATCTCCTTTAGGATAGACTGGTTGGATCTCCTTGCAATCCAAGGGACTCTCAAGAGTCTTCTCCAACACCACAGTTCAAAAGCATCAATTCCTTGGTGCTCAGCTTTCTTCACCATCCAACTCTTACATCCATACATGATGACTAGAAAAACCTTAGCCTTGACTTTGGTTGACAAATGTCCTAGATGGACCTTTCACCTTTGTCAGCAAAGTAATGTCTCTGCTTTTAATATGCTATCTAGGTTGGTCATAACTTTCCTTCCAAGGAGTAAGCTTCTTTTAATTTCATAGCTGCAATTACCACCTGCAGTGATTATGGAGCCCCCCAAAATAAAGTCAGCCACTGTTTCCATTGTTTCCCCATTTATTTGCCATGAAGTGATGGGACCAGATGCCATGGTCTTAGTTTTCTGAATGTTGAGCTTTAAGCCAACTTTTTCACTCTCCTCTTTCACTTTCATCAAGAAGCTCTTTAGCCCTTCTTCACTTTCTGTCATAAGGGTGGTGTCATCTGCATATCTGAGGTTATTGATGTTTCTCCTGGCAATCTTGATTCCAGCTTGTGCTTCTTCCAGCTCAGCGTTTCTCATGATGTACTCTGCATAGAAGTTAAATAAGCAGGGTGACAATATACAGCCTTGACGTACTCCTTTTCCTATTTGGAACCACTCTGTTGTTCCATGTCCAGTTCTAACTGTTGCCTCCTGACCTGCATACAGGTTTCTCAAGAGGCAGGTCAGGTGGTCTGATACTCCCATCTCTTTCAGAATTTTCCACAGTTTCTTGTGATCCACACAGTCAAAGGCTTTGGCATAGTCAATGAAGCAGAAATAGATATTTTAGCCTAAATTTCTACAATTTTCACACAAGATGAATAGGAACTATAACACAAAAGAAATTATATCATAACATCATTTATTAGTAATATAAAAGCAAGAGAGTTCCAGAAATAACCTATTTCTGCTTTATTGACTATGTAAAAGCCTTTGACTGTGTGGATCACCACAAACTGGAAAATTCTTAAAGAGATGACAATTCCAGACCACCTGACCTGCCTCTTGAGAAATCTGTATGCAGGTCAGGAAGCAACAGTTAGAACTGGACATGGAACAACAGTCTGGTTCCAAATCAGGAAAGGAGTATGTCAAGGCTGCATCACCTGCTTATTTAACTTATATACGGAGTATATCATGTGAAATGCCAGGCTGGATGAAGCACAAACTGTAATCAAGATTGCCAGGAGAAATATCAATAATCTCAGATATGCAGATGGCATCACCCTTATGGCAGAAAGTGAAGAGGAATTAAAAAGCCTTTTGATGAAAGTGAAAGAGGAGAGTGAAAAAGTTTATTTGCATTTTGTTTTACATCTCAATACATCTCAAAAAGAGAGTCAAATTAATTATGGTCAAAAGTATAATGTCAAAAATTTATAAATGCTTAATGTTCATACGTCTGCCTTCAGTTTTCATTGTAAAGTTCCTTGACTATAAGAAAGAAGATTTAGTTCACACCATTGATAGAAATTAGCTCTTAAGACTGAGATGGCTTCTTCTAGGAATTTCTTCTGTGATTATATGAATGGAATGAGTTATATATATATGAATTATATGAGTGGTGGGTCACTCATCATGTCAATTTTTTAAAACTGCACAAGCCAATTATTATAATTATAATAATAGACAGGTAGACAGGTAATGCAAATGCCCAGTGTTTTTGAGGCTGATAGGTTAAGCCTATGAAGTTTATCCAGCATTAAAGAACAAAAAGCCTACACAAGATACAGTATGGTGCCAAACTGGAAGGTTAAAAAAGGAACAGAGCATTTATGAATTGCTCTTTCCAGCAACAGCCATAGTGAATTTTCTCCCACTTTCTCCTCGGCTTTGTGCTGTATTCTCAGTTCTGAGTCTGTGTAAGAACATGAGGGAGGAAAACTAAGGGAAAGACTGTGAAGCCAAGGCCCCCCACCCCTATGTTATGGCGCCCTCACCCAGTGCTATGGCCCCCGAAGAGTTTAAGAGGCTCAGTTTTCAGGATTCAGGTTCCATATGTTCCAACTCTTCTGAGTCCTAGTACCCTGGGACTTGTGCTATTATGGCACTCATCCTTCCTGATTCAGGCTTTTGGTTTGGGACCACCACTGTACCAGCTCTGTGACCCAAAGTAAGTTAGCAAACCTCTCTGTGCTTCCATTTCTAAAATGTATGAAGTAGGCAAAGTAGTACCTACCTCATGATGTTGGGAGAACTGGAGATAATTCAGGTAAAGTACCCTTCATGATGCTTAGAATTGAGTAATATATGCATATTGCAATGTTTGTTAATATGTGAAAGTATAAAGAATCAAAGGTACCCTCAACATTTGATGCATATTCTTTCAGATTTTTTTCTAGGACTTATACTTGCATAAAATATGAACCTCTTGTAACAGTGAACTCTCCTTCTTTAGAGATTTTCATGAAACTTGAGTTACATATTTAAAAAAACAATTGAGGAATAGTTAGATATTATTCAAGTTTTTCAACAGTGAAGATGAAATCTCATCAAGCAAGTTATTTAAGCTCTTCGTACTTCCATTTCCTATACAATGAGAAATACGGTTGTACCTACCTCATAGATTGTTGATTAAATGAAGTAAAACATGAAAAATTGCTAGAATAGTGCTATATAAGCCTCCTATAATCATCTAATAGTCTCGTTATTATCATTTGTTTAAACTTGGTCATTTTTTTTTCTCAAATAAGTCTCACATATTTTCTTTCTTTTTTAAGTTAATATTATTCCTAGGTAAATGTTATTTTCATCACAACGTGAATGATATTTCCCACACCCCAGTCTATGACTGATAAATTGGAGAGAAATAGCTGACAGCCTATGGCTAGTAGCTCATAGTCTAGCATCTCCTGGGAAAGACAGATCTTGTAAACAGATTTAATTAACATAACACCTTAATTGAAAAAGTAAGGGCAAGCATGGTTTCTGTGAATGGCAGAGAAGGCTGTCAGCCACACTTGCAGCTGGTGTCTGGGCAAGTTTCTTGGAAGTGGTCATAGGGGGCTGGGTCCTCAAGGAAAAGCATTTTGCACCTGTTGTTGGTACTGTGCTCCCATCACTGCCTAACTCCTGCTCAGCTGAGGTGCCAAAGTGGTGGGTTCTACCACTGATGCCAGGAGTCAGTTCAGTTCAGTCGCTCAGTCATGTCCAACTCTTTGCAACCCCATGAATAGCAGCATGCCAGGCCTCCCTGTCCATCACCAACCCCTGGAGTCCACCCAAATCCATGTCCATTGAGTCGGTGATGCCATCCAGCCATCTCATCCTCTGTCATCCCCTTCTCCTCCTGCCCTTGATCTTTCCCAGCATCAGGGTCTTTTCCAATGAGTCAGCTCTTTGCATCAGGTGGCCAAAGTATTGGAGTTTCAGCTTCAACATTAGTCCTTTCAATGAACACCTAGGACTGATCTCCTTTAGGATGGCCAGGAGTCAAAGTGGAGGCAAAAGAAGAGAATAGGTTAGAGAGCCTGTTGCAGCCATCTCTATCTGCCGGGGACTAGACAGATAATCTAGTCTATGTAGAGACTCTGTCCCTTCGCTTTTTACTCCTGTTGCTCCTAAATTCCACAGAGACCCACCCTATCCTAACCCACCTAACTTTGCAGCTAACACAGAGCTTTCCTTTGGGGTGTAGCACTGTTTTAGCATAGTGGACATATTCTAACCTAGTAATCTTTCTCTAGAGGAAAGTGGTTTCTCTGAAGAAAGGATACCTAATTTCATATTGTATTAAAGATTCTAGTTTCTCATTTCAGGGTGAGGATGCTCTCCTGTATTTATGTAGTGAGATCAAGCAATTTCTTTCGAAGGAGATTTCACTCTGATGACATGAATCAGGTAATGGAAAATCTGCACCATCTTCTGGCCAAGAGTGTAAGTAGCTTTCTTGAAACTTTCTTTTAAAAACACTGTTTACTGAAATATATTTGATGTACAATATTATGTAAGTTACAGGTGTACAGTATACACAATTTTAAAGTTTATACTCCATTTATGGTTCTTTAACATTAAACAGGTTTTTTCCTTCGTTTTTAGTTGCTAAATCTAAAGCTTTGTGAACTTCAACATGTATTCAGTGATAACTCACCTGTGGAATTAGGTGAAAAGTCAGATTCTGATTCTTAAGTGTGCACCTGCCTTCACCAGGATCCTCATGTAAACTGTTCATGGACAACACTCTTGATAAACAGTAAAAATAATGGGATGAATGCCAAAACGTAAATTAATAACGGGTTTAAAAATCGTTTTATGATTAAAAAAAAACCGCTTTTTTTTGGAATTGTGTGGTGGTCCAGTGGTTATGATTTAGTGGTTACTTTGCTCTGGGACAGGATTTGTTGCCTGGTGGGGGAATCAAGATCCCACAAGTCGCATGGCTTGGCAAAACAAACAATCAAAAAGCCCCACACTTTTTCGTTGAAATCTGTAAGTTTGGAAAGTACAGCAGTATTATGGATGAAAATTAAAATCACATGTAACACCAGATAAAAGTATCAGTTCTTAATTTAATTTATCTGCCTTTTTCTGCATTTTGTGTCTCCAACAAAAACTCCTGTGAAAATATGGTTTGAACTAACTGCATCATTTTCTGCCGGTGACTATGTGCCATGTAATGTTTAACTGCTTCTACTTGAGTATTGGAAGACCTTTAGGCTTATTTCACCATTAGAAATCATAGTATGGTATTTGTATGATCATCCATCTACAATAATCTCTGTGTATAACAAGAGTCCAAAATGCAGGACTTTGATTCAATCTCAAAAATGACAGAATGATCTCTGTTCGTTTCCAAGGCAAACCATTCAATATCACAGTGATCCAGCCTATGTCCCAACCAGTAACACTGAAGAAGCTGAAGTTGAACGGTTCTATGAAGATCTACGAGACGTTCTAGACATATGGATGGCTAACAAACACATGAAAAGATGCTCAACATCACTCATTGTCAGAGAAATGCAAATCAAAACCACAATGAGGTACCATTTCACACCAGTCAGAATGGCTACGATCCAAAAGTCTACAAGCGATAAATGCTGGAGAGGGTGTGGAGAAAAGGGAACCCTCTTACACTGTTGGTGGGAATGCAAACTAGTACAGCCACTGTGGGAAACAGTGGGGAGATTCCTTAAAAAATTGCAAATAGAACTGCCTTATGACCCAGCAATCCCGCTGCTGGGCATACACACTGAGGAAACCAGAATCGAAAGAGACATGTGTACCCCAATGTTCATCGCAGCACTGTTTATAATAGCCAGGACATGAAAGCAACCTAGATGTCCATCAGCAGATGAATGGATAAGAAAGCTGTGGTACATATACACAATGGAGTATTACTCAGCCATTAAAAAGAATACATTTGAATCCATTCTAATGAGGTGGATGAAACTGGAGCCTCTTGTACAGAGTGAAGTAAGCCAGAAAGAAAAACACCAATACAGTATACTAACACATATATATGGAATTTAGAAAGATGGAAATGATAACCCTGTATGTGAGACAGCAAAAGAGACACAGATGTTTAGAACGGACTTTTGGACTCTTTGGTAAGGGAGAGGGTGGGATGATATGGGACAATGGCATTGAAACATGTATACTATCATGTAAGAAACGAATTGCCAGTCTATGTTCGATACAGGATACAGGATGCTTGGGGCTGGTGCACAGGGATGACCCAGAGAGATGATATGGGGTTGGAGGTGGGAGGGGGGGTGTTCAGGATTGAGAACTCATGTACACCCGTGGCTGATTCATGTCAATGTATGGCAAAACCAATACAATATTGTAAAGCAAAATAAAGTAAAAAGAAAAAAGAAAAAAAAGACCTTTTAGAACTAACACCCAAAAAGATGTCCTTTTCATTATAGGGGACTGGAATGCAAAAGTAGGAAGTCAGGAAACCCCTGGAGTAACAAGCAAATTTGGCCTTGGAACAGAATGAAGCAGGGCAAAGGCTAATAGAGTTTTGTCAAGAGAACGCACTGGTCATAGCAAACACCCTCTTCCAACAACACAAGAGAAGACTCTACACGTGGACATCACTAGATGGCTGACACTGAAATAAGATTAATTATATTCTTTGCAGCCAAAGATGGAGCTTTATACAGTCAGCAAAAACAACACTGGGAGCTGACTGTGGCTCAGATCATGAACTTCTTCTTGCCAAATTCAGACTGAAACTGAAGAAAGTAGGAAAACCACTAGACCATTCAGGTATGACCTAAATCAAATCCCTTATGATTATACAGTGGAAATGAGAAATAGATTTAAGGGACTAGATCCAATAGACAGAATGCTTGATGAACTATGGATGGAGGTTCGTGACATTGTGCAGGAGACAGGAATCAAGACCATCCCCATGGAAAAGAAATGCCAAAAAAGCAAAATGGCTCTCTGAGGAGGCCTTACAAATAGCTGTGAAGACAAGAGAAGCAAAGAGCAAAGGAGAAAAGGAAAGATATTCCCATCTGAATGCAGAGTTCCAAAGAATAGCAAGAAGAGATTTAAAAGCCTTCCTCAGTAATCAATGCAAAGAAAATAGAGGAAAACAACAGAAAGGGAAAGACTAGAGATCTCTTCAAGAAAATTAGAGATACCAAGGGACCACTTCATGCAAAGATGGGCTCGATAAAGGACAGAAATGGTATGGACCTAACAGAAGCAGAAGATATTAAGAAGAGGTGGCAAGAATACACAGAAGAACTGTACAAAAAAGATCTGCACGACCAAGATAATCATGATGGTGTGATCACTCACCTAGAGCCAGACATCCTAGAATGCAAAGTTAAGTGGGCCTTAGAAAGCATCACTACAAACAAAGCTAGTGGAGGTGATGGAATTCCAGTAAAGCTATTTCAAATTCTGAAAGATGATGCTGTGAAAGTGCTGCACTCAATATGCCAGCAAATTTGGAAAACTCAGCAGTGGCCACAGAACTGGAAAAGGTCAGTTTTCTTCCCAATCCCAAAGAAAGGCAATGCCAAAGAATGCTCAAACTACCACACAATTGCACTCATCTCACACGCTAGTAAAGTAATGCTCAAAATTCTCCAAGCCAGGCTCCAGCAATACGTGAACCATGAACTTCCTGATGTTCAAGCTGCTTTTAGAAAAGGCAGAGGAACCAGAGATCAAATTGCCAACATCTGCTGGATCATCAAAGAAGCAAGAGAGTTCCAGAAAAACATCTATTTCTGCTTTATTGACTATGCCAAAGCCTCTGACTATATGGATCACAATAAACTGTGGAAAATTCTGAAAGAGATGGGAATACCAGACCACCTGACCTGTCTCTTGAGAAATCTGTAATGCAGGTCAAGAAGCAACAGTAGAACTGGACATGGAACAACAGACTGGTTCCAAATAGGAAAAGGAGTACGTCAAGGCTGTATATTGTCACCCTGCTTATTTAACTTCTATGCAGAGTACATCATGAGAAATGCTGGGCTGGAAGAAGCACAAGCTGAAATCAAGATTGCTGGGAGAAATATCAATAATCTCAGATATGCAGATGACACCACCCTTACGACAGAAAGTGAAGAAGAACTAAAGAGCCTCTTGATGAAAGTGAAAGTGGAGAGTGAAAAGTTGGCTTAAAGCTCAACATTCAGAAAACGAAGATCATGGCATCTGGTCCCATCACTTCATGACGAATAGATGGGGAAACAGTGGAAACAGTGGCTGACTTTATTTTTGTGGGCTCCAAAATCACTGCAGATGGTGACTGCAGCCATGAAATTAAAAGATGCTTACTCCTTGGAGGAAAGTTATGACCAACCTAGATAGCATATTGAAAAGCAGAGACATTACTTTGCCAACGAAGGTCCGTCTAGTCAAGGCTATGATTTTTCCAGTTATCATGTATGGATGTGAGAGTTGGATGGTGAAGAAAGCTGAGCACTAAGGAATTGATGCTTTTGAAGTGTGGTGTTGGAGAAGACTCTTGAGAGTCCCTTGGACTGCAAGCAGATCAATCAGTCCATGCTAAAGGAAATCAGTCCTGAATATTCATTGGAAGGATTGATGCTAATGCTGAAACTCCAATACTTTGGCCACCTGATGTGAAAAGCCGACTCACTGGAAAATACCCTGATGCTAGGAAGGATTGAGGGCAGGAGAAGGGGATGACAGAGAATGAGACGGTTGGATGGCATTGCTGACTTGATGGACATGAATTTTAGTAATGGAGTTGGTGTTGGTGATGAACAGGGAAGGCTGGCGTGCTGCAGTCCATGTAATCACAAAGAGTCGGACGTGACTGAGTGACTGAACTAGAACTACTCTGCGTCTCATTGGATGGTAACTTGTCTTTGGTCACATTTTTTAAAATTATTTCATTTGAGTCCAGCCATTAAATATAGGTTATTTACCATAGAAGGGAACTATTTTCCTAGAATGTGAAGCCATTGAGGAAGTATCAAAAAGACTTTTTCCACCCTTTCCAAGATTTTAAATAAGTTTCTTTTCATCTTGAGTCTGGAACATAAATATATGATATCGGCCCTTATAACCATGTCATTCCATTGGAATGTCTGAGCCCAGAACAAGGTAAGATGAACAAGAACAGCCTGCCTCTCTACTGTGTCACTGCTCTAGAACTCACTCCACAAATAAACTGCTGAGACTGGCCAAGGGCCTGACACTGTTTCTGTATTGGCCTTTAGAAAGGAGCTGTGGTCCCCTCTAGAAAACCAGTGTCTAAGGTTACCATGATCTGAATTCCAGGCTAACCAGGACATTGGGTCAAGGTTGCACTGTTTAAGACATCTGTCAAGTGCCTGACAGCTTCCAAGCAGCATAAATCTGGCTGCCTGGAGACAGGTATTAGGCTCAGGCCTGGGAGGGACTCACAGGTATTTCAACTTCCCTCACTGACTTCATGGAGCGTGCAATCTGCTTTAAGATGACAGGACACACTTGCTAATAGTAAACAGTAAGATCTGACAATTACAGCTCATTTCACCAATATTTTTAGGGTGCCCACTGTGTGCAGTTGCTGGTCTCAAATTACAGAAATCACAGTGACAGAGTTCAGACAGCCACTCCGTGTACTAGGGGAAACAGAACGAAGCAGGACAGCAGGAAGTCCAGAATACTACAGGGATATCAACAAAGTGCAGCAGAGCTCATTAGTCAAGGGAGGATGCTAGAGAATGAGGAGTCTAATTGAAAATGCAAAGATTAGTGGATGTTAGCCAGAAAAGGCAGAGGAGTGTGAGGTGAAGAGAAAAGGGAGTGTGGCAGTTAGAGAGACCAGTGTTGCCAAGGCTGAAGGACTTGAGAGCCAGCATTTGGAGACCTTCATTCAATTTGATAGAACTGCCGTGTAGAGTTTGAGAGAGACCCTGAGATCAAAAGGTAGATTTGGAAAAGATGAGGCTGAAAATACATGGGAACCAGATCATAAAGGACCCTAGATCTGTGATGTCTTTGTTCTAAAGGCAATGAAAAGCTTTTGATTCATGATTGAGAAACTCATTTATCTAACCTTCATTTGACACAGATTTGTCAGGTGTTTATTCCTTTCCAAGCACTGTGTTTGGGGCTGAGGTCATACATGGTGGTAGGCAAGTTAGGCACAGGACTTACAGGTTAGCAGACAAGAGAGACAAGTCATTTTGGCCCAGACTGATGCATGCAACAACTTGGAAGTTACAGGGTATGATGGAGACACATAGGTGGGACCATCAGCCTAGACTGTGGGTGGGGAGGAGTCAAGGAAGGCTTTGTGAGGAATGTGTAAGCTATCTGAAGGATGACTAATCATTAGCTGGCAAAGAGGAGCTGAGGAAGTGCGCATAAAGACTCAAGATGAGGGAGAACACTCACTTGGAGCATTAGAAGAACTCAGGTGTTCCTGAAGTAGAAAAAAGGAGGGATTGTGAGATGAGACCAGAGAGAAAGCCACTATATAACAAGTTTGGGTTGAAGGAAATAGGAATATAAGAAGCAAATCTCAGATTTACATCTTAGAAAAACACTCCAGGTTTTGGGGGTACTAATGACATTTATTCAGTAAACATTTGTGGACTATCAATTCTGGGTCCTAGGCGCCAGAGTTCATGGTTTGGTGGAGGAGACAGACAGGCTGACAGCAGTAGTCGAATAATTGAATAATGGAAGTCTGAATTATGCTACAGACTGACTTAACAAAAGGGAGTCAGAGAAACCTCCAGAGGGAGTGGCTTTTGAGCTAAGCCATAAAGATGCATAAGGGGCTTCCCAGGTGGCACTTGGTAAAGAACCCATTTGTCAGTGCAGGAGACACGGGTTCAATCCCTGGGTTGGGATGGTCCCCTGGAGAAAGGCATGGCAACCCACTCCAGTATTCTTGGCTGGAGAATCTCATGGTCAGAGGAGCCTGGTGGGCTATAGTCCACGGGGTTGCCAAGAGTCAGGCATGACTAAAGTGACTTAGCACACACACACATAAGGATGCAATCGCCTTAGCTGGTGGCTCAAGGATAAACAATATCTTCCTGCAATGCAGGAGGCATGGGTTCAGTCCCTGGGTTGGGAAGATCCCCTGGAGGAGGGCATGGCAACTCACTCCAGTGTTCTTGCCTGGAGAAGTCCATGGACAGAGGAGACGGGCAGGCTGTAGCCCATAAGGTCACAAAGAGTCAGACACAACTGAAGTGACTGAATAAACACATACACATGCATAAGGATGCATTAGAGTTTGCCCAGGTATTCCAGTTAGAACAGCAGGCATAAATATGTGGAGTGTAAAAGAGCATGGCCTACTCTTTCAGAGTCATTTTAGGAGGTCTTGGGTTTTAGTTGCACAGGGCAAGTGACTGGAGAGGAGATTTAAGAAGAGGGTTGGTAGACACATTCTTACTTGTACATTGATTAGGGATTTGAACTTGAGCCTATAACTTGAGGGAGAATCACCGACTCCTTGGAGAACTGAGGAGAAGGCAATGGCAACCCACTCCAGTACTCTTGCCTGGAAAATCCCATGGATGGAGGAGCCTGGTAGGCTGCAGTCCATGGGGTCGCTAAGAGTCGGGCACAACTGAGCGACTTCACTTTCACTTTTCGCTTTCTTGCATTGGAGAAGGAAATGACAATCCACTCCAGTGTTCTTGCCTGGAGAATCCCAGGGACGGGGGAGCCTGGTGGGCTGCCGTCTATGGGGTTGCACAGAGTCGGACACGACTGAGGCGAATTAGCAGTAGCAGCAGCAGCATGATGCTGTAAGGGCCATTCCATCACGGTATCATCAGGGATAAAGAAAAGGAAAGGCATCAGGAGTGGGCATGGGCCAGGATGTGATGACAAATGGTTATGGAGAAGGGTCAAAATGGTGGTGCTACCATTCCCAATCTGTTCTTCCCATCATTCTTAGTAATAAAATCCTCATCTTTTAGCTGGACACATCACCACACAGAAGAGAGACTCCATCTCCCAGCCTCCCTCACAGCTTGACATGGCCATGTGAAGTGATATATATGCATGCAAACACTAGCTCCTGCATTTAAAGAAGAAGGAAAGTGCATTTCTCCCTACCCACTGACTGGGATGTGGTAGTAATGAATCTTGATCATGAAGATTAGGTCAACAGTCTAGGGATCATAGAATGACAAGTCAGATAGAGCTTAGACCCTCAACACTGTAAAGCCATTGATTCTGCTTTTGACTATTTATTCCCCATTTGATATGTGAACAAGAAATAATTCTTTAGCTTGTTTACTTCACTGCATGTTTTGGATCTCTGTTGCAGGAGGAACTGGAAAAATGCACTCAGCATCCCATGGCAGTCTCAACAGTCTAGAGTTGAGGTTATACCAAGTGGGAGAAAATATTTGCAAATGATGTGACCAACAAGGGCTTCATTTCCAAAATATACAAACAGTTTATACAAGTCAGCAACAAAAATCCCCAGATCCCTTTCAAAAAATGGGCAGAAGACCTAAATAGACATTTCTCCACAAAAGACATACAGGTGGCCAATAGGTACATGAACAAATGCTCATCATCACTAGTCACTGGAGAAATGTAAATCAAAATTACAATGCAGTACTACCTCACACCAGTCAGAATGATCATCTTCAAAAAAATCTATAGATAATAAATGCTGGAGAGAGTACGGAGAAAGGGGAACTCTCCTATACTGTCGGTGGGAATATAACTTGGTACAGCCTCTATGGAGAACAGTATAGAGCAGGAAGTTCTTCAAAAAACTAAAAATAGAGTTGGCATGCATGCGTGCTAAGTCACTTCAGTCATCTCCAACCCTGTACAACCCTGTGTACTGTAGCCCACCAGGCTCCTTTGTCCATGGGATTCTTGAGGCAAGAATACTGGAGTGCATTGCCAAGCCCTCCTCCAGGGGACTGTAATGACCCAGGGATTGAACCCGCATCTCTTACATCTCTGGCATTGGCAGACATGTTCTTTACCGCTAGCACCACCTGAGAGTGGGAATATTATCTAGCAATTCCACCCCTGGGAGTATATCCAGACAAAAGTATAATTTGAAAAGATACATCCACCTCTTGTTCATAGCAGCATTATTTACAAAAGATATGGAAACAATGACAGATGAATGGATAAAGAAAATGTGGTATATATATAAAATGACAGAAATGGTATGGACCTAACAGAAGCAAAAGATATTAAGAAGAGATGGCAAGAATACACAGAAGAACTGTACAAAAAAGATCTTCACGACCAAGATAATCATGATGGTGTGATCACTTATCTAGAGCCAGACATCCTGGAATGTGAAGTCAAGTGGGCCTTAGAAAGCATCACTACAAACAAAGCTAGTGGAGGTGATGGAATTCCAGTTGAGCTGTTTCAAATCCTGAAAGATGATGCTGTGAAAGTGCTGCACTCAATATGCCAGCAAATTTGGAAAACTCAGCAGTGGCCACAGGACTGGAAAAGGTCAGTTTTCTTTCCAATCCCAAAGAAAGGCAATGCCAAAGAATGCTCAAACTACCGCACAATTGCACTCATCTCACGTGCTAGTAAAGTAATGCTCAAAATTCTCCAAGCCAGGCTCCAGCAATACGTGAACCATGAACTTCCTGATGTTCAAGTTGGTTTTAGAAAAGGCAGAGGAACCAGAGATCAAATTGCCAACATCCGCTGGATCATGGAAAAAACAGGAGAGTTCCAAAAAAACATCTATTTCTTCTTTATTGACTATGCCAAAGCCTTTGACTGTGTGGATCACAATAAACTGTGGAAAATTCTGAAAGAGATGGGCATACCAGACCACCTGACCTGCCTCTTGAGAAATCTGTATGCGGGTCAGGAAGCAACAGTTAGAACTGGACATGGAACAACAGACTGGTTCCAAATAGGAAAAGGAGTACATCAAGGCTGTATATTGTCACCCTGCTTATTGAATTTATATGCAGAGTACATTATGAGAAACACTGGACTGGAAGAAACACAAGCTGAAATCAAGATTGCTGGGAGAAATGTCAATAACCTCAGATATGCAGATGACACCACCCTTATGGCAGAAAGTGAAGAGGACCTAAAAAGCCTCTTGATGAAAGTGAAAGAGAGTGAAAAAGTTGGCTTAAAGCTCAAATTTCAGAAAACAAAGATCATGGCATCTGGTCCCATCACTCCATGGGAAATAGATGGACAAACAGTGGAAACAGTGTCAGACTTTATTTTTGGGGCTCCAAAATCACTGCAGATGGTGACTGCAGCCATGAAATTAAAAGACACTTACTCCTTGGAAGAAAAGTTATTACCAACCTAGCATATTCAAAAGCAGAGACATTACTTTGCCAACTAAGGTCCATCTAGTCAAGGCTATGGTTTTTCCAGTGGTCATGTATGGATGTGAGAGTTGGACTGTGAAGAAGGCTGAGTGCCAGAAGAACTGATGCTTTTGAACTGTGGTGTTGGAGAAGACTCTTGAGAGTCCCTTGGACTGCAAGGAGATCCCATCAGTCCATTCTGAAGGAGATCAATCCTGGGATTTCTTTGGAAGGAATGATGCTAAAGCTAAAATTCCAGTACTTTGGCCACCTCATGCGAAGAGCTGACTCATCGGAAAAGACTCTGATGCTGGGAGGGATTGGGGGCAAGAGGAGAAGGGGACGACAGAGGATGAGATGGCTGGATGGCGTCACTGACTCGATGGAAGTGAGTCTGAGTGAACTCCGGGAGTTGGTGATAGACAGGGAGGCCTGGCGTGCTGCGATTCATGGGGTCGCAGAGAGTCGGACGCGACTGAGTGACTGAACTGAACTGAACACTGCTCAGCCATAAGAATGAAATAATGTCATTTGCAGCAACATGGGTGGAACTAGAGATTACCATACTAAGCAAAGAATGTCAGAAAGAGAAAGACAAATATCATATTATGTCACTTATATGTGGAATCTAAAACATGACCCAAATGATCTTATCTACAAAACAGAAACACAATGCCATATGATATCACTTACATGAGGAATCTAAAATATGACACAATGAACTTATCTAAAAAACAGAAAGAGGCTCACAGACATAGAGAACAGATATGTGGTTGCGAGGGAGTAGGGGAGGAAAACACTGGAAATTTGGGATTAGCAGGTGCAATTATTTGTAGGATGGATAAACAACAAGGTCCTATGTGTCGAACAGGGAACTGTAGATCCAGAGCAGCCAGGCCATCTTCTCTTTGTGTCTTCACATCAGCTTCCTCTGTGCATGTCTATGTCTGTGTCCAAATGTTTGCTTTATAAGGATGCCAGTCATATTGGATTGGGGCCCACCCTAAGTACCTTTGTACTTACCTCTGTAAAGAACCTATTTTCAAAAAGGTCACATTGCAAGGTACTAGTACCCTAAGTACCTTTGTACTACCTCTGTAAAGAACCTATTTTCAAAAAGGTCACATTGCAAGGTACTAGTTGTTAGGACTTCAGTGTCTCTTTTTGGGGAAGAGGGGACACAATTCATCACATAACACATATTTTTGTTCCTCTCTTCTAAAGATGCTCTTCCCTCTAGCCCTCACTCTTCCTCAAAGTTAATGCCTACCATTTCTTAAAACTGCACCTCCATGTAACCTCCTCTGGGAAGCCTCTGTAACCTCTGCCCCCAGGACCACCACAGATACTCACAAATCTGGAGGGATGACCAGAAGCTCTCATAAGCTCCACATCAGTGGCACTCAAAATGTGGCTAGAAACTGTACAGTAATTTGACACTGTGCAATCAGTGGGCTTCTATTGTGTTTGTGTTTAATTTCATTTTCCTATGTATTCATGTTTATGGATGGTCTGGGCTGAATTGTTGGTCAGTCACTCAGTCGTGTCAGACTCTTTACAACCCCATGGACTGCAACATGCCAGAGTTCCCTGTCCATCATCTCCGGAGCTTGCTCAAACTCATGCCCATTGAGTCAGTGATCTCATCCTCTGCCGTCCCCTTTTCCTCCTACCTTGCATCTTTCTAACCATCAGGGTCTTTAAAAAATTATATGTGCTGATGAGACAGCTAAAACAAGTATAAAATTAAGACCACAGAAACTTTAGATGAGACTGCTTGGCCTCTTCTTTCTTCCCTGTACTTCTCTGTCCAATTGTTTGGAGAAGCAAACTAAGTGGAGTATGAGAGGGTGGTCACATCCCAGATCTCAGCACATCCCTGGACACAGCCCAAGGGTGTGTTCCTGGTATCACGTAGGAAAAAATTCAAGAATGAGCCATAGTAAAGCAAAAGAAGGTTTATTCAGGGAGATACTCACCCCATAGACAGAGGGTGGGCCATCTCAGATGGCAGGAGGTGCCAGGGGGCAAGGATGTCAGTTCTTTATAGGGTGGGTAAATTCATAGGGTAATGAGTGAGAGGAGCATTCCACTTATTTTAGGAAGGGGCAGGGATTGCCAGGAATTGGGGCTGATGCCCACTCTTTGACCTTCATGGTCACCCTTGGAACTGCCATGGTGCCTGCCAGGTGTGTCATTTACCAGATGACGTATTACAATGAGTGTATACTGTGGCTCAAGTTCTAATGGAAGTTGACTTGTCCACCATTTTGGACCTAGCTGGTTCTAGCCAGTTTGTGTTGTGTCTCCAATGCCTATGTCATTTTTTAAAAGTCGTGCCCTGCCCCCTTTCTGTCTCATAGTGTCCCAGAACTAGCAATTCTCTGAATGTGCTGTATTCTCTTTTCCTCTGCCTGGTCCATAAGCGGTTGCCTCTCCAGCAAAGCTATTCTCCTTGTCACCTGGAAATTAGTTCCATAAAGTAGTCAGCTTCGCCTCCTCCAGGAAGCTGTACCTGATACCCGAGGCCTAAGATCATAAGGGTCCTTCCCTTCTCTTTAAGCCTCAAGCTGGAAGGAAGTACTCAGGGTTGGGGCTCAGGGTGGGTGATCCCCAAATCTGTCACAATGGCGTATTGATCATTTTGGATTGGACTTGCTTGAGAAGCAGACAATGCAAGTAAGAATTTCTGACTGCTCTCTGTCTCCCTGAAAAGCAAGAAATGAATCTCTCCTGAGAAAGGTGCACTCCCTCCATCTGGAGGTAGGAGGAAACACTTATCATCAGAGACAGGGAATTCATAGCTGAGAAGCCTGTGTAAACAAATCTTATTACTTGTTTGAATTTACTACCCCAAGCCCAAACTCTGTTCAGGCTTCCCAGGTGACTCATTGGTAAAGAATCTGCCTGACAATTTAGGAAATGCGGAGATGCAGGTTCAGTCCCTGAGCTGGGAAGATCCCCTGGAGAAGGAAATGGCAACTCTTTCCAATATTCTTGCCTGGGAAATCCCATGGACAGAGGAGCCTGCTGGGCTTTAGTCCATGGAGTTGCAAAGAGTTGAACACAACTGACCAACTAAACAACAACATAACAAAACTGTTCCGATTCATCACTATTAATAATTAAGCACCCAAAGCCTAAATTTCTTTGTACTATCAATTCCTCACAAATTTATTGTTTCTTTGGCTAAATATTGTGAAAGCTGCCTACTTTGGCCACTTCTTAGTTCGCATTTCTATGAGATTCCATTCATGTCAATTAAAATTTGTTTCCTTTTCTCCTGTGAATATATGTTCTGTCAATTTTATGATTAGCCTAGCTGTAAGAACTCAAGAAGAGAGGAAAGGGAATTTTTCCCCTTCCCTGACATCAGTAACTGAAGGGCCATGGCGAGAGACCTGAAAGATGGATGGTCCCTTATAGACAGCAGGGTACTCGGCTGGAATTTCTTAATACTGTCTGAGATCAGGATAGGCCCCAACCAGGCAAGCTGCTGAGATGGCAGGTGAGAGTCAGTTGGCTCCATCAGAAGCCTGCTAGCCAAGTAGGGTCTAATTAGTGACAAGCTATCAATTTCCTAGAGAAGCAATTTAAACAGTACTTCCTGAAAACAGAAAGTCCACACTCTCATCTGCACTCCCAATCTGATTTCTCTAAATTCCACAAGAAACACACACACATACAAAATCAGAGGTGTTTGGGGGAGTGTTTAATTTTCTTGAGCAATGACTTTGTGCCTGAACTGTGAGACTATGTGGTCTCTTAGCAGCTTCTCTGTCTTTGCCCCTCTCTCCACACCTCCCAGCTTAGCCTTAATTCCATCTCACAGAACCAAAGCTAGAAACTAAAATCAGACTAGCACCTAGTAAAGTGTCACAGTAGAGTCTGTGTACCCTTTGTGTGCCTGAGGAGGCAGTTGTAGCGAGGACACTGGTTACCTTTTCCAAACCTGCCACTTGTCTGGGAAACCAGCAGGACTGGCTAGGGTGAATGCTAATGAATGCTGGAACAATCAAGTTGGCCCAGCAGAACACACACCAAATCAGAGGGCACTGGACATCTTGGGCTCGGATGAAACCAATGAGACAATTTTCTAGCAAAAAGGACTGGATTCGATAAAATTGGAGTGAGGTAGGCTTTGCCAGCCATGGTTCCCAGGGACTGGAAAGTGCTGAGTCACCATGGGTTTGGTCTCAGTTTGCAGAGCTGAATCCTCGTGCCAATCCCAGAACAGAACTGTGACTTCCTCAAGTCAGCAGATAACACCAGGCCATTCTTCTTGATTTTGTAAGGCAGACCCAGATTTTAGGCAGTACTATTATATGAGCTTCCCTGGTGGCTCAGGCAGGTTCAATCCCTGAGTTGGGAAGATCACCTGAAGAAGGTAATGGCAAACCCATTCCAGTATTCCTGCCTGGAGAATTCCGTGGACAAAGGAGCCTGGTACCCAGTACCCAGGTATCTAACCCACATCTCCTGCATTGGCCGGTAGACTCTTAACCACTGAACCACCAGGGAAGGAGTTGGGACCAGGCATGTGAGTCCATGGGGATCTGGTTTAGAAGACAGTCAGAGAGAAAAGATTTCTGGCAGTGCAAGTGACTAAAGGTGGAAACCTTATTGGCTTGAGTCATGCTTATTTGCTCATTCCTGTCTGACTCTTTGCAACGTCATGGACTATAGCCCACCAGGCTCCTCTGTTCATAGGAATTCTCCAGGCAAGAATACTGGAGTGGGTTGTCACGCCCTCCTCCAGGGGATCTTCCCAATCCAGGGATCAAACCAGGTCTCCCGTGTAACCAGCAGATTCTTTACCATCTGAGCTACCAGGGAAGCCCATGAATACTGGAACAGGTAGCCTATCACTTCTCCAGGGGATCTTCCTGACCCAGGGATCAAACCTTGGTCTTCTGCACTGCAGGTGGATTCTTTACCAGTTGAGCTACCAGGAAGTAGAACATCACCTCCTATTTATGCTTAATGATGCTATTCTTTCTTTATCTTCACATCTCCATTGTATTTATTTTAATTTCTCTTTTAAATTGTTCTAGTAGCTTTACTTCTTCAGGAGTTTATCAGTTCAGTTCAGTTCAGTTCAGTCGCTCAGTCGTGTCCGACTCTTTGCAACCCCATGAATCACAGCACGCCAGGCCTCCCAGTCCATCACCAACTCCCGGAGTTCACTCAGACTCACGTCCATTGAGTCGGTGATGCCATCCAGCCATCTCATCCTCTGTCGTCCCCTACTCCTCCTGCCCCCAATCCCTCCCAGCATCAGAGTCTTTTCCAATGAGTCAAATCTTCACATGAGGTGGCCAAAGTACTGGGGTTTCAGCTTTAGCATCCTTCCTTCCAAAGAACACTCAGGGCTGATCTCCTTCAGAATGGACTGGTTGGATCTCCTTGCAGTCCAAGGGACACTCAAGAGTCTTCTCAAACACCTCAGTTCAAAAGCACCAATTCTTTGTCACTCAGCTTTCTTCACAGGAGTGTATACATTGTACTTAAATGGTATTGGGTTTCCTCACAGGTATAATTCTTGCTCAAGGGATTTCTACTCATGCGACTTGGTTTGTAGGGAGGATCTCCATTTGGGGATGTTCCATTTGGTTGCCTCTGCTAATGTACTATTTTGAGTCCCCTGATTCAGATAGGACCATTTTTTATGTTAGTGGATTGGCTTGGATTTTGCCACTTTGAGAAAGCAGGTCTCGCATGTATGTGGTACAGACCCAAGATTCCAATTATATGATTCCAGCCTGGGAGGACTCACTCTCTCTTCTTACTGAGAACCTGAGAGGGTGGAAGGACACTCAGATTCTTGTTTGTGGATGGCAGCTAAGTCCTGGCACTAGCTCCAGGTCCTCATTAAATGCCAGACCTGTGGGCTTTTAAACACCAGCCTCTACAGCCCATCTCTGGTCCTCTTGAGGGCTACACTCAGCTACTGCTCTATATCCAACACCTAAGGGATCCCCTCTTCTTGCCTTTTTAAAAATTATTATTATGTCTTTACTTTTGCTCTTAGTTGCAGCCCTCGGGATCTTGCATTGTAGCCCTTGGGCTTCTTTCTAGTTGAGGGGAGCAGGCTTAGGAAGAATGTGGGATCCTAGCTTCCTGACCAGGAATTAAACCCAGGTCCTCTGCACTGGAAGGCAATCTTTTTTTTTCAGACTTTAAACTTTTTATTTTGTAATGGGGTAAAGCCGATTAACAGTGTTATGGTAGTTTCAGGTGAACAGTGAAGGGACTCAGCCATATGTATTCATGTATCCATTCTTCCTCAAACCCCACTCCCAACCAGGCTCACACATAACGTTGAGTTCTATGTGCTGTATAGTAGGTCCTTGTTGAATTTAGTCTTTTATTAAAGTCCAAAGTTAAAATGCCTCTTCTTTGTGTGGCACCATTGTTTTACCTTAAATAATACTTAAACATTCTCCAGGTGCCAATAACTAAAAACATTGGTATTTATATATTTCTTATGTGTTACATGTTTAACTTACTGGCTTGAAGCAGATTTTTGGTGCAATGGGTTGATAAACTCTAGACATTTGCTCAGGTTGTAATCCAAGGTGCTCCCCACCCCAGTTTCCAGTAATAGACTCCATAGTAGATGATCATTCCATCTTGGGAAATGTAGTCTTTTCCCTTATGGGTAAAATGAAAATGTTTCATTGTTTAGAGTTAAGCACCACAAAGCTTGAAGCTTTTGAATCTTATCTATTCCTGCACCTGCTTATTTTACTTTGTTTTGTCTGCCCATGTAGACTTATTTCACTTTGCAGTTTCTAGGACCAATTATGACCCTATGCCAGGACCTGCTTTGAACTATGATTTTATTGCTTCCTAGCTGGGTTATCAGGACCATCACACACAGATATGCACACATGTCTAGGACTGTCAAGCATTGCACAGTTGCTCCAACGTACTTGATGTTGTGGTCCCAAGTTGTGGTTATCTGGAGTTGGTTTTTTTTTCTTTCTTATATGGTAATATACATGTTTCAGTGCTATTCTCTCAAACCATCCCACCCTCACCTTCTCCCACAGAGTCCAAAAGTCTGTTCTTTACCTCTGTGTCTCTTTTTCTGCCTTACATATAGGGTCATTGTTACCATCTTCCTAAATTCCATATATATGTGTTAATATACTGTATTGGTGTTTTTCTTTCTGACTTACTTCACTCTGTATAATAGGCTCTAGTTTCATCTACCTCATTAGAACTGACTCAAATGTGCTCTTTTCAATAGCTGAGTAATATTCCATTGTGTATATGTACCACAGATTTCTTATCCATTCATCTGCTGATGGACATCTAGGTTGCTTTCCTGTCCTGCTGCTGCTGCTGCTGCTAAGTTGCTTCAGTCGTCTCTGACTCTGTGGCCGACCCCATAGACGGCAGCCCACCAGGCTCCCCCGTCCCTGGGATTCTCCAGGCAAGAACACTGGAGTGGGTTGCTATTTCCTTCTCTAATGCGTGAAAGTGAAAAGTGAAGGTGAAGTCGCTCAGTCGTGTCCGACTCTTAGCGACCTCATGGACTGCAGCCTACAGGTTCCTCCATCCATGGGATTTTCTAGGTAAGAGTACTGGAGTGGAGTGCCAATGTCCTAGCTATTATAAACAGCGCTGCGATGAACACTGGGGTACACTTGCCTCTTTCAGTTCTGGTTTCCTCAGTGTGTATGGCAGTTCTATTTCCAGTTTTTTAAGGAATCTCCACACTGTTCTCCATAGTGGCAATATGAGTTTGCACTCCCACCAACAGTGTAAGAGGGTTCCCTTTTCTCCACATCCTCTCCAGCCTTTATTGCTTGTAGACTTTTGTGGGTTGTTTTGTTTTGTTTTGTTTTTTAGTTTGATGAACTTTTTGTTGAGATAAAATTCACATACAATAGCAGTCGCTCCACATTCACTGTCACCATCAACCCCCAGATGCTGGAATCCACTGATGTACTTTCTTTTCTATGGATTTGTCTATTCTCAGTGCAGTTCAGCCACTCAGTCCTGTCCAACTCTTTGTGACCCCATGGACTGCAGCATGCCAGGCCTTCCTGTCCATCACCAACTCCTGGAGTTTACTCAAACTCAAGTCCGTCGAGTCAGTGATGCCATCTAACTATCTTATCATCTGTCTTCCCCTTCTCCTTTTGCCTTCAATCTTTCCCAGCATTAGGGTTTTTTCAAATGAGTCAGCTCTTAGCATCAGGTGCCCAAGGTATTGCAGTTTCAGCCTCAGCATCCGTCCTTCCAATGAATATTCAGGACTGATTTCCTTTCGGATGGACTGGTTGGATCTCCCTGCTGTCCAAGGGACTCTCAAGAGTTTTTATGGCCTTTTGTGTCTGGCTTCTTTCACTTGGCATAATGTTTTTAAACTAACTCTATTTCTAAAATAACTGTTGTAAGTAAAATGTTCTGACTTTTGGTCAAAATAAAAGTAAATATATGTCATTTTATGTAATTTGGAAAACATTACATTTGACCATAAAAGGACATCTGTTATTTTACAATCAGTGAAATTTCTTTGTTAGTAAATATAGAACTAAATTCTCACAAAATGTTACTTTTAAAACAAATGAAATGCTATAACATACATATTTCTGTTGTTTTCCTTTGAAGATTGCATCATGAGTATTTTCTCAAACATTCAATTATTTTACATCTATCTCTATTTTTATGTAATTGGTAGAGAACAAAAATGATTTTATGATCTAAAATGGTTAGTTTTAAAATGTGTACTGCATCATGCTATTTCTATTGAAAGTCATTGATGGGCCATTTCTGCAATGTCTTTTTTTTTATTAATTAATTTATTTTTAAAAAATTTATTTTTAAAAAATTTTACTTTACAATACTGTATTGTTTTGCCATACATTGACATGAATCTGCCACGGGTGTACAGGAGTTCCCAATCCTAAACCCCCCTCCCACTTCCCTCCCCATATCATCTCTCTGGGTCATCCCTGTGCACCAACCCCAAGCATCCTGTATCCTGTATCAAACATAGACAGGCGATTCGTTTCTTACATGAGAGTATACATGTTTCAATGCCATTCTCCCAAATCATCCCACCCTCTCCCTTACCAAAGAGTCCAAAAGTCTGTTCTATACATCTGTGTCTCTTTTGCTGTCTCGCATACAGGGTTATCATTTCCATCATTCTAAATTCCATATATACGTGTTAGTATACTGTATTGGTGTTTTTCTTTCTGGCTTACTTCACTCTGTACAAGAGGCTCCAGTTTCATCCACCTCATTAGAACGGATTCAAATGTATTCTTTTTAATGGCCGAGTAATACTCCATTGTGTATATGTACCACAGCTTTCTTATCCATTCATCTGCTGATGGACATCTAGGTTGATTTCATGTCCTGGCTATTATAAACAGTGCTGCGATGAACATTGGGGTACACGTGTCTCTTTCAATTCTGGTTTCCTCTGTGTGTATGCCCAGCAGTGGGATTGCTGGGTCATAAGGCAATTCTATTTGCAATTTTTTAAGGAATCTCCACACTGTTCTCCATAGTGGCTGTACCAGTTTGCATTCCCACCAACAGTGTAAGAGGATTCCCTTTTCTCCACACCCTCTCCAGCATTTATTGCTTGTAGACTTTTGGATAGCAGCCATTCTGAACAGCATGAGATGGTACCTCTTGTGGTTTTGATTTCCATTTCTCTGATAATGAGTGATGTTGAGCATCTTTTCATGTGTTTGTTAGCCATCTGTATGTCTTCCTTGGAGAAATGTCTGTTTAGTTCTTTGGCCCATTTTTTGATTGGGTGGTTTATTTTTCTGGTATTGAGCTGCATGAGCTGATTGTATATTTTGGAGATTAATTCTTCATCAGCTGCTTCATTTGCTATTATTTCCTCCCATTCTGATGGCTGCCTTTTCACCTTCTTATAATTTCCTTCATTGTGCAAAAGCTTTTAAGTTTAATTAGGTCCCATTTGTTTCTTTTTGCTTTTATTTCCATTACTCTGGGAGGTGGGTCATAGAGAATTTTCTTAATTTCTTCTATGTCATTACGTTTTTTAGGTTTTCCATGTCTTTCTAATTAATTTTGATAAGGTATATTTTCATAGAAGAGCATCAGTTTTATTTGCATTTTCAAATATACTAATTATATTAGTACACAGTAATCTCACATCTATCCTTCCTCTGCATATGGGGCAAGTTTCTCTTTGTCATTATTTTGTGTTGCTGTGCTTTTTCCCTCCTTTTTCTTCCTTAAAGGTAGAACCAACCGCCATACATATTTTTCAGCTATTCAAATTTTAGAGTTACAAAGTTATAGCTTTTAGAGTTACATTTTTTTGTTTTCTTAATCATTAGTTTCTGATTTTACTTTACTGTCTCCTGATTCTACTTTCTTTGGAATTTATTTTACTTTTCTAACTTCTTGAAACAGTAATAGGCGAGTCCTTTTATACTTTCTTTATTTTGGTCACACAATGGAGTATGCGCGACCTTAGTTCTCCATCCAGGTGTCGAGCCCACGCCCCCTGCATTGGGAGTGCAGTCTTAACCACTGGAAGGCCAGGAGAGTTCCCTTCATGTATTTTCTCTCTTTAGTGGCGATTAATATAACTGGGCTTTCCAGTGAAGTCATGAATATGCATCTTCTGTTTAACTTCCAGGATATTACACTCACTGAAGATAGCTTTCTGAATTTATTTTGCCTATTTATTATATTTATTATAAGTACCTTCCAAGAGACTTTTAACACAAAGGACTAGATAAGAATGCTGGGTGAGATCTGAACATGCAGAAATAGGACATGAAAGATTGTAATCACTGAGGAAAAATTGTAAGAAATTCTCAGATATAAGGAAAGATTAGGGGTATTGTCTAGCTGGAATGTATGGCCATAGCGTGGTGGTAGACCTTTGGAGGGGCTCCCCAGGTGGCTCAGTGGTAAAGAACCCATCTGCAATGCAGGAGCTCATGGACAGGCAGGTTCCATCCCTGGGTCTGCAAGATCCCCTGGAGTAGGGCATGGCAACTCACTCCAGTATTTTCACCTGGAGAATCCCATAGACAGAGGAGCTTGGTGAGCTACAGTCCACAGAGTTGCAAAGAGCTACATAGTACTGAAGCAACTTAGCACACACGTAGACATTTGGAAGCCAGACCAACTGGATCTTGAATACAAGGCTAGAGTTGACTACAAGGCTAAAAAATTTCTATAGTCTGAGGGAAGTCCTTGATGGTAGGCTCTTTTAGTGTAGCATGCCACAAGCTCAAAAAGGGTTCTGGAGATGATAGGACCAAGATGTCAGATGCAGTGGATGGGGCAAGCTGCCAGGTTTGCCTGCATGATCAGAACTCAAGTCAGGTGAGATGAATGGGTGAACAGAGTTCTGAGGGTCAGGACAGAGAAGCAGGACTGAGGTGGTTTGCATGAAAGTAATCACAGGAGTCCTGATGTTCTAAGGGAGAGAAGGGAAGAGAGAAAGAGTCAAGGATGAAACTGTATATAAAGGGATTTAAAGAGAGGAGCCCAAGAAGGGGATCTGGAGGAGGAGACCATGGAGAGCGGTCATAGAAGCCGAGGGGCAGAGCTGCGCTGAGCTACAAGGAAGCAGTTCTGATGAGATGGATGAAACTGGAGCCGATTATACAGAGTGAAGTAAGCCAGAAAGAAAAACACCAATACAGTATACTAACACATATATATGGAATTTAGAAAGATGGCAATGACGACCCTGTATGCAAGACAGGAAGAAAGACACAGCTGTGTATAACGGACTTTTGGACCCAGAGGGAGAGGGAGAGGGTGGGATGATATGGGAGAATGGCATTCTATCATGTATACTATCATGTAAGAATTGAATTGCTAGTCTATGTCTGACGCAGGATACAGCATGCTTGGGGCTGGTGCATGGGGATGACCCACAGAGATGTTATGGGGAGGGAGGTGGGAGGGGGGTTCATGTTTGGGAACACATGTAAGAATTAAAGATTTTAAAATTAAAAAAATAAAAAACTATTAAAAAAATAAAAAAAAAAAAAGGAAGCAAACGGGTGGAGGAGGGAGAGTGGAGCTGAAGACGCCCCTTTCTAGAGGATGCTCTCACTGCTAATACTAAACCAGTGAGGGTTAGAGAGCAGAATGGAAGCACTGGTGGGAAGTAAATTCTGAAGAGAATGAACTCTTCACCCTTCAGATCTTTTCATTTTATTCACAATTAACAAACAAAATATTAGAGAATTGCTGTTGCTATTGTTGAGACTAGGAGGTCAAACTTCACCTTACCTATCTGGGTAGCATGTGTTCAGTGGAAGACATTAAATGATGTTTTTTGTCAAAGAGAAGTCAACTAGAAAAAATAAATAAAACCAAGCAGATGTTCTAATTTTAGAAAGATTTGCTACAATTTTATTTTAAAAGAGGTTTGTAAGAGTACTAAAATATTATTTGATTTCAAAGATTGTGGATATGTTGAGTTTTCCATGATGTGATATGTATAAAAATGGCTTGCAGGCCCTCAATCAATATTAGTTATCTACAACCACCACCCACCACCCACCTGCTACATGTATCCCTCTCAATATAAATCTAGACAAATCAGGCCTGGTGTTTCTTCAGAAGGAGCTATTTTCTCCCTGCTTACAAATCAGATTAGATCTTGTCTAGGGCCAGACACAGCATTTACCCCTTCTAGACCTGCTCATTTTGCCTGATGTCTGCAGCAGGATAATCACATTGGAAGCTTCTGGGAAGATCTCCTGCCCCTGGAGGGATATGGAAAAGTCACCCGTACAGTCTTCTGTGACTTACCTACCAGCAAATGTTCACTCTGGCCATGGTGGGCTCTGGGACGAAAAGAGGAAGCCTAACCTGATTTTAGACGCCCCATAATTGAGTCAAGGCTACACTATGGCCAGAAGGAGAGGGAAGGTGGAGGAGAGAGAACAACGGGATTCCTCTGGGGTCAGTAATGAAAAGTTAATGCCAAGAGAACAGTGTGCATACATTCAAATTACATTATTGTGTTATAGGGTTATGAGGACAAAGGTTTCTGGTTGCAAGATTATTTTTTAGCATCCTGATAAGCAGCTGATTATGTTTGGGCCCTCCAGCTCTGAGCATCCACCACTGTCTCATCTCTCAGGTGGGTCACCTGATTCAAGAGGGGGGGAGATCCCCAAGATCTAAAACCATCTACAACCACCCAGAGACTATGTACAGTAACAGAATTTTCCTATTCTACTCTCTGCATTCAACAAGAGTTGACTATTTCAGAGAACTCTTGCCCAGAAGATGAAAGTTGAAACTATTGCTTGTTCCTGCAAGTTTCCCAAAAAAATGATTTAAATGTACATTCAATTATTCAACTTTACAAAAGAAAAATCAACTGACAATTTACTTTCCAAAATTCTTTGAATCCTTGCTGCTTCTCCTGCTGTGGCCATTAATCTTAAATTCTTGTTTTGTGATCTTTACCCAATCTTAACCAAGCCCTTCCTTGAAAGAGCTTCTGAAACAGACCCCAGAACATTATAGACATCCTGACTTTGCCTTCTCCTCTCCAAGACACTACTAAGATTTTGTCTCACTGAGAAAAGAATAAACTCAGGCTTGACTTAACAACAGGTTGTCCTGGTGCTATCTGGGGGAAAGGCAGCATTCGACAATCTCATCTGTCACCTCCACCTCCCCCCAAGTTTTGGAACCCATCCAGAATTCACTCGAAGGGGATATGGGTTAGAGGTGCTCTGTTCAAACAGTACAAAGACCTTAGTCTTATCGTCAGCATACCATAGCCCAAGGTGATATGCCTGGCCCTACATGTGTGTTCAACTGTTCCTGCTGCTGTCGCTGCTCAGTCGCTGTTATATCTGGCTCTGCAACACCAAGGACTATAACTGGCATGCTACTCTGTCCGTGGAACTTTCCAGGCAAGAATACTGTAATGGGTTGCCATTTCCTATTCAGGGGATCTTCCTATCCCAGGGATCAAACCTGGGTCTCTTGTGTCTCCTGCATTGGCTGGTAGGATTTTTTTTTTTTTTTTTTTTACCAGAGCTACTTGGGAAGTCCTAGTCAATGTATTATTGTCTGCTCTTTGTCAGATCAGAGGCTAGGCAATGGGACTTAAAAGCTGAAGTTACATGGAGTTTCCCTGTCTGCCTTCAGTCCACATCGCCTTAGTGAGAAAAGAGAAATTAAAACAAAGTACATTGTATTATGTGCAATGATATTATGCAGAATAATGCTTCTTAAACAATGTGTATTTAAGAAGTAATCCCTCTCCACCTCCAAATCCATTGTGGATCAGTGCTATTATAAAATGCCATTGTGTTCATTATCTATGGCTGCTACAACACATTAGCACAAATTGAATGGCTTAAATCAACAGAAATACATTCTCTGGCAGTTCTAGAGACCAGATGTCTGAAACCAAGATGTTGGTAGGGATATACTCCTTTGGGGGCTTTACGGGAGGATCAGTTTTTGCTTTTCCGAGCTTCTTGTGGCTCCAAGCATTCCTTGGCTTGTGGTTGTTGTTGTTCAATCACTAAGTCGTGTCCAACTCTTTGGAATCCCATGGACTGCAGCACAGCAGGCTTCCCTGTCCTTCACTATATCCCAGAGTTTGCTCAAACTCATGTCCATTGAGTCAGTGATGCCATCCAACTATTTCATCCTCTGTCACCACCTTGTCCTACTGCCTCCCATTTTTCCCACCCTGAGGGTCTTTTCCAATGAGTTGGCTGTTTGCATTAGGTGGCCAACGTTTTGGAACTTCAGTTTCAGCAACATCTTGGCTTGTGGTTGCATCACTTTAACCTCTGCCTCCAATGTATGTAACTCTCTTAAGAACTCTCACCATTGCATTTAGGGCTCACCTGGAAAATCCAGGATGATCTCATCTTTCCATGCTTAATTTAATCACACCAGCAAGATTTTTTCCAAAAAAAAGTTCACATTCACAGGTTAGAAGAAACAGGACAAGGACATCTCTTTGAGGACTGCCACTCAATCCTCACTATCAATAAACATGAATACATAGGAAAATGAAATTAAAGACAAACTCAGTAGAAGCCCACAGAGTGCACAATGTCAAGTTGTTGTAAAGTTTCTGTCCACATTTTGAATGGCACTGATGTGGAGCTCACAAGAGGTGTGCATCATCCCTCCAGATTTGAGAGTATCTATGGGGATCCGGGAGCCACCAGGAGATCATGAAGGTCATGGGGTTTTCCCAGAGGAGGTTACACTGAGGCATAGCTTTAAGAAATGGTAGGCATTAGCTATGAGGAAGAGTGAAAGCTAAAGGGAGAGAATCTTCAGAAGAGAGGGGAAAAAGTACATGTTATATTTTCAATTGTGTCCTCCCTTCCCCCCTCAAAACAGGTATGGAAGTCCTAACCCCTAGTACCTCACAATGTGACCTTATTGGAAATAGGTTCTTTGCAGAGGTCAGTTCATTTCAGTTCACTCAGTCATGTTCAACATTTTGTGACCCCATGGAATGCAGCATGCCAGGCTTCCCTGTCCCAACTACTGAAGATTGCTCAAACTCATGTCAATTGAGTCGGTGATGCAATCCAACCATCTCATCCTCTGTCGTCCTCTTCTCCTCTTGCCTTCAATCTTTCTCAGTATCAGGGTCTTTTCCAATGAGTCAGTTGTTCGCACCAGGTAGCCAAAGTATTGGAGTTTCAGCTTCAACATCTGTACTTCCAATGATTATGCAGGACTGATTTCCTTTAGGATGAACTGGTTGGATCTCCTTGCAGTCCAACAGACTCTCAAGAGTCTTCTCCAACACCACAGTTCAAAAGCATTAATTTTATTTTTTGTAACTCTTTGGCTATCATCCTTGGTATCCTGACAGTGCCATGTGTGTCAGCCCATGTCAATCAAGATGGATGATTATGAAATGCCAGACTCCTAAATTAAATGTTTTGAAATTCAGTGGGTAAATAAAAATGCTGCTTTGGGGAATATTTTTTTAAAAAAAGCATTAATTCTTTGGTACTCAGCTTTCTTTATACTCCAACTCTCACATCCATACATGACTACTGGAAAAACCGTTGCTTTGACTGGACAGACCTTTGTTGGCAAAGTAATGTCTCTGCTTTTTTATATGCTGTTTAGTTTGGTCATAGCCTATCTTCCAAGGAGCGAGTGTCTTTTAACTTCATGGCTGCAGTCACCATCTGCAGTGATTTTGGAGCCCCCCAAAAAGTCTCTCACTGTTTCCATTATTTACCCAACTCTCAACCATGAAGTGTTGGGACCGGAAGTCATGATCTTAATTTTCTGAATATTGAGTTTTAAGCTGACATTTTCACTCTCCTCTTTCACTTTCATCAAGAGGCTCTTTAGTTATTCTTCTCTTTCTGCCATAAGTGTGGTGTCTTCTGCATATTTGAGGTTATTGATATTTCTCCTGACAGTCTTGATTCCAGCTGTGCTAAATCCAGTCCAGCATTTTGCATGATATACTCTGCATATATAAGTTAAAGAAGCAGGGTGACAATATACAACCTTGTCATACTCCTTTCCCTATTTGGAGCCAGTCTGTTGTTCCATGTCCATTTCTAACTGTTGCTTCTTGACCTGCATACAGATTTCTCAGGAGGCAGGTCAAGCAGTATGATAATCCCATCTCTTGAAGAGTTTTTCACAGTTTGTGGTGATCCACACAGGATCAAAGACTTTGGGTTATTCAAAAATAGGAGTTGTTTTTCTGGGACTCTTTTGCCTTTTCAATGATCCAATGGATGTTGCTAATTTGATCTCTGGTTCCTCTGCCATTTCTAAATCCAGCTTGAACATCTGTAAGTTCATGGTTCATGTACTCTTGAAGCCTGGCTTGGAGAATTTTGAGCATTACTTTGAGTAAGTGAGATGAATGAAACTGTGTAATAGTTTGAACATTCTTTGGCATTGCCCCATACCACGCTTCCAAGGTCAGGAGCTGTGGCTGTGCTTTGCTGGAGCAGCCAGGAGGAGATATTCCACGTTCAAGGTCAGAGAAACCCCAGCAAGATGGTAGGCACTGGAGCGGTGGCTGCTCTGTGCTGGAACAGCTATGAGGAGATACCCCATGCCCAAGGGCAAAGGGAAGCCCCAGCAAGATGGTAGGAGGGGTGAATTCACATGCAGAATCAAACCCCATACCAGCCAGAGATGCTCAGAGGGCTCGAATAAACCTTGTGCACACCGGGACCCAGGGACCCCACAGAGACTGAGACAGAACTGTGTTGGAGCATCTCCTGTGGAGGTATGGGTCAGCAGTGGACTGCCACAGAGACAGGGGCTCTGGGTGCAGCCGACTTGGATCAGCCCTCTTGGAGGAGGTCACCATTAACCTCACCATAGAGTTCTCAGGACTTACACAAGACTGAGAAATAAACTCTTGGAGGGCACAAACAGAACCTTGTGCACCAGGACTCGGGAGAAAGGAGCAGTGACCCCACAAGAGACTGACCCTGACTTATCCAGGAGTGTCCAGAAGTCACCAGCAGAGGTGTGGGTCTGTGGTGGCCTGCTGCATGGAAGGGGGCAGTGAGTGTAGCAGTACATGCATGGGATCTTTTGAAGGTCACCATGACCTTCATTACCTCCACCATAGTTTCAGTTCAGTTCAGTTCAGCCACTCAGTCGTGTCCGACTCTTTGCAACCCCATGAATCACAGCATGCCAGGCCTCCCTGTCCATCAACAATTCCCGGAGTTCACTCAGACTCACGACCATCGAGTCCGTGATGCCATCCAGCCATCTCATCCTCTGTCATCCCCTTCTCCTCCTGCCCCCAATCCCTCCCAGCATCAAAGTCTTTTCCAATGAGTCAACACTTCGCATGAGGTGGCCAAAGTACTGGAGTTTCAGCTTTAGCATCATTCTTTCCAAAGAAATCCCAGGGCTGATCTCCTTCAGAATGGACTGGTTGGCTCTCCTTGCAGTCCAAGAGACTCTCAAGAGTCTTCTCCAACATCACAGTTCAAACGCATCAATTCTTCAGCGCTCAGCCTTCATCACAGTCCAACACTCACATCCATACATACATGACCACAGGAAAAACCATAGCCTTGACTAGATGGACCTTAGTCGTCAAAGTAATGTCTCTGCTTTTGAATATGCTATCTAGGTTGGTCATAAATTTTCTTCCCAGGAGTAAGCATCTTTTAATTTCATGGCTGCAATCACCATCTGCAGTGATTTTGGAGCCCAAAAAAATAAAGTTTGACACTGTTTCTACTGTTTCCCCATCTATTTCCCATGAAGTGATGGGACCGGATGCCGTAATCTTCATTTTCTGAATGTTGAGCTTTAAGCCAACTTTTTCACTCTCTTCTTTCACTTTCATCAAGAGGCTTTTTAGTTCCTCTTCACTTTCTGCCATAAAGGTGGTGTCATCTGCATATCTGAGGTTATTGATATTTCTCCCAGCAATCTTGATTTCAGCTTGTGCTTCTTCCAGTCCAGCATTTCTCATGATGTACTCTGCATAGAAGTTTAAAAAGCAGGGTGACAATATAGTCTTGACGTACTCCTTTTCCTATTTGGAACCAGTCTGTTGTTCCATGTCCAGTTCTAACTGTTGCTTCCTAACTTGCATACAGATTTCTCAAGAGGCAGGTCAGGTGGTCTTGTATTCCCATCTCTTCCAGAATTTTCCACAGTTTATTGTGATCCACACAGTCAAAGGCTTTGGCATAGTCAATAAAGCAGAAATAGATGTTTTTCTGGAACTCTTTTGCTTTTTCCATGATCCAGCAGATGTTGGCAATTTGATCTCTGGTTCCTCTGCCTTTTCTGAAATCAGCTTGAACATCAGGAATTTCATGGTTCACATATTGCTGAAGCCTGGCTTGGAGAATTTTGAGCATTACTTTGCTAGCATGTGAGATGAGTGCAATTGTGCAGTAGTTTGAGCATTCTTTGGCATTGCCTTTCTTTGGGATTGGAATGAAAACTGACCTTTTCCAGTCCTGTGGCCACTGCTGAGTTTTCCAAATTTGCTGGCATATTGAGTGCAGCACTTTCACAGCATCATCTTTCAGGATTTGAAACAGCTCAACTGGAATTCCATCACCTCCACTAGCTTTGTTCGTAGTGATGCTTTCTAAGGCCACTTGACTTTGCATTCTAGGATGTCTGGCTCTAGGTGAGTGATCACACCATCATGATTATTTTGGTCATGAAGATCTTTTTTGTACAGTTCTTCTGTGTATTCTTGCTACCTCTTCTTAATATCTTCTGCTTCTGTTAGGTCCAGACCATTTCTGTCCTTTATCGAGCCCATCTTTGCATGAAATATTCCCTTGGTATCTCTCATTTTCTTGAAGAGATCTCTAGTCTTTCCCATTCTGTTCTTTTCCTCTATTTCTTTGCATTGATCACTGAAGAAGGCTTTCTTATCTCTTCTTGCTATTCTTTGGAACTCTGCATTCAGATGCTTATATCTGTCCTTTTCTCCTTTGTTTTTTGCCTCTCTTCTTTTCACAGCTATTTGTAAGGCCTCCACAGACAGCCATTTTGCTGTTTTTGCATTTCTTTTCCATAGGGATGGTCTTGATCCCTGTCTCCTGTACAATGTCACGAACCTCATTCCATAGTTCATCAGGCACTCTATCTATCAGATCTAGGCCCTTAAATCTATTGCTCACTTCCACCATATAATCATAAGGGATTTGATTTAGGTCATACCTGAATGGTCTAGCAGTTTTCCATATTTTCTTCAATTTGAGTCTGAATTAGGTAATAAGGAGTTCATGATCTGAGCCACAGTCAGCTCCTGGTCTTGTTTTTGTTGACTGTGTAGAGCTTCTCTATCTTTGGCTACAAAAAACATAACCAATCTGATTTCAGTGTTGACCATCTGGTGATTTCCATGTGTACAGTCTTCTCTTGTGTTGTTGGAAGAGGGTGTTTGGTATGACCAGTGCATTTTCTTGGGAGGTTTGCCCTGCTTCATTCCGCATTCCAAGGCCAAATTTGCCTGTTACTCCAGGTGTTTCTTGACTTCCTACTTTTGCATTTCAGTCCCCTATGATGAAAAGGACATCTTTTTTGGGTGTTAGTTCTAAAAGGTCTTGTAGGTCTTCATAGAACCGTTCAACTTCAACTTCAGCATTACTGGTTGGGGCATAGACTTGGATTACTGGCCCCAGGTAAATAGCAGGGAGGGAACACAGCTCCACCCATCAACAGAAAATTGGATTAAAGATTTACTGAGCATGGCCCCGCCCATCAAAACAAGACCCACTTTCCCCTTCAGTCAGTCTCTCCCATCAGGAAGATTCCATAAGCCTCTTATCCTTCTCTATCAGAGGGCAAACAGACTGAAAACCACAATCATGGAAAACTAACCAATCTGACCACATGGACCACAGCCTTGTCTAACTCAATGACATGATGAGCCATGCCATGTAGGGCCACCCAAGACATATGGGTCATGGTGGAGAATTCTGACAAAACGTGGTCCAAAATGTGGAGAAGGAAATGGCAAACCACTTCTGTGTTCTTGCCTTGAGAACCCCATGAACAGTACGAAAAGGCAAGAAGATAGGACACTGAAAGATGAACTCCCCAGATCGGTAGGTGCCCAACATGCTACTGGAGATCAGTGGGGAACTAACTTCAGAAAGAATGACAAAATGCAGCCAAAGCAAAAACAACACCCAGTTGTGGATGTGACTGGTGATGGAAGCAAGGTCCAATGTTGTAAAGAGCAATATTGCATAGGCACCTGGAAAGTTAGGTCCATGAATCAAGGCAAATTGAAAGTGGTCACACAGGAGATGGCAAGAGTAAATGTTAACATTTTAGGAATCAGTGACTAAAATGGACTGGAATAGGTGAATTTAACTGAGATGACCATTATATTTATGACTATGGGCAAAAATCCGTTAGAAGAAATGGAGTAGCCAATATAGTCAACAAAAGAGTCTGAAATGCAGTACTGGGTTGCAATCTCAAAAGCGACAGAATGATCTCTGTTCATTTCCAAGGCAAACCATTCAATATCACAATAATCCAAGTCTATGCCCTGACCAGTAATGCTGAAGAAGCTGAAGTTGAACAGTTCTATGAAGATTTACAAGACCTTCTAGAACCAACACTCCAAAAAGATGTCCTTTTCATTATAGGGGACTGGAATGCAAAAGTAGGAAGAGATACCTGGAATCACAGGCAAATTTGGACTTGGAGTACAGAATGAAGGAGGGCAAAAGCTAATAAAGTTTTGTCAAGAGAAAGTACTGGTCATAGCAAACATCTTCTTCCAGGAACACAAGAGAAGACTGTCCACATGGACATCACTAGATGGTCAACACCAAAATCAGATTGATTATGTTCTTTGCAACCAAAGATGGAGAAGCTCTATACAGTCAGCAAAAACAAGACCAGGAGCTGACTGTGGCTCAGGTCACAAACTCCTTATTGCTGAATTCAGACTTAAATTGAAGAAAGTGGGGAAAACCACTAGACCATTCAGGTATGATCTACACCAAATCCCTTATGATTATACAGTGGAAGTGACAAATAGATTCAAGGGATTAGATCTGATAGACAGAGTGCCTCAAGAACTGTGGATGGAAATTAGTGACATTGTATAGGAGGCAGTGATCAAGACCAGCCCCAAGAAAAAGAAATGCAAAAAAGCAAAATGGCTGTCTGAGGAGGCCTTACAAATAGCTGAGAAAAGAAGAGGAGCTAAAGGCAAAGGAGAAAAAGGAAAGATCTGCCCATTTAAATGCAGAATTCCAAAGAATAGCACGGAGAGATAAGAAAGCCTTCCTGAGTGGATCAATGCAAAGAAATAAAGGAAAACAGTAGAATGGGAAAGATTAGAGATCTCTTCAAGAAAATTAGAGATACCAAGGGAATATTTCATGCAAAGATGGGCTCAATAAAGGACAGAAATGGTAGGGACTTAACAGAAGCAGAAGATATTAAGAAGAGGTGGTAAGAATACACAGAAGAACTATATTAAAAAGATCTTCATGACCCAGATAATCATGATGGTGTGATCACTCACCTTGAGCCAGACATCCTGGAATGAGAAGTCAGGTGGGCCTTAGAAGCATCACTATGAACAAAGCTAGTGGAGGTCATGGAAGTCTAGTTGAGCTATTTCAAATCCTGAAAGATGATTCTGTGAAAGTGCTGCACTCAATATGCCAGCATATTTGGAAAACTCAGCAGTGGCCACAGGACTGGAAAAGGTCAGTTTTCATTCCAATCCCAAAGAAAGGCAATGCTCAAACTACTGCACAATTGCGCTCATCTCACACGCTACCAAAGTAATGCTTAAAATTCTCCAAGCCAGGCTTCAACAGCACATGAACCATGAACTTCCAGAGGGATTTAGAAAAGGCAGAGGAACCAGAGATCAAATTGCCAACATCTGTTGGATTATTGAAAAAGCAAGAGAGTTCCAGAAAAACATCTATTTCTGCTTTATTGACTATGCCAAAGCCTTTAACTGTGTGGATCACAATAAACTGTGCAAAATTCTGAAAGAGATGGGAATACAAGACCACCTGACCTGCCTCTTGAGAAATCTGTATGCAGGTCAAGAAGAAACAGTTAGAACTGAACATGGAACAACAGACTAGTTTCAAATAGGGAAAGGAGTATGTCAAGGCTGTATATTGTCACCCTGTATATATGGGTGACAATATTTAACTTATATGCAGAGTACATAATAAGAAATGCTGGGCTGGATGAAGCACAAGCTGGAATCAAGATTGCCAGGAGAAATATCAATAACTTCAGGTAAGCAGATGACACAACACTTACAGCAAAAAGCAAAGAACTAAAGAGCCCCTTGAAGAAATTGAAAGAGAATGAAAAAGTTGGCTTAACGCTCAACATTCAGAAAACTAAGATCATCACATCTGGTCCCATTACTTCATGGAAAATAGATGGGGAAACAATGGAAACAGTGAGAGATTTTATTTTGGGGGGACTCCAAAATCACTGCAGATGCTGACTGCAGCCATAACTTAAAAGACACTTGCTCCTCAGAAAATAAGCTGTGATGAACCTAGACAGCATATTCAAAAGCAGAGATATTACTTTTCAACAAAGTTCCGTCTAGTCAAGGCTATGGTTTTTCCAGTAGTCATGTATGGATGTGAGAGCTGGACTGTGAAGAAAGCTGAGCACTGAAGAATTGATGCTTTTGAACTGTGGTGTTGGAGAAGACTCTTGAGAGTCCCTTGGACTGCAAGGAGAGCCAACCAGTCCATCCTAAAGGAAATCAGTCCTGAATAATCGTTAGAAGGACCAATGTTGAAGCTGAAACTCCAATACTTTGGCCACCTGATGTGAAGAACTGACTCATTGGAAAAGACCCTAATGCTAGGAAAGACTGAAGGCAAGAGGAGAAGGGGACGACAGAGGATGAGATGGTTAGATTGCATCACTGACTCATTGGACATAAGTTTGAGCAAACTCCAGGAGTTGGTGATGGACAGGGAGATTTGGTGTGCTGCAGTCCATGGGGTCACAAAGAGTCGGACACAAATGAGTGACTGAACTGAACTGAACTTGCTGTTGCCCTTCTTTGGGATTGGAATGAAACTGACCTTTTCCAGTCCTGTAGCCACTGCTGAGTTTTCCAAATTTGCTGGCATATTGAGTGCAACGCTTTCACAGAATCATCTTTTGGGATTTGAAATAGCTCAACTGGACTTCCATGACCTCCACTAGCTTTGTTCATAGTGATGCTTTCTAAGGCCCACTTGACTTCACATTCCAGAATGTCTGGCCCTAGGTGAGTGATTACACCATCATGGTTATCTAGGTCATGAAGATCTTTATTGTACAGTACTTCTGTGTATTCTTACCACCTCTTCTTAATATCTTCTGCTTCTGTTATGTCCCTACCATTTCTGTCCTTTATTGAGCCCATCTTTGCATGAAATGTTCCCTTGGTATCTCTAATTTTCTTGAAGAGATCTCTAGTCTTTCCCATTCTGTTGTTTTCCTCTATTTCTTTGCACTGATCGCTGTAGAAGGCTTTCTTGTCTCTCCCTGCTATACTTTGGAATTTTGCATTCAAATGGGCATATATCTTTCCTTTTCTCCTTTGCCTTTAGCTTCTCTTCTTTTCTCAGCTATTTGTCAGGCCTCTTCACACAACTATTTTGCCTTTTTGCATTTCTTTTTCTTGGGGCTGGTCTTGATCCCTGTCTCCTGTACAATATCACTAATCTCCGTCCATAGTTCTTGAGGCACTCTGTCTATCAGATCTAAGCCCTTGAATCTATTTGTCACTTCCACTGTATAATCGTAAGGAATTTTATTTAGGTCATACTTGAATGGTCTAATGGTTTTCCCTGCTTTCTTCAATTTAAGTCTAAATTTGGCAGTAAGGAGTTTGTGACCTGAGCCACAGTCAGCTCCTGGTCTTGTTTTTGCTGACTGTATAGAGCTTCTCCATCTTTGGTTGCAAAGAATATAATCAATCTGATTTTGGTTTTGACCATCTGGTGATGTCCATGTGTATGTAGAGTCTTCTCTTGTGTTCCTGGAAGAGGGTGTTTGCTATGACCAATGTGTTGGCAAAATTCTGTTAGCCTTTGCCCTGCTTCGTTTTGTATGCCAAGTCAAAATTTGTCTGTTGCTCCAGGTATCTCTTGACTTCCTTCTTTTGCATTCCAATCCCATATAATGAAAAGGACATCTTTCCTGGGTATTAGTTCTAGAAGGTCTTGTAGGTCTTCATAGAACAGTCCATTAAAATAAGGTACTGAGGGTGGGCCCTAATCCAATATGATTGGCATCCTTATTTAAAAAAAAAAAAACAGACATTTGGACTCAGATAGACATGCACAGAAGGAAGATGATGAGATGACAAGGGCAAGGTAGCCCCATGAAGGAGGAGGCAGAGATTGGAGTCATGCTGTCAGACACCAAAAAGTGCCTGGGGCCCCCAGAACCTGGGAGAGATGCTCTGGCTGACCTCATCCCTTGGGTCACATGTCTCTTCCTTGCTGGGCTGTTACTGCTTTTCAACCTACATTGTGTTGACTGGGGGGTCACACTCAGGTGGCTTTATAATTGTGCCAGCCTGAATTGTCACCTTACTTGCTCCCTAACTGAGCCCCCTTAGACCACTGACTCCCTCCTCCTGAGTCCCAGATGGGCTCCTGCTGTGCAAACCTTGCCCTTTGGTAGGATTTTAATTACTTATATCTCAGTTCTGCGACCTGCCTGATCAGACCTCTGAACCCTGAGACCCAAACACCCCAAATTACCCACCCTGACTCAAAGCACCATGTTCCAGCCATCCAGGAAAACATTGTGCCATCTGTGAATGGTAGCTCCTTAACACAAGGGCAGAAGGTGTTGGTTACTAGGACAGTGAGATGACGCCTCCTGGAGTTGTGCAAGAGAAGTGACTAGTGTCACTGTAGGCTCAAACATCCTTTGAGTGTGACAGTGCCTCCTTCAGACAAGATCCCTTCTCTGCTCCTGGACCCCTGCCCTTCTTTTTCACCCCACTTCACCAACTGGATGAGACCTGACCACATCCACAAGACCTCTGTGCTAACCAGTGAGTGTGGGGTACTTGGGGCAGGAGTTCAGGGAAATGACTTGGAGATGAGATAGCAGAGATGTCAACTTTATTACTGATCTCAGCTAGAAAGAAGGACATGGCTTAAATATACACAGTGAGTACCTCACACCTGAACCCAGAATCCCATGTTCACTCTGGTCACAGGCAGAGAGCCCCAGTGTCTAGTGTTCCCATGATATTGTCATTTATAATAGAAATATATATAGGACTTTGTCCCATTTCTGGCACAGAGCTCCTAAAACCATTGGAATCTCTCAAGTGGTGAGAGCCATAAAGGGGTCTTTTGTATGCTAATGAACAACTTCTGGATGGCAGCTAAGGATGGGGACTAATTGCCAGGAGAACCAACATTGTGACTAAAGGGTTGGAACTTTTCAGTCATACTCCTCTGACCTTCTGACTTCTGAGGAGATGAGAGGGGCTGAAGATTAAGATCAATCACCATTGGCCAATGATTTTATCAGCCATGCCTATGTCAAAACCTCCATAACAACCCAAGGATCAGAGTTGGTAGAGCTCCCCGGTTTGTAAATTCATGGAGATACAAAGAGTAGCATGCTCTGAGAGGATAAAGCAGATCTATGCCCTTTCCCACTCCTTAGCCTATACATCTCTACTATCTGGCTTTTCCTGAGTCATATCCTTCAATGATAAACCTGTGATCTAGGAAGTAAATGATTCTCTGAGTTCTGTGAGATCCTCTAACAAATTAATTGAACCCAAGAGGAGGTCATGAGAGCCTCTAAGCTACAACCGCTCAATCAAAAGCACAGGTGACAACATGGGTTTGTGATTGGCATCTGAAGTGCAGGGCTGTCTTGTGGCACTGAACCCTTAAATTTGATATCTGGTTCCATTTCCAGGTACATAGTATCAGATAAGTTGAAAGGTAGGACACCCAGCTGGTGCCCAAGAATGGTTTGGATGAGGGAACATCCCACACACTGGAACTGGTTATCGGAATCTTAGTCCCTTAGTGAGGCCTGGCTGGGCCTGCCCTGCTGAGCCAGCAGTGGCTGGAAAGCAGACTGCGTGCATCCTCTCTATGGGAAGGCAGAGCAGAGACAGGTCCTGGCCTTTGCTCTCCCTCCCGCACTGCCCCCCCGACCCCCGGTTCTGGATCTACAGTCCCCTGTGCTACACATAGGACCTTGTTGTTTATCCATCCTACAAATCACAGTTTGCATCTGCTAATCCCAAAGTCCCAGTCCTTTCCTCCCTCACCCCCTTGCAACCACATATCCGTCCTTTACGTCTGTGAGTCTATTTCGCAGACAAGCTCATTCGTGTCATATTTTAGATTCCATATATAAGTGATATCATATGTGCTGTGTTTCTGTTTCATTGATAAGTTCATTTGTGTCATAATTTATATTCCACATACAAGTGATAAATGATATTTGTCTTTCTCTTTCTGACCTACTTTGCTTGGTATGATAATTTCTTAGTATATCCATGTTGCTTTAAATGGCATTATGTCATTCTTTTTATAGGCTGAGTGGGAGTTATTTCATTTTATATATGTAAATAAATATAATATATACACACACTCATATATATTCTTTATCTCTCATCTGTCTTTATCCATTCATCTGTCAATGCTCATTTAGGTTGATTCTATTTTTTGGTTAGTTTAAAGAGTGTTGCTGTGAGCATAGAGGTGCATGTATCTTTTTGAATTATAGTTTGGTCTGGGTAGTGGGATTGCTTTATAACAGGGCAAATCTATTTTTAGTTTTTTGAGGAACTTCCATACTGCTCTTCACAGTGGCTGTACCAATTTCTATATTTACTAACAGTGTATAAAAGTTTCCTTTTCTCCACACACTCCAGCATTTGTTATTTGTAGACTTTTTAATGATGGCCTTTCTGACCAGTGTAAGGTGGTACCTCATTGTAGTTTTGATTTGCATTTCTCTAACAATTAGTGATGATGAACATTTGTTCATGTGCCTATTGACCATCTGCATGTCTTTGGAGAAATTTCTGTTTAAGTCTTCTGCCCATTTTTTATTTTTTGTTATTGAGTTGTATATGTGTGTGCTTACCAGCTTAGTAGTGTCTGATTCTTTGAGTTGTATGAGCTGTTTGTTGGAAATAAAGCCCTGGTCGATAGCATCACTTGCAAATATTTTTTCCCAGCCTGTATAATCTCATTTTAGACCCTTTAGATTGCCCTGGGATGCTGAGTGTATTTGTCCTATTTCTCCTGAAACAGATTAGAAATGTGCAATGGTATAGACAAGTTAGAGAATTATTTGTTACTCACATAGCAGATGGGGAATAAATAGTCAAGAGTACATAGAATCTCTTATTCTATGATCCCTAGATTGTTGGCCTCATCTTCATGGATCAAGATTTATTGCTACCACATTCCAGCCAGTGAGAAGGGAGAAATGCATTTCCACTTTTTAAATGCAGGAGCCAGGGTTTGCAGGGGCTCCCTGGTAGCTCAGATGGTAAAGAATCTTCCTGCAATGAAGGAAACTCTAGTTTGATTCCTGGGTCAGGAAGAACCCCTGGAGAAAAAATGGCTACCCACTCCAGTATTCTTGTCTGGAAAAATCCATGGACAGAGGAACCTGGAAGGCTATGATCCATGGCGTTGGAAAGAGTTGGACACTACTGAACGGCTAACTGTTATGTGGCCACATCAAGCTGTGACGATTGCTGGGAGATGGAGTCTGTTCTGGGTAGTGATGTGTCCAGCTATAAGTTGGGGATTCTACTACTAAGAACGATGGGAAGAATAGATACCGGGGACAGAGGCACCAACATTGCCCTGTAACTCATTTTTGACCCTTCTCCACAATCCATCTGTCATCACATCCTGGCCCATGACCACTCCTGGTGCCTTTCCCTAGTCTTTATCCCTGCTGATACCACAATGGAATGGCCCTTACACCTTCATACCTTTTGTCTTATGAGAACTTTTTAGCAGATCTTTTCGCCTCCAGTCTTGTTCCACCCTCCTCCAGTGACCTTCCTATAGTGAAAATCTGATTGTGCGGCTCCACTGGTGATAAGGTCTTCAAAGGCTCCACTGCTCAGAGAAGTGAGACTTTAACTGCAGATTACTGAATCCCTGAAATTATATGCATATTTGGCACTCATGTGCATTTTTCCAAGAAAGCTTCAGATTCAAGGAGTCCGTGATTCCTCCTCAAGTTATGGGCTCAAGTTTAAATCCCTTATCAATGAAAAAGTGAGATGTGTCTACCAACCTTCTTCTCACATCTCTCTGGACACTTGTCCTGTGCAACCTAAACCCAAGACCTCCTGAAATGACTCTGAAAGAGCAGACCATGCTCTTTCACACTCCACATCTTGATGCCTACTATTCTAACTGGAATGCCTGGCCAAACTCCTACACATCTTTATGGCTTAGCCTAAAAGCTGACCCCTCTGGAGTCTTCTCCACTCCCTCTGGTCTGGCCAAGTCCGTCACCCCAGCACTATTCAGACTTCCATTATTCATCCTGGTTGCTGTCAGCCTATGTCTTTCTCCTCCACCAGACCATGAACTCTGGAGCCTAGGACCCAGCATAAATAATCCACAAATGTTTGTCGAGACAATGTCACTCATGCCCTCAAGCCTGGAATATTCTTTCCAAAATGTAAATCTGGGCATTGTGTATTATGTCCCTATTTCCTTCACGTCTTGTTACAGTGGCTTTCTCTCTGGTCTCATCTTGCAATCCCTCCTTTTTTCTACTCCAGGAACACTGGAGTTCTTCTAATGCCCTGAATGTGTTCTCCTTTGTCTTGAGTCGTTAATGCACACTTCCTCAGCTCTTCTTTGCCAGACTAATGCCTAGTCATTCTTCAAAGAGCTTACACAGTTCTCATGAAACCTACCTTGATCCCCTCCTCACCCTCGGAGTAGGCTGAAGGTCCCACCTATGTGTCCCCATCACACCTTGTACTTTCCAAGTGGCAGCATGCACCATTCTGGGCCAAAATGACTTGTCTCTCTTGCCTACTAACCTATAAGTTCCTGTGCCTAACTTGCCTACCAACCTGTCCCTAACCCCAAACACAGGTTTGGAAGGGAGTAAGTACCTGAGAAATCTGTGTCAAATGAAAGTTAGACAAATTAATTTCTCCATCACAAATCAATAGCTTTTCATTGCCTTTAGTACAAAGGAATCACAGCTTTAGGATCCTTTATGACCTGGTTACTATGTATTTTCCATCTCATCTCTTCCAAATCCACCCTTTGGTCTCAGGGTCTCTCTCAAACTCTACACGGCAATTCGGTCAAATTGAATGAAGGCCCTCCTTGCTGGCTCTCAAATCTTTCAGCCTTGGCAACACTGGTCTAACTGCCAGACTCGGTTTTCTCCTCACCTCTCACTCACTCCTCTTCCTTTTCTGACTAATATCCAATAATGTTTGTGTTTTCAATCAGACCCCTCTTTCTCTAGCAGCCTCCTTTGACTTCCTAAGACCAGCTCTGGTGCACTTCATGGGTACCCCTGCAGTGTTCTGGGCTTCCTTCTCACCACTGTTTCCCCAAGTAGATGCAATGGCCATCTGAACTGTGTCCCCAATGTCTCTAATTTGAGCCCAGCAGCTGTCCACAGTAGGCACTCCTGAAATATTTGTGAAATGAACTATTAGCAAGTATGTCTTGTCTTTCAAAAGTAGATTGCAAGAATTTCCTGCATTGCAGTGAGGGAAGCCGAAGTACCTGTGGGTCCCTCCCAAGGCCGGAGGTTAATACCTATCTCCAGGGAGCCCGATTTATGCTGCTTGGAGGTCATGCTACTTGATAATTGTATTAATCAGTGGAGCCATGGCTTAAAGTCCTCCAAAACCTGAGACTGGGATCATGGTAACCTTAGACACTGGTTTTCAAGAGGGGAACACAGCTGCTTTCTAAAAGCCAGTACTGGGAAGAGTGTCACGCCTAGTCAGTCTCTGCAGAGACTTGAGGAATGAATTCTAGAGCAGTGACAATGTAAAGAGGCAAGCTGTGCTTGTTCATCTCACCATGTTCTGGGCTCAGACATTTCAACAGAATGGCATGGTTATAACGGCTGAGGTCACATGGTGACCTGTATTCACCTGTATTCACATTCCAGACTCAAGATGAAAAGAAACTTATTTAAAATCTCAGAAAGGGCGGACAAGATCTTTTCGATAATGATTCAGTGGCTTCAAACTAAGAAAACCAGTTTGCCTTCTCTGGTAAATAAGCTGTATTTAATATAATAGCTGGACTCAAATGAGATAATTTTTAAAAATGTGACCAAATGCAAGTTGCCACCCAACATGAGATGCAGAAACAGACTCTAAATTGGCAACATGGGACATGGACCCCTTACTGCTCTCTGTAGAATCACAACAGAAGATACAACTCACACTGCAAGTTCCCAAAGGCTGAGAACAAAGAAATGCAAAGAAATTTTGAGGCAAAAGATCGAGAGGCAGCATTTTAATACATAAACAGTCAGGTTAGGCCAGAGTGTTATTCTCCAAGTGTGGTGTGGCCCAGCAGTGTCAGCGTCCCCTGAGAACTGGTTAGAAATGTAAACTCTCCAGCCCCCTTCCCTCCCGGACTGACTGAGCTCTAGTACGATCTCCAGGTAATTCGTATGCACATCAAAGTTTGAGAAGAACTGGGCTAGCACATTATTAATGTAGGGTTCTGCTCTTAAAATGTGCTTTAAAGTCAACACAAACCCATTTAAAGCATTTTAGATCATTCTTTACTCCATTCTCTCTGAGCAACACTGTCACACATCAATATCCTGCTCTGGGACTTTGAGCCTCTCTTATGAATCACAAGTTGTACTGACGTTTGCTGTGCCATTTGTGTAGACAGTCTTCATGGATTACAAATTGGACTCTAAGACTTCCGTCGGCTGTTCCTTGGCCAGCAACCCCAGGAGTTAGTTAGGTTGTATGATAACTTCCATTTTGAGAGATGATGAGAACGGGACCATGACTCACTCAAGGGGCATCAAGCAAATCTGTATCTGAATCAGACGAGAACTCAAGCTTTTGAGTTGCCAATGTGAGGCTCACCCAACTATGATGTCTTTCCTTTTTATACAAGAGGGGTTTTTTGCATGAGAGATTTTTAAAAAAGAACAAATCCATAGATAAAGCCATGCACATGGTGGCCCCTGGGATTGCAGAAGTCTAAGAAGGAGCTTTTCAAAAGAGATACATGTCTGTGCAGAACAGGCCCTACTGGGCCCAGCCTCCACATTCCTGCTGCAGCCCACACTGGCAGGTTCTACATCCCAGGAGCCTTGGAAACCTCAGAACCTCATAAGGGCTCACAGTCTGCTCATGAAGGTGGAGTGGAAATGATCCAGGATGACCGTGAGGGCCCTGGTACTGCTGCTTCCTTGGTGGCTCAGTGGGTAAAGAATCTGCCTGCAAGCAGGAGACCTGGGTTCAATCTCTGGGTAGGGAAGATCCCCTGGAGAAAGAAAAGTCTACCCACTCCAGTATTCTTGCCTAGGAAATCCCATGGACCGAGGACAGAAGAGACTGGTGGGCTACAGCCCATGGGGTCACAAGAGTCGGACAAGACTTAGCAACTAAACCACCAAGGATACTACTATGAAAAAAAAGAGGTGGCTTCTAGATGATAAGAATCTACCCTGAGAAGGATGCTCACTCTTAATTTGTTTCTTTCACAGATTTAGAAGAGCTTATGTAATTGGGCTCTGCCTAAATACACGTGATGTGCTTCACTAGTTTGCATAACTTTCTGCTTAATTTCAATTTCCCTGGAGCAAAGTGGAGCCACCCGACGACTTGGAAATGGTCAAGACTGTGTATCTGGCTCTGACACCAATGTGCTTCTTCCTACCTCATTTGAATTTAAGATTTCTCTGTCAACCCCAACTAAACAAAGGCCCCAGTGGGATTTGTTCAGTTTCACCTGCCTGCACGGTGATTCTCCTAACATCCTCCAGAGAATGGTTGCCAGGGCAGCTGCTTAACTCCCATCCCTTCCCCAGCCCTCCTCTCTAGACATGCATGCCCAATGGGACATCTTCCTATATAATTGATTAAAAAACAAAAAGACGGTACATTTTAAAATTCCATGTAAAAAGTATTGCTTTGCTACTGTGCTCCCACCTGCTTGCTCACTACACGGTTTGGCAAAGGGTAGCATCATGAGGAATTCGAGGCTGAAGATGTGTAGGAATATTTTTAGCCGACATCAATGTACCCTGCACCTTGCACCCCTCTACAGCCCAGAGTTTTGGGGCTTGGCCTAAGGCAAAAACTACAAAGCATCCTAATGAGCAAAATTATACAACAGGAATGTATGTGCGTATTTGACATTGTTTCTTCTTTTCAGGGACAGCCCTCTGGCTATGACCCATGCCCTCTCCAAGGGCGCTGGAGGAGTCCAGACAAGGCTTCTTCTGTTCACAGCTGCCAGCTCTTCCACTGCCTCTATGGCCCCAGGGGCCTGCCCTGCTTCAAGTGGGCCCGAAGCAGCCCTGCAATTTCCACATGGGCGGGCGATTTCAGAGCGATGGACAAAGCCGTTCGGCCAGCCTACAGGAGAGAAAGAAAAGGAAAAACAAATTTTTATCCCATCTGCTTCCCACTGCAGAAAGGAAGGGTGAGTTGGGAGCCAGGGATATATACAGGGCATAGAAGTCTGTTTCAAGCATTCTCAGAGGAGAGGAGGAGACTCCAATGACATGAGGGTCAGAGAAATGGGCTCCCTTCTGTGGAAACAGCATTCACTCCTGGGAAATCTGTGCCAATGAAAATAAAGAAGTGTCACTTGGTTTTTAACACTTTTAAAATCGGAAAACAGGAATGAAAACAACTCTTCCATTATTTCATTACACAGACCTAAATGAGAGTTAGCATTTTGGTGAATTTCCCTCCAATCTTTTCTGCTATGCAAATGTGTTGTTGGTTTCTATGTAGAGGAATGATCACGTGTATCAATTTTGAATGTTGCTTTTATTTTTAACTCACCATGATAGGCTATGAGATTTTCCCTGCTCTTACACAGTCATCAGAACGTATCATTTTTCTTATCCACTCTATCATATCCCATTATTTACTGAACTATTTTCCTTCTACTGGAGATCTGGGTTGTTTCCAGGTCTTCACCGTCATAAACTTAGTGCAGAAAGAATGCTCCCATTCCAAATTATTTCCTAAGGATCAACTCTTTGACGTGGGTTTGCAACTAGGAAGGGCACATTCATTTTACCTCTTGATATTTGACACCACGCTACTTTTCTCACTTCAGTTGCAGTGCAGGGAGCTGCACCCTGCTATCTAAAGAAGCTGCAGGCAGAGCAACTCCCAGCAGGCAGCACCATCTCTGCACAGAGGTGAGGGGAAGGGCTGCCATGGTGCAGGAGATGCTGAGCTCCATGAGGTCTCCAGCCTGTACCCAGAATTATGAAACCAAAACAGCTCCAAGACCCACTTTTTTGGCAACTCATTTGGAGGCAAAATCCAACCTAAGGTTATCTCTGGTCCTTGCTTAGCCCATTTAAATGTGTGAATATTTTTACATCTTGCGGCATAAACATTAATAAATTGACACATGGGGGCCACCCACGATTCACTAGAGTGCTCTCTACTGCAGATGGGAGAAACTACTTCCTAAAATGTGGAAATTCCACAGAAGCAGGTGGGACATGTTCACACTCAGCTAAAACCCCTTCAGTCTCTTCTCTGAGCTTCAGGACGGAGTCCAGCTGCCACCAGGGCCCCCCACACATGTAAATAACTATAATGCATGGCCAGAGGCCAAACAAGCAGCAGAGAAGCAGAGTGAGCTCCAGAGAGGGTGACCACCCTGCGTGTATGGGGGAAGGGTGGGGGACAGGCAGAGGAAGTGGTGTTTCAGCAGACAGGCTTCCCCAAACAGACAAAGACGAAGTTTTCCTTGAAAAGGCCTCGTGACTCCTTGTCCCCTGCTTTTATCAGTCTTTGTAACTTGATATTTGTGGGGTAATTTGACAAATCTCAGTCCCCACGACGTCAGACACTGGATCTGGCCTGTTCTGCTGGCCCAGCCCCTGGCCCCATGCCTGCGGTCTCATAGGTCCTAATATGCACTGTTGAAAGAGGGAATGCCAGTGACTTTACAACAGAGAGTATTCAAGTTGATCAAGTTGGTCTGGCTCTTCCATATCCTAACAAATATGTTCCTAGACTGGACAAGTCTGGAAGAAAGCAAAGATTTTCCTCAGAGGCATCTTGTGAAAGCCCCACAGAGGCACCTGGGGTTTATTTAGGCCTGTCCCTTGCTATACTTCATCAGCCCGGAGGCTCTACATAAACACAAACACAGTGTGATTAACCGGGCAAGAGTCACAGGGCCAGTCCCAGGGGACACGTGCAACTTTGACAGGGCCCACCTGGAGATGACAGCCTACATCTATGGGTTCTTCAACTACAGACACAGAAAGTGGGGGACCCCACTCAGTTCAGAAAGTGTGGCCAGAGAGACCACCTGAGGAGGGCGTGTCCCTGAGATGCCTCTGCCCGAGCACTGGGAACAAGTCCATGGCACGCAGCTCTGGTGGGAGTCAGGAACGGCTGGTCCCTATTCAGCAGTGCTGCAGGCCCAGAGAGATGGCAGGGGCTCGGACAGCCAGCACACCTGTGTGTGTGTGTATCTCTGGCGGGGGTTTATCTTTCAATATGACAAGAACTCAACAAGAAGCCACTGCACATCAGGCAAAGATGGGCAAGGCATAGTCTCTGCCTTCTAGACGCTCTCAATTTGAGAAGTGTTTTGGAGGCACAGACCAAACAAGCCCTTCTAAGGGTGAGCCTCGGGGTGGGGGGAAGGCCTCCATCCTTACCACCACCTCCCCATCCTTATCACTCTGGCTGCCCCGAGAGGCTGGGTGGTCAGTTTCTCCAATTACCTTCCAAACTTGGGGAAGACACCTTGCTGGCTGTTCTGGGGTTTCTGCATTCACAGCAACCTTTAAATGTTGGCAGGATGAGAGAACCCAATTTCAAGACATGATTCCTCTCTCAGTTTTCTAATGGAGCACCTAAGTCTCCATAGGAAACTGAACATTGAAACGAGATGGTGATCATGATAAGGGCTGGACGCCACCCCTCCATGCACAGCAGGAGGTACAGGGCTTGGTGCTTGCTGGGTCCCCAGTCAGCTGTCCCTATCTCCCACTGACATTTCTCACCCAAGTCAATTCGGGAAATTTCTGCTGGGAAACCTCAGCACGTAGTAGGTGATTGACCTCTGTGAGCTGGGATCTAGAACCTTCTGTGGGCCTGCTGTTTGACTGCCTGGGCAACCCTGTGCTTGCTGGGCAACACCTAACCCTCTCCACCCTCCCCTAGGACAGGCTTCTGTCACCATCTCCAGTTTAGCTGCCCCGTTCCTACTTCCCCAGCTTCCAGCCCTCCCCCAGACTACAGCCAGCCTGGTCCTCAACCCTGGTCTGGCTCTTCCTAATCCAGCACTTGACTTGGATGGCTTTTCATCCAAGAAGTTCAGTACTTCAGTATTCACCTATACCAGAGTTTCTCAGCCTTGGCACTACTGAAATGTTGGGCCAGATAATTTGTAATTCTTCACTGCTGCCGTACATCCCTGGACTCTACCCACCAGATGCCAGGACTGACCCCTGCACATACTTATGACAGATAAAAATGTCTTCAGACACTGTGGGATCTCCCCTGGAGGGAAAAATCACTCTCGAATGAGGACCATGTCTCCCTTTGAGGACCAGTCTTCTCTGATTGGCCCCTCCTAACTCCAGACCTTCATCCTCCCTATTCCCTCCAGACACTGCCTGCAAATGCCCTGGTCCCTACTCATTCATGCGGTGGCTGCTTTGTATTTGCTATCACGGTTCACCTATTCACAACAATAACAGTTGCCGTTAACTAAATATTTCTTAGATATCTAATAGGGACTTTACAAATGTTACCATATTAAGGTCTGGTCTATTACCATCCTCATTTACAGACAAGCATACTGAGGCGCAGAGTGGTTAGGTGACCTGCCCAAAGGCACAGTTACACAGCCCAGTTTCAAACTCATGGGTGTTTAAAAGTCCATGCTTCTAACCACCACTCAATTTGTTGGAAGAACCATGGAGTCCTCCTGCCATGGCTCTTCCTCCACCTCCTGAAAGCAGCCACTGAGCTCTCTAGTCTGTGGCAGACTTTGCAAGATACCCTCAGTCTCACTGCTCTATGATGCCCACTAACCAGGGACTTGCAAAGATTCTGTCCCCCGTCCTGCAGGCCTACCCTCTCAGGCCTCATCCACTGTCGTAGTTACCCATAAAAGGGCCCTGGGCCTGTTCCAGATTAAGGGGCTACCTCCTTCAGCCCCAGGCCAACCCTGCAGGGAGCTCATTGACACAGAGCCTTTGTCTGACTGTATCCCATCTGGAAAAGGAGACTCTTATTTCCAGAGCCCGCCACTGTTCCCACAGGCATTTCAAGAGGGTCTGTGCTCTCCACTGATCATAGAAATCTCTTTGGACAGAGCTGGGGTTCAGGGGATCTGAAAACAAGGGGCAGGCCTGCCTGCTGCCTGAGTGTGGTGGGAGGGACCTGGCAGCTTGAATCACTGATGGAACAATGGTGGGGAGTTCAGAGGCAGCCTAGTAAGACAGGTGTCCCTGGGTGGGGAGGGGGCTCTCTTTCCCTCCCCAGGCCTTTGTCCCTTTTGAACTGTGGATGCTAAGAAAATACACAGAAGTCTGTTTAAAGCATTAAATTATAATGCCAGCATTAAGGACACTGGAGTCAGACCTGGGCTTGAATTCTCACTCCAAGAATAAGAAACTTGTGACCTACGACTCCTACATAAGCACTCAAGGCCTCCGCATCCTTGTCAGTACAAAACAGGGATGGCAGGCTCTACCTCACTGGATCTTTTTGATACTTATTGATTGATTTATTCATTTATTTAGTCATTTGGCACACAGGATCTTCAGTTGTGGCATGAAAACTCTTAGCGGCAGCATGTGAGATCTGATTCTTTAACCAGGGATCAAACCCAGGCCCCCTGCTTTGGGAGCATGCTGTCAGCTACTGGATCACCAGGGAAGTCCCCTTACTGGATTATTGAGAGGATTCATGAGGTAATGCACAGAAAGAGTTAGTTTCTATGAGTGTTCTTAGGAGTCTGATGCAGCCGGTTCTACTAGCTAGGTGTGTGACCTTGAATGTTACTTCACCACTTGGTGCCTCCGTTTCCTCATGAGCAAATTGGTGGCATCAAATGGTGACTCCGTTGTTATGGGATTTAAACAAGATGGTCTGAGGTAACTGCTTGGTATAGTACCTGGCACCAAGCCATCACGTGACACGGGTTAACTCTTCCCTACTGTTATCTCATTATAAATCACCATCCTCATCGTTGCCATCACCATCACCTTACAAGAAGACTGTGTCTGGCAATGCAGCTTCAGGCAGGGTGTCTCCATGAAACGGGCCCCTCCGTAAGGTGGGCCACTGTCCAGGAAGGGACATGATTTGCACATGGTTCCTTCCTCCTGCCCTTTGGGAGCCCCATGGACAGCAGAGCTTCCTTGCTCAAGCTGTGCCTCAAAGGACACATACTGTTATTGCCGTGATCAGATGTGCTTCAGGGCTGAGAGCAGGCCTGGACATAACCCGTCAGAATGGTGTAAAAGGCTAGGGTTCGGGTTTCCCAGCTCCAAGTCTCTTGGCATTTACATGGGTCATCTCGTTTAAAGCCAAGAACAGCCGTATGAGGTTAATTCTGTTGCTACTGCCATATGCTTCCTTGAATTCTGCTGGCTGGCAAGGTACTTTTCAGGAAGGAAAGTGAAACACCCACTTGTTAATTGCCTATAAGTCTCACCTTGTCAGTCAGGCTGCTGTCGCAGGCTGGATGTGCCAGGAGCAGCCGCACCATGTCCGCGTTGCCATGGCAACAGGCCAGCATGAGGGCGGATGATCCATCATGGTCCTGCAGGTTGACATCTGCCTGGCAGCTCAGCAGCGCCTGGACCATGTCCCCCCTGTCGTGGCTGACACCCAGCATCAGTGCCGTCTGGCCCCCCTGCACATAGAGAGCAGGGGTGTGGTTAGGTTGTGGCTGATGGGAAGGACCCCCTCTATAGCCTGCGTGTAAGCAGGAAAGACTTCTCTGGAAAGTGACAGTTTATCTGAATCTCCATGGTATGGGACATATCTTCCTTAGCCTGGCAAACTTCTACTCCTCTTCCAAGACACTAGTCAAATGTACATCCTCTCTAAAGCCCTCGACTTACACCCCAAGAACAGGTTTCATAACACAACTTACCATTTGGTACTGCAACATGTCAACCTCTCTCTTTCTCACGGGCTGTGACATCTTTGATGGCAAGGACTAAGTCTTTTTCATCTCTCTCTCCAGCACCTAGTCCCAAGCACATGCTGATAAATGTTGAATGATGGAATAAACAAAGGGCTTAAAAGTCAGGAGCATGGTTTCTGACTGCCTGCCCCAGCCTAACTTCCTCTAGGAAGCCTGGGATTGCTCTGAACGCCTCTGATATTTTCAGCCGAATGATACCCAGAACGTTCTTTTCTCACCAAGCTCTCTGCATGGTACTATGGTCATCGCCAACCCACAGCCATTGACAACAATCTTTCACTTGCTTGTAATAATCAGTGCACATGGCAATGGATCAGAGTCAGAAAGTGAGACAAAGCTCTGGTTCTGCTGTTTCTAGTGTGTGACCCTGGCCATGTCACTTGGTGTCCCAGAATCTTGGTCAGTCATGGTCAGAGTACTTCTGAAAGTCAAATTAAATAAAGGCTATAAATATAAAAATGTGTGGTAGCTATTTTTTCTGATAACAAATTGATCATCATTTCCCCTGAATTTTCCTGTATATACACAGTACTCTTATACAACTTGATTATATATTTTGCACTCATGATTCTCTTCTGGGTTCCAGCGGGTCTCTCTGACTGAATGTCAGGATTTGCAAGGTTGTAAGAATGAGGTAAGGGCTCTGTTTTCTCTCCCTTCAGGTCCCCTGTGGCTCTGAGCACAGTGTCTTACACGTAAAACATGTTGGCTGACGTGTTCGCTGATTAAGCCTCCAAAATGCAGTCACTGATAGATTATGTTTCCCTGCCAAGAAGGCTGGGGCTTAGAGAAAAGGGGGTTGCAATCAGAAAAAGGCTGGCCCTGTCACGTACTGCTTATGTGAGTCTGGATAAGTTAACCTCTTGGTGATTTTTGCTGATCTGGTAAAACAGGAATGCTTAAGGATATTACCTACTCCCCAAATGTCCTGTGTGTGAAAGTGTTAGTCACTCAGTTGTGTCCCACTCTTTGTGATCCCATGGACTGTAGCCCGCCAGGCTCCTCTGTCCGTGGGATTTCCCAAGCAAAAATACTGAAGTGGGTAGCCATTTCCTTCTCCAGAGGATCGTCCCAACCCAGGGATCAAACCCGGGTCTTCTGCATTGCAGACATATTCTCTACCATCTGAGCCACTAGGGAAGCCCAAATTTTGTATACATTTTAGCTATTGTTGTCTTTATGAGTGTTAGAGATAATGTCTGGCCACCATGGGAATGCATCGTTAGGTGTCCTGGTTCCCCATTTCTCTGGAACTCAGATCTTTCCAGAGAAGACTCTTTGCTCTTTGGTTTGCTTATACCTAGTCTTGAGGCAATGCTTGTTGACTGTACTAACCAGACCACAGTCTTCCCTCCAGGCCCCTCTCTCCGAGTGGTTTGAAAGCCAGATGTCATAG